>NW_027529596.1:2319290-2375836 GCF_008692635.1 Crocuta crocuta
CCCGCCTCAAATTTGAATCCTGACCAGTCCCCGCCCCCAGCCCTGCAGACGCCGGAGACCCGGCCGCGGCCTGCGCGAGGGGGCGTGTCCGGCTCTGGCTTTAATTAGCCCGCAGCTCCTCTGCTCTATTCGGTTCTAACACCGCCGGCGTCCGGGGGCCCGGCGTTGGGGTCGCTAACTGCCGCCCCTCCCGCGGTGGGGCGTTTACGCGCCTCGGTCGCCGCCCCCCGCGTCGGAGCGAGCGGTCAGCGCAGCCCGTCGTCTGCACCAACGCGGTCCCCGTTTCGCTTGGGGGCGTGTTGAAACCTCTCCCGTGAGCTGGACGCGGGTGACCTGCCGAATCAAGATGTCGAGACCCGCAGTAGCTTCATCAGGAATTTTACTTCGCTGTGTTTCTCAGAATAAACATGATAGCAGGCGTCTTCTGTTGTAAATATCTTTATTTCCGTCGTGTTCTGAGATTTCTTTAAACGGTAAATTTCCCTGGACAAGACCCAGGTCTAACTCTTTTACGAATTTTTTTAAAAGCCCTCCTGTTTTTCCAGGAGTATTGAAAATAGCCCCCAATGTTTTTCAAGAATAAGAAGAAAGGTGTGTCTCCCGGTAAGCAAAGGGAAAGAAAAGAAAGGTGGGAAGAAAGAAATCCTATATAGTCTCGGCTTGAAGAGAGACATGACTGTGAAGTCTAAATGGAGTCGGACTTGAGATTCTACACTGAAGGAATCGGATCTCTAAGGGAATCAGCGGTTATTCTAACGACTCAGGTTTTAATCACGGGTCTTCGCCTCCTCTTTGAATTCCTTACCCCGAGCAAGTACAGTTGACGCTATTGTCAGTGACGGCCAATGAATTTGGGGTGGGATTGATTTATTCATGGTAATTAGGCCTTAGGGTGTGTACATCACTGTTCAAATAATTGGACCACCATATAATCTAATTATTTCAAGCCACACCAACACCACACAGTTAAGGAAATGCAAATTTCAATCATGTCACAATTAATCCGGAAATGTGGCGTAAGCTATATTCAACAGTATTACTGTAGGGGAAGACATGCCCCTCCTCTGAGGGTAACGAATTTGAAATTACCTCCACTAAGACAACCCAAATACCTTAAATTCCCATCTTCTGTTTACCCTTTGTTTTGCTCTTTTGGTTAAGAAGTAAGTTAATAGGACTTTCAGAAAGTAACTGAAGCCAGTGCAAGTGCTATTCATTCTTTATCTCATTTCCATAAAAAGAAAATTTCGTGGGGTGAATTTTTATTGAAGGAAGAATAGCTCTGTGAGGGAAAAAAAATACTTTAAAATAGCCTATATCAATGATTCATTTTCCTCCTAATGAAAATATTTATGCCTGGGCATCGTAGATCTTCATAAATATTTGCTGAATAAAAAATAATGAATAATACAGGTATATATGTTGGGATTATTTTAAAAATTGATAAAGTCATTTAGTCAACAAATATTTATGAACATCTGCATTCTGCCATAAACTTTACTCGGGTGGTGAAAATGCCAAAATATATAAAACACTGCTTCGACCTCAGCACACTCATGTGTATCAATTCTTTTTTTCAATCCTCACAGCTCTGGGAGGTAGAAACTATTAATCCCAATTTTCCAGGATGGGGAAGTTGAGACATGGAGATGTTACATAACTTGCCTATATTAGGATTCTCCACAGAAACAAAGCCAAAATCAGATATATGTATATATATGCACCACACATATGTATACATATATATCATACATCTACATACATGTCATATATATATATGACTTTCATTATGACGTTGACACTTGAACAAGGCAGGGTTTAGGATTTCTGACACCCCCCCACACACACACACACACGCAGGCAAAAGTCCAAGGATAGCTTTTAATTCCTCAAAAACTTAACTATGAACAGCCTCCTGTTGCTGGGAGCCTTACCAATAACATAAATAGTCGAACAGTCGATCAACACTATTTTGTATGTTATATGTATTATAAATAAATATAAAATGACATTTTGTATGTTATATCTAGTCTACATATGTTATATGTTATATTCTTACAATAAAGCAAGCTGGAGAAAAGAAAATGCGGTAAAAACCTCACAGTTACAGGACTATACAGCAAAAAAATCTGTATGTAAGTGGACCTGCATACTTCAAACTCCTATGGTTCAAGGATCAACCATATACATGAAAGAGGTTTGTTACAAGGAATTGGCTTATACAGAGAACTGTGGAGGTTTAGAAATCCACTTTATGTTCCATCTACCATTATCCCAGACCCTTAATATCCCTTCCCACACAGGTTCCCTAGATTTCTGTTTGTATAAATTAGAAAACTCACGTAGCGCTTTCGGAGT
Organism: Crocuta crocuta; assembly: GCF_008692635.1. Lineage (NCBI taxonomy): Eukaryota > Metazoa > Chordata > Mammalia > Carnivora > Hyaenidae > Crocuta > Crocuta crocuta. The sequence continues at coordinate 2,321,649 of NW_027529596.1, forward strand.
AGAGTACCCCTCCTCAGGAGTCAGATAATGCTCAGTCCGTGATGAGCCCCTCAGGTCTCAATAACAGTTTGGTGACCCCAGGGTAAGCATGCAGGCTCTACTAAGGTCCAGTAGAACCCAAGAGCTATTTCTCAAAAGACGAATATTCTCCAGAGAGGATGTCAGGCTTTGCTCTAGAATCCTGAGGGTCTGGGCTGCAAGTTAGGGCTTCCCAAAGGCCCTAGGTGTGTCCTTACCTGGCAGGGACAGCACGTACCTGCCACTTCCAGCACCACTGGACCTACTGGATCATGTGGCCCAGATGACAGAGCAGCTGGCACAGCACTCTGGGCGTGTCGTGGACTCTCTCCTCATCCAATGGCTTTTTGAGTCACTTGGAAAATGGCTTGGAAATGAGGACTATATTGCCTCCAAAATCCAAAGAGGCCCACTCGGCATCGTGCTTCTTTCTTGATTGTAGGAGGGGCCAGAGGCAATCACTGATACTCTATCCTAGAAGGGATCTACTGACATGCCGCACACCACTGAACCCCTAAATTTTTCACTGAGATAGAAGGCCCCTGGATTTGTGCCAGCTTTCCCACCCTGTGACACACCGATGTCTTCCCGATAGGTCTAAGGCAGTTAGTACTTCTTGCTCAATCAGCATGAGATCATCAGTATAATGGATCAGAATAGCCTGTGGAAAGGAAAGGAGATCAAGATTCCTTTGAACAAAATTATGACGTAGAGCTGGAAAGTGGATGTACCTCCGAAGTGGGGCAGGGAAGGTGTATGGCTGGCCTTGGCAGCCAAAAGCAAACTGCTTCTGGTGGTTCTTATTGACAGGGTTGGAGAAAAGGCATCTGCCAGCCCGATAGCTACTCATCAGTTTCCAGGCGGTGTGTTAATTTTGCTCAAGCAATGACACCACATCTGGTACAAGTGGAGTCACCCCCTCATTCAGTTTACAATAATCCACTGTCATTCTCCAAGACCCACCTGTCTTCTGTACAAGCCACATAGGAGAGATAAATGGGGATGTGGTGGGAACGACCACCCCTACATCATTCCAGTCCTTGATGGTGGCACTAATCTCTGCAATCCCTCCAAGAATGCAGCGTTGTTTGGGGTTTACTATTTTCCTAGATAGAGGTAGATCTAGTGGCTTCCACGTGGTCTTCCCCACTATAATAGCAGGTCCTTACTCCACAGGTCACAGAACCAGTGTGGGAATTCTGGCAACTGCTTCAGTTTTTCAGGATGGGGAAAATTGAGGCATAGAGGTGCTAAGTAACTTGTCCAATGCCACACCACTATTAAACAGTAGAACGGAGGGGCGCCTGGGTGACTCAGTCTGTTGAGTGTCCGACTTCGGCTCAGGTCATGATCTCATGGTTCATAAATTCAAGCCCCTTGTTGGGCTTTGTGCTTGCAGCGAGGAGCCTGCTTTGAACTCTGCCTCCCTCTTTCTCTGCCCCTCTCCAACTATTGCGCCCATGTGCCTGTACTCTCTCTCTCTCCCTTTCAAAAGTAAATAAACATTAAAAAAATTTAAGTGGTAGAGCTGAGATTCCTATACAGGTCAGGTGCTTACTCTTTCTTAACTAACAGTCTGCTGCTTGCTTTGGATCAGGCAAAATCCCAGAGCTTCATATGTTTCAGTGTGGAAAAAGAACACAGTGATAAATAATGTCCTTGTATGTAATCTCATCATAATAAAAATATGGGTGAAAACTTAGGTTTGCACAGAAACATACACAAATAGCCATTCTATTATAATTGCCAAAAACTAGATAATATCCAAATGTCCTTCCTCAGGTGAATGCATAAACAGGCAGGGGTGCATTCATACTGTGGAATGCTATTCAGTGATAAAAAGGAATGAACTATGGACACATACAACATACAATGACTTCAATAAATCTCGGAGACGCTGAATGAAAGAAGGCAGGCTCAAAAGGAATCCTACTATATAGTTCTATTTACATGACATTATTGAAATCACAAAACTACAGTGATGGAAAACAGATCAGTGAGTAATGGTGGGAGAAGGTGCAACTATAAGGGAGAGGCAAGTGAGAGAATTTTGGGGGGTTCTGGATCCTGATTGTGCTGGTGGTGACAAAAATCTATATATATGGTTTTATTCATACACACACACATGCACAAGGTATAGAAGTAGTCAAGGGTATGAGGAAGTCTGCCTACGTATTACTGTTACTGGCCATTCCTTATTACCAGTAGGAATGTGTGAAGGAGAAGGTGTCAGTCCGTCTTGCTCATGTGCACCACGAAAGCCTTTGCAGCTATGTATGACCATGTGACACCAGTTTAGCTACTGAGTTTAAGGAGTTGTTGGGTAGGATTTCTGGGAAAGCTCTTAAAGCAGGCCCCTTTCTCCTTTTTTCCCATCCTGCCGTCTGGAACACAGATACCGTGACCAAAATTCCTGCAGGTGTTTTGGGCTATGGGGTGATGTTGTTCCCAAGATATCAGGCCACCTTAACGGCAAGAAGCAAATCAGATCTTGTCCACAGGCTGGAGAGAAGCCTGGCACTACCTTCCTGGTACTGAAGTTAACTCTTGATGCTCAGTTAGTTTTGTTAAAGCCTGAAGCACCCNATTGTCATTTTTTAAATAAACATCTTCAACATTTTGCCTGGTCATAAATATTATCATTCTAATAGAGCGTATTAATTTGTTTAGTGACCTAGGGATGTATTTTGTAACAAATTAATCTAAACTCACTACAGCGGAGGCTTCCAAGCTGTGTTTCCTGAAGCCCTTCAGGTGGGATGAAAACCAACCTTCTACCTCCTCTTCAGCCAGGAAGGCTCTCCCTTACCTCTGTTGGAGTTTAAGATGAGGTTTCATTTGAAAACATGTATCATTGCTTTTTAAAAAGGGGTGTGTGTGTGTGTGTGTGTGTGTGTGTGTGTGTGAAATTCACAGTTTCATTGCTTAAAGATGCATACGCTATGGATACTTTATCCAAGTAAAGCAAGCTTGGCAAAAGTCACTTCTAAACACAAAATAACCCATGGTCATTGTATATGAAGCATCAGGAACTTAATCTCCTTCTCCTCCATGTCTTACTTTGTACCCCAAGTTTTTCTAAGGAAGAATTTGCTCACACCTTGGATAGTTCCAAGGTCCTTTGGCTTGAACAGGTAGAGAGGTCTTCTATTAAATGAATGAATATAGTCTGAGCACATATATTAACATTCATAAAAGGATGTCAAACCTACTGGCCGTAGCTGACTTCTGCGATTTATGTTTCCACTCTTAATGTATGACGTAGGGGGTTTATACTCCTCAAAGAATGTACACTGAAGTTTTTAACAAGTCAATACTTATCAAAAAGCTCAATATCATTGATGGAAGACTATCCGACGGATACATAGCCCATTTTCCCCCTCTGGTTCATGGTCAGCAAATTCATGACACTATTCTTACCACCATCCCTTGCAAGCCTCTGGTCAGCTTCTTTAATCCATAGCCGTTCTTACGCTCAGCCTAGATTCTTGCCTCAGACACAACTCTGTGCAACCAGTGCTCTGGGCAGTCATTGGCATCTCATCAGCGCCAGCATATGGGATGAAATCCATTTGTAATTCCACCCTAGATACTCTTAAAAGCCAAACTGTCAGAAAGCTGTGCACTTGAAATACATCATTCTGTCCCCTTGTAAGCTTCTTTCCTAGAATTATGCTGTGGACTTATGTCATCAGCCTACATTAAAATCATAAGAAGAAGACCAAAAACCTCTGAGAAATGTGTCATATTTACAGCAGGAATGTTCTGGGGCTGTCTGTCTTCTTTATGGGTATTCTTACTTAATATCCGAAGGGCAGAGGTTAAGCAACTTGCCCAAGTTCATACAGCAAGGGGCAGCCAGGAACTGAGCTGAAGGTTGCCTGATCCCGTATCCTCTCTGCCTTTCCTCTCTGGGCCCCCACATTTGCTCCCTGCCTTGGCTGCCGTCTGCCTCCCCGTCCCGCCTTCCTCCTAACATCTAGACATTTAGTCCTTTGCTTTGTTTGCATGCACTTGGTGCCTATTTTCTCCTGTGTTCATTGATTCTGTTTCTGCCCTTCCTGTTTTTTTCCTGCCTCTTCCTATCCTTTCTCATGAGCTTTTTCTAGATAAACTCTTCCTGCATTTACTCATCAACTCATTATAGTCTGACATCTGCTCCAATCATTTTCCTGAAATTACTTTAGTGAAAGTCACTGATGACCCCCTAGCTGCCAGATCTGATAACATCTTCACTCCTCATCCTCCCCGATCCCGCGGCAATTTGACAATGTGACTGTTCCTTCCTCCTTAAAACCATCTCTCTAACTCTGGCTTCAGTGACAAATTACTCTCCAATTTCTCCTCTTATCTCTCCAGCCATGGCTTGGTTTTCCTCATTGGATCCTCTCTTCCTTCTCATCTACTATAGGCACTCTCCCAGGATTTGCCCCGGTCCCTCTCCCCGTCGCTGCAAACCTGTTGGATGTCATTATCTATCCCAATTTCAGCTGTTAGCTCTCTGAAGCCAGCGCCCAAATCTACACCTTCAGTCCTGGTCTCCCCTCTAATGTCAGACTGTGCTTGTTACTTGTGTCTCTTTCACTAAAGTATAAGCTATTTAAGGGGTGGTCCGTCTTGTCCTCATTATCTTTTGTTATCTTTTTACACTTAATGTTATAGCTCAGGGGCTGAAGGGTCTATGCTTAACAATTTTTTTCTAAAACAATGTTTTTCGTACCCCTGTGTATTTTAGTGACCGCCCAAGGTCGTGTGGGAAGACCTTACTCTCTCAGAAGTGTTCTTCAGGTACCTGCCAGGTACTTGGCACTGGTCTACATAAAAGTATTTCTTTTTGGTTTTTGAAACATCTTGAGATGAGCACACATTTAATTCAAACTTTTAATCTTGCAAGTCTATATCTATACCTCTTATTTTATCTACCTTAAGATGCACATTTTTTCAGTTTAGCATCTTTGAAATCAAGATGCATCTTACAAAGGATGTGTAACAAAGCATTGTATCATAACAATTGGCAGCATTAAAATTTTTTTTCACGTTTATTTGAGAGAGAGAGAGAGAGACAGAGACAGAGTGCAAGCGGGGGAGGGGCAGAGAGAGAGAGGGAGACAGAATCCGTAGCAGGCTCCAGCTCCGAGCTGTCAGCACAGAGCCCAACGTGGGGCTCCAACTCACGAACTGTGAGATGAAAACCTCACACCTGAGCAGAAGTTGGAGGCTTAACTGACTGAGCCACCCAGGCGCCCCAATTGGCTGCATTTCTTAATGTTACATAAAATAATGGTATACCTCATAATCAATGGCATTTTAAGGTCTATGAAATATGGCTTTTACATTAAAATTTATGATTTAGAAACTTCGTTCTAATATGTTTTATAACGCAAGAAATATTTAATTAGTCTGAGTATACTAGCCTTTCTAAGCCTGGAAAAGAAATGTTTTTAAGGGATTTTCAATCATGAAGATTAAAACAAGAGGAAAAAGATTTCCATAACCATAGCAGGTTCACATAGCTAAGCATTTCCTCTGCCATAAATATATAGCAATTATAGATAAAATACAATGACTTGAAACCATAAAGAAATGGGGTCAAGAGCAGTTATCATTTCCATGGATCAGGAAGAGCACAAAAACATAAACCATGAATCTGTTGCTCTGGGTGGTTTACGGTACAGGAGGCCCAGAAGCAGGCAGTGGTGCCTGGATTTTTAGTGCCACAAAGACGAAGAACCAGAAGACACACACATAACGCACGCGCATAAGCACACACAAGCATACACATGCGTGTGCGCACACACACACCTTTTGTATCTGGTGGGGTTTTGTTATAATTTTATCTTACATAAATCATCTTATATAGATAGATCTTACAAAAATTAAAACCCAAAACTATAGCATTTTAGGATACGGAGAGAATCCCCATGTTCGCCTCACTCCCAACGTCTCCTCTTTAGAAAACCATTTACATTAAATTGTTGCTCATCCTTCAAACAACTCTGTTTTGCAACTATCTCATTAGTATGTCTCTCCGTTTTGTTTTTTAGGTAGGCTTCACACCCAGCACAGGGCCCAAGACAGGGCTTGAACTCAAAACCTTGAAGTAAAGATATCAAGGGTTGAATGCTTAATCGACTGAACCACCCAGGCACCCCTCTCTCTATTTCTTACACAAAAGGTACCATATATAATGTTTTGCACTTTTCTTGTTTCACTTACCTGTATATTCAGAAGATCACCCGCATTTGGGGCGCCTGGGTGGCTCAGTCAGTTAAGCGTCCGACTTCAGCTCAGAGCCAGTGAGTTCGAGTCAGGCATTGGGCTCTGTGCTGACAGCTCAGTGCCTGAAGGCTGCTTCAGATTCTGTGTCTCCCTCTCTGCCTGGCCCTCCCCCACTCGTGCTTTTTTTTTGTCTTTCTCTCTTTCAAATACAGGTTTAAAAATTTTGTTTAAAAATATCATCCATATCAGGACGTGAGATTTTACTCCTCTTTTTCATAGCTCTGGGTACTTCACAGGGTGCCTGAACTCCGGTGGACTCAATCAACCCTCCTTCCTTGCGGAACAAGCGGTTTCCAAAGTTCTGCGCTGCTCACAGTCACACTGAGCAACCTTCTACCTGTACCGTTTCACACCCCCCCACATCTTTGTGAATGGAGGCTGAATACAATTGCTGCCTAACTGTTGCCTGAGGCTACGGCTTTACAGGAGGTTGTAGAGTTAGCGAGAAGTAAGAAGACCTAGACACAGTCATGAAACCAGGAAATGAATGGATCTGCTCCCTGGATTTTTCTAATATTGCAGGAGCCCCTAACCACCTTCAGAGGACCCAGTTATGGACTAGAAGCTTGGGAAGTAGGAGGCAGAAAGGAGAGAGACTTCAAAACAAATATGTGTATATGTATGCATTTAAATATATATATTTCAGAAACAAAATACATGTGTGTATTAATATGTATTACATATAAAATTGGGTCTGTACCTCAAACTAGACCAGGATCTATTCTCAATGGTTAAATGTAAAAAAGAATAAGAAAAGTTCTAGAAGAAAGCAAATAATGAAGTCTTCTATAAGAAAGCTATTCAGCAATATTATTATCACAAAAATTGGAATTTAAGGCAAAAAGAATAAAAACACATGATGACAGGCTAATCCATAAAGACGCCCTAGCAATTATGAACTTATACGCAACTAGCAACCGACCTTGAAATGTATAAAATAACAACTAAATGACAAAGAGTGATTGACAAGATCATAAGCATAAAAGATTTTAACACAAAAAGAGTTTCCCCCTATTGTTACTTAACCAGAAATGTAAATTAACCAGAATGCCCATTCTACTCTTTTTTACAATCCAGTGAGTCGGGACCCCTCAGACTGAGCCCAAACTGCAGACCATAGCTGTGTCCCAGCGTATCTAGCAGAGTGAGATGGATCAGCACACCTCAGTTTGCTTAAAGGTCTAAGGTAACTTCTGGAGAAAAACTATCCCAAATGATGCTTGTACTGACAGCTTGACCATACATCCGAGTCCATCTCGGACCTTCAAGGGGAAGGGCAACTCTGATTTGGTGAAACTCAGGTTAAACTTCTGGCTCAGACTCCCATGAGCACTCATCATCCATGGATTTTTGTGGAGAAGTAGCTCTGGAAGCAGAGGCGATACTCAAGATATTTAACACCCAGTTTGGTACAAGCGCTGATCAAACAGAACAGACGAGCCACCCGTCAGAGGCGATGCCAGCGGTGCCCCACGCATATGCCCAGGGCATAGCTGATGAATTTCAGTCCTGTCTGTAAAGACCATTTGGGAGCACCTGGGCAGCTCAGTCAGTTGAGCGTATGACTTCGGCCCAGGTCTTGATCTCACAGCACGTGGGTTCAAGCCCCGCATCGAGCTCTGTGCTGACAGCTTGGAGCCTGGAGCCGCCTTCGGATTCTGTGTTTCCCTCTCTCTCTGCCCCTCCCCTGCTCGCACTCTGAGTCTCCCTCTTAAAAATAAATAAACATTTAAAAAAATTTTTTTAAGAAGACCACTTTGATGAGGGAGCATGGGGTGGGCTGAAGACCAAGTGCAAGCCCGTGCACCCCCCACCCCCCACCCGGTGGGAGGTGTGTGACATCCTCAGGCACTCCTGGCTGCCCGGAGACACAGGAAAGAAAACAAACAGCTGACTGATACAGATCACAGTCATACAGGACATGAGTCTCCATCAGTTTACAAATATCTTAATAAATTACAAGAAAAAGGCAATCTCATCAACAGCCTCATCTCCAGAAACATGTAGGCTGTTTCCTGGGCCCCAACCTCACCCTCCGTAACGACACGGGGAGCGAAGGCAAGAAGAAGTGGGAGGTAAAATTAATCTCATTACCTGCAGCCCGCTGACAAATACTTGAGGCACATACAGACCAGAACATTCCTCCAGGACCTCCCTACCGTCCTAATGCTCATGCTTTGCTAGAGGGAGAGCCAGCTCGGCTGGACCACGGCCAGGCCTCAGGTCTCTGCAGAGCCCGCGTGACAGCAAAGCCCCTCTGGAGGCCTCCCTTTTGACCCCACCTCCCCAGCTCCACCGTGTAAGACCCCCACTCTTCACAGCGCAGCACAGCTCTCTCCGTCCGCGGGTCCCGTCCCCGTGCTTTAACAAGGTCCCCTTCTGCACCAAAGACGTCTTCAAGAATTCTTCCTCGGCGGTCTGCTCCAGACCCCCCGCCATCACCTTTCGTGAGACGTTCTATAGCAGAGGGAGCCACGGGGGCCCTGGCGCGCCTCTGAGAAAGCTGCAAGCCGGGGGGGGGGCTCTGGCCGACTCGGGCCAGTCCGAAACTGCAGTGCTGGAAAGGCCCAGCAGCACCAGCGCAAAGCAGGGGCAGTGCTTGGCGAGGGAAGCCCAAGTTCACGAAGAGGCATGACACGGGCGGTGCCGTGGTAATCAGCTGATCAGATGGATTAAAGGGCTGGGCTCTGGCACCTGCTGGATCTGAGACCCTTCCCACTGCGCTCCCCCTCCCCGTTTCTCTCGCAGACAGGAGACTCGAATGCTGTCCTTACAGGTGGCAAGCGTGGGCCACACCCACAAGGTCCCCAGAAATACCCTGGAGGCCAGACCCACGGGAGCCAGTGACCCAAGAGCCGCATAAGTTAGCAACTCGAGCATAAGTGGGAATAGGGAGAGAGCCAACTGGGATTTGGGGAGCTCTTTCTCGTTTATTTTACTTCCGTTCCATAGGTATCATCTGCAGAGATAAAAACTACAATTCCTTCCCTCGAGAAAATTGTAGGTTACAGGGCATTCCTCAGCGAGGGTTAAGTACACAAAAGGTAGTGCGTGCAGATCAGGCGATGTCGAGGTGGATACATCAGACCCCTAACTCACACCATTGCAGGAGGGAGTCATCCAGAGCCTCGGGGAGGAAGGAGAGGGAGGAGGCAACCGCGAGCTTCCTGGTTGGGTGGCTGGAGGCCCCTGCAAAGATAGTAGTGTAAGTGGGGAGCTGGGGTCGGAGGCGAGCACCAGACCCCACTAGTGTAGGGCAGGTAGAGGGGAGGGGTGTGCTAAATGTACACCACGTCATTTAAATATTACCCGTCCTGGGGCGCCCGGGGGGGCTCAGTCCGTGAAGTCCAACTTCAGCTCAGGTCGTGATCCTACGGTCTGTGAGTTCGAGCCCGGCGTCAGGCTCTGTGCTGACAGCTGGGAGCCTGGAGCTGCTTCTCATTCTGTCTCCCTCTCTCTCTGTCCCTCCCCGACTCGTGCTGTCTCTCTCACTCTCAAAAATGAATAAATATTAAAAAAAATTTAAATATTACCCATATTAGGGAAGGATCATTTCCATCGCAGGATGCTCAGAGGGACTAAGATTGAGAGAAATTTAGCAACTTGCCCAAAGTCACACAGGCATTGAGATCTGAACCCAGGACCACCTTCCATCAACGTTTCTTTCTAAGCCAGCCTGCCCCGACTCAGGGGAGGGAAAAACCTGGTATTCCTCAGTGCCAGAGACTTCTGATTGCTATTTACTTTCTCATCTATTTCATATTATGATAATGTTTTCCCGGAATCGGATGATATAATACTAGAAATTGAAGATGTTTATTCGCTACAAAGATTACATATGCAGGCTTCCTGTCAAAATCAAGGGCTGTTGCTCACATCATTTATGATTTCCAGTCTTCTCTGTATATGATAATGCTTATTTTAGAAAAGCTGTTTTTACGAAGCCTGCTGATCTTCAAAAGGAGCACAGGCAAGAGACAAGACAGTGATATACCCTTTTGATATTTATCAAGTCTGGGGTCTCTCTTAAATTAGTTTGCTGGGAAGCATTGCATGTGATGAATGGTAGAGTATTTAAATGATGCTGTGGATGTTTTCCCTTGTAATAAAGCAGATTACGCTCACAGAACTATTTTGTTTTACTTCTTCATACAAAATTCATGTTTGAATTTCATCTAGGTCCTAAAATTTTAAATTTCCATAACAAGTTTTATGCATTATTAAATTCCATATACCACTGCATTATGCTTTTGAAACTGATTGTACAACCTAATTAATTCTGAATATTAACTCCAATTTCCATAAAATGAATAGGATAATGTGGCTCAGGGTAAGACGGTGGGCTCCCCTCTCCCCCGGATCTCAATTATACGTATACTAAAACCACTTCACTGGAAGTCCCTTATCCGGTAACTTCAATTTGGGGCAACACAGCCAACACCAAAAGTTAATTCAAAATGCCCCCAAATAGACAAAATGACTGTCTTAAAGACTTGTGCTTCATTCCTCAGCAAACCTTTCCGACCCTGTGTCGGAAGTTAGAATGCAATTTTTTTTTTGGTTAAGAGAAAAGTTTCACAAGAGTCATGTGATTTCTACATCCAAAGCAGATTAAATATCAGATTAAAAGGATGATAAGTTTAAAGTAGATTCCTAGAAATTGTCACCCCCAAGAGAAGCAAGAATTGGGTTGCCTGGGTGGCTTAATTAAGCGTCCAACTTTGGCTCAGGGCATGATCTCATGATCCATGAGTTCGGGCCCCACGTCAGGCTCTGTGCTGACAGCTCAGAGCCTGCAGACTGCTTTGGATTCTGTCTACCCCTCCCCTGCTCATACTGTCTGTGTGTGTCTATCTCTCTCTCTCAAAAATAAAAATTAAAAAGGTAAAAAAAATTTTAGAAACAGAGAAGCAATAAGTGTCTATTGATACTCAATAACAGTGGAAGAGAGAAAAACTGCCAAGAGCAGCGCCAAGAATTCAGAAGGCATGGCACATTAGGCACAATTTATGTTAGGAGAGTGGAGCCCTGTGTGCATCAGATCCTGAGGACTTATCATTCTACAACATGAAAAGTAATCCGTGTTCGTGATAACCCGGAGGCACTAAGGAACGCTTACACCCATCTTTTCCCTCTGTTTAAAAAAGTTACCAAAGTGCGGGGTACTTGGCAGTCTTTCCATCAGAAAGATGAAATGTTATGATCTTAAAGGACTATTTCAATCTTTTGGAAAACTGGCTTGCTTGGAATATCATACTCCCCAATAATGTAAAATAAGTGAGGGTCTTATTCTATAATATAAATGGAATGCTCTTTCTTCTGTTTAAAAAAAACAAACCATGCAAATCACATTGGTATCATACACCCCCAATATCTCAATGTCTCAAGGCCCTACTGGCCTCTGGGCGCAGACAAGGTCAAATGATCTGATTATCCCTGAGTTCCTGTTCATAGCCGCACCAGGCACCATCACCGGGGGACAGCAGCGCACCCATGAGAAGGAAGGTGTCCTCTCCTGTCCCCCCTGTACAGAGCTGTCATCTCTGCCTGCGGGAGAAGGTGCCTTCCCCCCTGCCCCGCCCCCCCCCAGGGCTGCCGCAAGCCCCTGGGCACACCATGCTGGACATCTGGCTCACACACGCAGCAGGGACCCCTCACTCTACCTCTGTGTTGAAATCTGTCGCCCAGAAGTATCACTGCTTGTGCCTCAAATCCCATCAAGTACTTTAAGGAAACTGCTTCTTCAGTTCTGAACGATCCTTTCTCTCCCTAGAAGTCAACCTGGGGAACGGGCGTCATTCTCGGTTCCCTTTGCCCTCTCTCTCGGTATTTACCCCAAACCCCCTTTTCAAATGCCTCTCTCCAGCATGCACAGCAAGGAGTATAAGCAGATTCCTGGGGCTGCGAGGTGTGGGCTCAACAGCTCTACTCACCTGGAGCTGGGCCTGGGGTCTGGGCAGAGTATCATGCCCCACTGAGCGCTCGAAATCCTTAAATTCATTTCAAAGAGAAAAGGCATAGGGGCACCTGGGTGGCTCAGTCAGTTAGGCGTCTGACTTGGGCTCAGGTCATGATCTCTTGGTCCATGAGTTCGAGCCCCGCGTCAGGCTCTGTGCTGATGGCTCGGAGCCTGGAGCCTGCTTCCAATTCTTTGTCTCCCTCTCTCACTGCCCCTCCCCTGCTCGCACTCGGGGTCACTCTCTGTCTCTCAAAAAAACAACAAATGAACAATAAAAAAAAGAAAGAAAAAAGGCATCGTATGGAGTCCTAACCTTCCTTTTTGGTAATCCTGGAAACTCCCCTTGAAACCCAGTCTTACTCAGAAACTCAGCTCCCTTCCTCACTGCCCCCTGTGCCACGTTTCTTTCAATGTTTATTTATTTTTTTTTATTTTTGAGAGAGAGCGATGGAGTGTGAGCAGGGTAGGAGCAGAGAGAATGGCAGAGAGAGAATCCAAGCAGGCTCTGCACGGTCAGCACAGAGCCTGATGCAGGGCTCGAACTCCTGAACCAAGATCAAGAGATCATGACCTGAGCCAAAGTCGGCCGCTTAATCGACTGAGCCACCCAGGTGACCCCGCCCCCGGCAGTTTTATGTACACCTGTCAGGACTCAGTGCTGGTTCAGCAGTGCAGGCATCACAGGAACAAAGATTCCTGGACACCGTTCTGTGAGGGCAACCGCTCGTCAGTCCGCTCGGGGCGAGCATGAGAGGCGCACTGTGTATGGCGGAACCGTCTTATGCAGGGGCCTCTCTCCAAAACCCCCCACAGGGAGTTCCTTTGTTCCGGGACTTGACAAAGACAACCAAATGGATTAACTTGAACAACAGAACTCTCATCATGGCATAAACTCTAGTTTTCTAAACAACCTGTAAATAATTATACATGCTGATTCAAAATAATGTTCAATAATTACTATAATTCTGGGATTTTTATTGAGAGAGAGCATGAGTGTGAGTGGGGGAGGGGCAGAGGAAGGAGAGAGAATCTTAAGCAGGCTCCACACTCAGCCTGGATGGACCCCAACATGGAGCTCAATCTCACGACTTTGAGATCATGATCTGAGCCAAAATCAAGAGTTGGATGCTTAACTGACTGAGCCGCCTGGGCGCCTCAGAGTAATTCTATTGTTAACTCCTTGGTAACTCCTCATGATGTGGCTAAATGGAGAATCTTTATCTTAAATCTCTCTGGGCCCTCCTTATAGTCTGACAGGCCCATGTGTGAGCCCTTAGGAAGCATCCGGTGGTTTCTCACTGTGGTATTAATTTGCATCTCCTTCCCGGCTTACTGGGCTGAGTAACGTTTAGTGTGTTTGTGGGCTATTTTGTGTAATGCCTTTTCAAGGTTTTTGCTCATTTTAGTGTTGTACTGCCTTACTGCTTTGTAGGGCTGCACTGTATACTAACCTTTTGCTGGCCAGATGTATCAGAAATGTCTCACACTGCCCCAATGTGTGCCTTTTCACTGTCTCTAGGATGTGTTTTGATGAACAGAAGTTCTTCGTTTTAATGCAGACTACTTTGTCCGTCTTTCCACTTACAGGAAGGTTAGGGTGACCAGCCTTCTCAGTGGTCCGGAACTAAGGGGTTGCCCATGTCAATGCGGAAGCAAGAACAGTCCCAGGTAAGCTACGACGGTTGGCCACCCTAGGCTAGGTGGTTCTTGTTGTTCGAAGGGACAGGTCCTGTGATGTCGCAAATATATTTTCCAGTGTTACTTTTTAAAATTTTATAGTTGAATCTTTCACATGTATATCAAACATCCACCGGGCATGTACTTTTTGTGTGTGGTGTGAGGTAGGGGCCTCATTTCCCCCCTTACGGACGGATGCAAACCTACTCAGCAACTGTTTATGGAAACGACCAGCCTTTCTCTATTGCTTTACAGGGTCACCTTCATCGTAAGTCAAGTGTCATGGGTCAGTTGTGCAGCGTGGTTCCTGGACGTTTTTGTGCTCCATTCATCTAATTTGTCTCTCTCTGTGCCATTTTATTTATTTAGCTTTATAGTACGTCATGATAACTGACAGTAGAAAAATCCTTTGACCTTCTTCTTTTTCCTTAAGATTGTCATGACTCTTCTTGGTCGTTTGCTTTTCTCTACACATTTTAGAACTAGATTGTTGAATTCCTGAAAAAGAATAAGGGTTTTTTATAAATCTCTAGATCACTTTGGGAGAGTTAATATCTTTTTTTTCTTTTCAAAATTTTATTTAAATTCTAGTTAGTAGAATTCAGTGCTTCATCACTTACATACAGCACCCAGTGCTCATCATAACAAATGCGCTCTTTAACATGTATCACACATGTAGCCCTTCCCCCACCCACATCCTTCCATTAGTTGTTCTCGATCTTTAAAAGTCTTTTATGACAAATCAAAACCACACTGAGATACCACCTCACGCCAGTCAGAGTGGCTAAAATGAACAAATCAGGAGACTCTAGATGCTGGCGAGGATGTGGAGACACGGGCACCCTCCTACACTGTTGGTGGGAATGTAAACTGGTGCAGCCCCTCTGGAAAACAGTGTGGAGGTTCCTCAAAAATGAACACTAGAACTCCCCTAGGACCCAGCAATAGCACTGCTAGGAATTTACCCAAGGGGCACAGGGGTGCTGATGCATAGGGGCACATGTACCCCAATGTTCACACCAGCACTCTCAACAATAGCCAAATCATGGAAAGAGCCTAAGTGTCCATCAACTGATGAATGGATCAAGAAGATGTGGGTTATCTATACAATGGAATACTACATGGCAATGAGAAAGAATGAAATCTGGTTATTTGTATTAATGTGGGTGGAACTCGAGGGTGTTATGCTGAGCAAAATAAGTCAGGCAGAGAAGGACAGATACCATATGTTTTCACTCATATGTGAAACAGGAGAAACTTAACAGAGAACCATGGGGGAGGGGAAAGGGAAAAAATAGTTGGGGAGAGGGAGGGAGGCAAATCATAAGAGACTCTTAAATACTGAGAACAAACTGAGGGTTGAAGGGGTTGGGTGAGAGGGGAAAAGAGGTGATGGGCATGGAGGAGGGCACTTGATGGAATGAGCACTGGGTGTTATATGGAAACCAACTTGACAATAAACAAAAAAATAAAAAATGAAAAAAAATAAAAGTCTCTTATGGTTTCTTTCCCTCTCTCTTATTCCTCCTCCCATATTTTCATCTGTTTTCTTTCCTAAATTCCATCTGTGAATGAAATTATGTGGTATTTGCCCTTATCTGAATGACTTATTTTGCTTAGCGCAATACACTCTAGCTTCATTCATGTTGTTGCAAATGGCGAGATTTCATTCTTTTTGATGCACAAGCAATAGTCCATTGTACATATATACCACATGTTCCTTATCCATTCATCAGTCGATGGACATTTGGGCTGTCTTCATAGTTTGGCTATTGTTGATAATGCTGCGGTAAACATTGGGGTGCCTGTATTCTGTCAAATAAGTATGTTTCTATCTTTTGAGTAAATACCTAATAGTGCAATTGCTGGGTCATAGGGTAGTTCTATTTTTAACTTTTGAGGAACCTCCATACTGTTCTTTAGAGTGGCTGCACCAGTTTGCATTCCCACCAACAGTGCAAGAGTGTGTCTCTTTCTCTGCATCCTCACCAGAACTATTGTTTCTTGGGTTGCTAATTGTAGCCACTCTGACAGGTGTGAGGTGGGATCTCATTGTGGTTTTGATTTGTATTTCCCTGATGGTGAGTGACATTGAACATCGTTTCATGTGTCTGATAGCCATCTGGATATCTTCTTTGAAGAAGTGTCTATTCATGTCTTTTGCCCATTTCTTAACTGGATTATTTGTTTTGGGGGAGCTATTGAGTTTGATAAGTTCTTTATAGATGCTGGATACTAACCCTTTATCAGATATGTCATTTACAAATATGGGGGATTTGACATCTTTACAAAACTCTATATTCCACTTCATGACCACGTTATTTATATATCTGTGTATTTAGGTGTTTTATTTCTCTCATCAGTTTTTGGTAACTTCGCTGAATAAATAAACATACTCAGGGGCCCTATTCCAAACGTAATGAATTAGAATCTCTAGAAATGAGCTGTGGCTACAACCGGGATAGTTTGGTGCACATTCTCCAGACTTGATTCAATGCTTAAGCAAACATAAGTGGGTATATTTGTCTGCAGAAGTTCTGGTTCTCGAGATTTAAATAGAATTATCCAACTCCCATTTTTTGCTAACTTCAATGCCTACCCTTCCACTTCCCTCAATATAAGATTGCAAACTTCTGGAAGCAAATGTTCTCATGGTCACGTGTGGCCCTAAGCTCGGGTCTGGCTGACCTCTAGATCTCACTTCTACCATTCACAGGCTCTCTCTCCAGTCAGCCTCACAGCACCCCCAGTCATCCTTGGGCCCTCTACTGGAAGTTAAGTCCTTTTCTTATTCCTGTTTATCACGAATTCAGCGTAACTTCATTCTGACACCCTCTGGACTCCACTCTGGCTTCCCTTTGCTCATCCAGACACATTGAAGTGCTCTGAACACACAAAGGCCATCATTATAAGCCCCACGTTTCGGCAACAAACAATAATAAGGATTTAAAATATCTGTGTTTCTTTTCTTCTTTCTCACAACTCCTACTTCCACGAGTCTTTATAAGCAGAAGGGACTAATTGGAGATAGCTATTCCCCACACATAAACAGTATTTTACAATTATTCCAACTTGCAGAGGTATGAGGTTTTTCATATACATATATATACAATACACATTTAGGCACATGAGTGTATGCATATTTATGTGTATACACACATCTTTAAATTTACTTTTAAACTAGTCTCCATATTGAATTCAGTAATGGTTGTTTTAAAAGTGATTCTGCTATGGGGCACCTGGGTGGCTCAGTCAGTTAAGCATCTGACTCTTGGTTTCGGCTCAGGTCATGATCTCATGGATTCATGGGTTCGAGCGAGGCTCTGCACTGTCAGTACAGAGCCTGCTTGGGATTCTCTCTCCTTCTCTGTCAGCGCCTTCCTTGCCCAGGCTGTCTTTGCCTCTCTCAAATAAATAAATAAAACTTTAAAAAATAAAAACCGCCCATTAAAAAATAATAATAAGTAAGTGATTCTGTTATAGGGCACCTGGGTATCTCAGTCAGTTAGGTATCCAGCTTTGGCTCAGATCATGATCTCCCAGTTTGTGAGTTCAAACCCTGTATCTGGCTCTCTGCTGTCAGTGCAGAGAGCACTTCGGATCCTCTCTCTCTCTCTCTCTCTCTGCCTGTCCCCTGCTTGAGCATGTGCTCTCCTCCCTCTCTCTAAAAAATAAACTTTAAAAAAAGTGATTCTGCTATCATTTTCAGGTATACAATTATGTCATTTGCCATAACAATATTTAGAAGAGACCACAATTAAAAGAAAAACGATATACTTTTAAGAAAGTGATGGGGGCGCCTGGGTGGCTCAGTCAGTGAAGTGTCTGACTTCAGCTCAGGTCATGATCTCATGGTTCGTGGGCTTGAGCCCCACATCGGGCTCTGTGCTGACAGCTCAGAACCTGAGCCTGCTTTGGATTCTGGGTCTCCCTCTCTCTCTGCCCCTCCCCTGTGTCTGTCTCTCTCTCTCTCAGAAATAAATAATAAAAAAATTTAAAAACAGAAAGTGATGTGACTTAAAGGCTGCATGCTACTGGCCTTGCACTTTGATCTCATTTCATAAAAAGATTGAACAAAGCCTCACTTTGCTGCTTCCTTAATGGGTCTAGATATAGTCATATTTATCGACAACAAAGCAGCTTTAATTTTTTCTGAGTTTACACTACTTTTATGAAGATAGAAAAAATTAAGACCTTTCTATCTAGAAAAAAATAAGAGGGGGCACCATAAACACTTCATGTTATGTTTTTACACTGGCTCTTAACATGAAAAGATTGCTTACCACTGCTTTCGAATCTAGGGATTCATTATAGTCATTTGCATTAAAACACACACACACACACACACACACATTTGCCCAAGAAAAGGCTCAAGAATTTCTTCCCTTAATCTTCAGGAAAGCCTGCCTCCTGAACAGATACTTCTGGACCTTAGGATTCTGGGTCATTTGTTGACCCACAACAGATCATTGCTTTTGGGGAAGATGAAAAGTCTTGCTTCTTAAAGGGGCTACCCCAAAAGCAAGCTTTATTCAAGCTGCTCCAAATAGATTTTTAACTAAATTGCATAGTAGTCGTTCTAACCGGCTTTATACAGTTTATACCATCACCATGTCCTCCCGCTGTCATTCAATGGCTTTGCTCTACAAACACGAAGGAAAGTGTGTCCTGATAATAAATTTGGCAAAGGGGAGGCAGAAAGATGAGGGATAGTGGAGGCAGAAGAAAACTGCAAAGTTTACAGCTTCAGAAGGAATCCTAATCTTTGGGGTGGAAACAGCAGAAATGTCCAGATTTTGAGCATTAGAAACCTTCCAGTTGAGGAGCTTGGGACTCCGACGCACATCAGTTGAAGAAGTGGCGCAAACATTCCCCGAGGAATTTGCATTGTTCTCATCTATGTGATCAACCCCTGTGCGTGCATAATATGACGGTTTCAAACCTTTGCAGAGTTCGAAGTACATTATCGGAGTCAGCATTTCCCCCTTATGGAATAACATCCGCACAGGATTAGCAGCTTTTGAGTTATCATCCACTTGACATTTTCTAATTGTTTTAAATAAAAGAAGTTGCAATATCTCATTTGGTAAAAGAGGCAAATCTCACAGAGGGAGGGCCCGCGCACCAGCTCTTACCTTTGTTTTATTTATTTATTTATTTTTAAATGTTTTATTTATTTCTAGGAGAGAGAGAGAGAGAGAGCGTGAGCAGGGGAGGGTCAGAGAGAGAGGGAGTCACAGACTGAAACAGGCTCCAGGCTCTGAGCTGGCAGTCAGCACAGAGCCCGACGCGGGGCTCGAACCCACGAACCGCGAGATCATGACCTAAGTGAAAGTCGGACACAACCGACTAAGCCACCCAGGCGCCCCTTACCTTTGTTTTAAAGGAAGATGGTGATCTCAGTGCAGGTGCTTATCTCTTGCGCTAAAAAAACTGTTACTTCTGACTGAAAGTGTTTTCTGACTCTTACGTTGATCAACCTTTTGCTAAACTAGAAAGTGAGGAGAGATTCCTGGAGTGCTCATCATAAACTGGTTTTTCAGCTGCAGGATCTAACATTTATAGAGCATAGCTTATGAATCATGTTTTTGGCTTTTTAATGTATATGTGTTAATTCACTGAAACTTTGCCACAACCCTAAGAAGAAGTTATGAAGCCCACTTCATAGATGAGGAAACTGAGGCTCAGAGAGGCTGAGCGACAGCCCAGTGTTCACACATTAAAAAGCAAAGCCAGGCTTCAAAGCCAAGTCAGCCTGTCTCCCTGACAGCTTCCCAGGCAGTCCAAGGCAGCCTTGCTCTGCATTTTAAAACCACTTTCATAGTATGTGCTCACTTAAAAATACCAGGGACACTTAATAAAGCTATTAGAATATAACTGTAGGCAGGGTTGGCAAGATACAGACCACCGTCAGCACCCCATATGTTCTGAAGACAATCTGCACAGATTTTCTGTAATAATCAGAAATATAATAGTGACAATGACAACACCTTAAATTTGTACGATACACATGAGCACTTTTACACGTTGTCTCAATGCCTCGCAGATTGTTGACACCAAGCCCTGTATGTAGTTTCCAGTTTGAGCGTCAATTCCAGTGACTGGTAGCAGCTGCCTGGGACTCCGTACTGAAGAGGATCCTGAAGATCATTCCTGTTGGTAATCATCGGGGCCGTGATTGATTAGTCATGTCTGGCCTGGCAAAGTTGTTAGGAGTAATGGCGTGTTACTCATGTTTGCTGTCTCTTCTTTGTTCCAGTTCACTCTTTTTATAAAGGAATAAATGGGGGGGAGGGGGCGCCTGGGTGGCTCAGTCGATTGAGCGGCCGACTTTGGCTCAGGTCACTATCTTACCTCTTGTAGGTTCGAGCCCCGCGTCCGGCTCTGTGCAAACACCTCAGAGCCTGGAGCTGCTTCAGATTCTGTGTCTCCCTCTCTCTGCCCCTCCCCTGCTCATGCTCTGTCTCTCTCTGTTTCTCAATAATAAATAAATGTTTAAAAAAATTTTTTTAGGGGCGCCTGGGTGGCTTAGTCGGTTGAGCGTCCGACTTTCGCTTAGGTCACGATCTCGCGGTTCGTGGGTTCGAGCCCCGCGTCGGGCTCTGTGCTGACTGCCAGCTCAGAGCCTGGAGCCTGTTTCAGAGTCTGTGTCTCCCTCTCTCTCTGACCCTCCCCTGCTCACGCTGTCTCTCTCTCTCAGAAATAAATAAAACATTAAAAAAATTAAAAAAAAAATGTTTTTAAGGAATAAATGACATGTCTGTAATTACATAAGTGGCCGAGCCGAAATCAAAGTTCAGGTTCCCTTGACCGATTGTCATTGCCATTGGACAATATTATACGCAGAGACATGTAAATACTCTGAACTGGAATCTAGACTGTATTCAAAAGAACTGGAATTTATTATAGAGTTTGGAGCTGAGTGATGTTTAATCTTGAACAAAATTAGGTGTTTTCTCCAGCAAAATGAAAAGAAATGTGCCGCAACTTACGACGTCTCCTAGGAATGGCGTCAGGCCCACAGGTGCTCCGCGCCGGGCCAGCGGTGTGCCGGCCTCCCCCCTGCGTGCTGTCTCCTGACCTGTGCCGATCAGAGCCGGAAAGCCCAAGAAGCTCCAGACCCTGTATCAAAGGCCAGGGTAGCATCGTCGTGGCCTTAGACACTGCAAGTCTCTACGCTGACACAGCGGAACTGCGATCCGTCCTCTGGTTAATGTAGAGTCTCCTTCTGGCCGTGACAGAAGCACATGCAGCTTTGGAAAGACTTTTACTACCACGGTGTTTCTGCACCTTAGCATGAAAAGGTAAGCGAAGGTTGGTCACTAGACACGCATGCAAGCAGGGACACCCCGGTGACCCGTGGGAATGACAGCAGAGTCTCCCAGACTCCGGTGTTACGGTTTATTCCGAGTAAGAGCAGCGCAGGCTGCAAAACCAGGGACTGCGGTGAGACTTGCAAAGAACGGCTCTCCAGCAGAGACCGGACTGGCCCTAGCGCAGGTCACAGGATCCAACACCGTGGCCACACTGTCCTCTGTCAGCGGGGCTACTTCCAGTACAAAAGACAAGGAGGCACATATTAGGGGGTCAGCTGTGGCCATCCAGGGCCACACAGCTTTTTCTCCCAGCTGAAGCAGCCTGCCCTACTGCACGACACCCTAGACCCGGGGCAGCGACGGGCAGAGGGCCCCACCCCGGTGCTGAGCCCCAGCCACCTCGGAGGGGACACCCTGGGACTTCTCAGAGCTCTACACACTGCCTGCTGCCGTTTCCAAGGTGACAGTGTTCTGTCCTTTGCTGTAAATAAAGACCAGAGCAAAGGGATCCAGCCCCTTCTCCCTCCCCTATTAGCTTCCATCACGCATGCTTCTCCTGGGGGCGCGAGTGTGAACCCGCTTCCCAGAGTCGGGCCTTCCTCGGGGGGTTGGGGGGCCACTGGTTCGCTTGTTTTTAATTTTTAATTTTTTTTATGTTAGAGAGAGAGAGAGAGAGAGAGTGCGAATGGGNAGAGAGAGAGGGAGTCACAGACTGAAACGGGCTCCAGGCTCTGAGCTGGCAGTCAGCACAGAGCCCGACGCGGGGCTTGAACCCACGAACCGCGAGATCATGACCTGAGCGAAAGTCGGACGCTTAACCGACTAAGCTACCCAGGCGCCCCATGGTTTGCTTGCCTGATGTGCCTGTAGAACCCTACTGTCAGCGAGAAGCCTCAGAGCCGGCTTTCTCCGGGCCCCCTGACTCTCACTCCTACCCCTCCCTCCAAATGGTGTTCTCAGCAGTGGAGAAGTTAATCCAAACGCTGGTAAAGATTGTAGTATGCGTTCCCAGTCAGTCCCCAAACATCCTCGTGAAAGGATTATATTTTTCCAAAGCTCCAACACAGGCTTAGCATGTGACATGCTTGGACCAAATGCACTCCGAGCAAGTGACATATGCTCTGTGTGAGCAAAGGTTTTAAGAGCCTTTGCTCTTAAACGGATCTGCCATTTTTCTGCTCTTTTCCCCTCCTACCTTGAGGATAGAACTTCCTTGGGAGGTGCCGTTTCCTCAGCCTGGATCCCAGAATGAAGGAAGTGGACTAAGTAAGTACTGGTAAGCATGAGACAGAGGAAGTAAAGCAAATAGGTCAGGTGGGGACTGCGTCCCGGGAAACTTGCGCTCTGCTCTGGGGGGTAGCGTAGCGATTCAGCTTCAGTTGATGTTTGCCTTCCAGAAACACACATCTATTGCTACCAGACTTTCCAGTTTTTACAAGAATATCAAGAATCCAGATTTTTAACTGGGGCGCCCGGGTGGCTTAGTCGGTTAAGCGTCTGACTTTCACTCAGGTCATGATCTACAGATTGTGGTTTCGAGCCCCACATCGGGCTCTGTGCTGACTGCCAGCTCAGAGCCTGGAGCCTGTTTCAGAGTCTGTGTCTCCCTCTCTCTCTGACCCTTCCCTGCTCACGCTGTCTCTCTCTCTCTCCTAGAAATAAATAAAACGTTAAAAAAAAAAATCCAGATTTTTAAAAATAATTTGGGGGGGGTGCCTGGGTGGCTCAGTCGGTTTGGCTCAGGTCATGATCTACAGATTGTGGTTTCGAGCCCCACATCGGGCTCTGTGCTGACAGCTCAGCATTTTTACTTTAAAAATTAAAACATTTTTTAATGTTTGTTTATTTTTGAGAGAGACAGAGCACAAGCTGGGAAGGGCAGAGAGAGAGAGGAAAACACAGAGTCTGAAGCAGGCTCCAGGCTCCAAGCTGTCAGCACAGAGCCCGACGTGGGGTTCAAACCCACATACTGTGGGGTCATGACCTGAGCCAAAGCTGGACGCTTAAACAACCGAGCCACCCAGGCGCCCCAAAATCCAGATTTTGATGTGACTTCTACCAGTTTTTCAATATTCAAACTAAATTCAGCCCAAATAATACATATACTACAGCCCAAATCAGACATCAGGCCCTAGTGAATAAGCTCTGTTCTAGAACACCCTTGCCCTGCAGCAAATCCAGCCTGCTCATCACTCTCCAGAACGATCACATTCCCTCCTCCCTGCCAGGCCCTCCCCTGCTCCCACCCCTAAATTCCCTTTTTTTTTTTTAATTTTATGTCTTTATTTTATTTTGAGAGACAGAGACAGTGAGTGGGGGAGGATCAGAGAGAGAGGGAGACACAGAATCTGAAGGAGCTCCAGGCTCTGAGCTGTCAGCACAGAGCCCGACGTGGGGCTCCAACCCATGGACCGTGAGATCATGACCTGAGCCGGAGTTGGACGCTTAACCGACTGAGCCACCCAGGCGCCCCTCCCACCCCTAAATTCCTAAATTAAATTCCCCTTTTCAAGGCCTTTGTCAAGTTCTCCTCCCCCCATTTCCCCCAACCAGGCTATCCAGTCCTGAACTTACAGTCTATACAGACCATATGGACTAAATAGTCTGTACACAAGTAACCGTTTTGCATGTTTCCCCGATGTTTTTCT
The DNA here is from genome assembly GCF_008692635.1 of Crocuta crocuta. Lineage (NCBI taxonomy): Eukaryota > Metazoa > Chordata > Mammalia > Carnivora > Hyaenidae > Crocuta > Crocuta crocuta. The sequence goes on from NW_027529596.1 coordinate 2,345,546, forward strand.
TTATCTTCTTATACACATACTCTGCCCTTTGAGAGTCTATAACCCCAATGAAGACAGAGATCATAGCTTATACTTTTTGGCATTCTTAGTGCCTCGCAGACATAACAGATACAAAACGAATGTTTTTATATGGAAGCTTATTGCTTCAGATGAATACCCACATTTGATTATCTGATTCCCAGGTTCTTGAAAACAAAGGATGAAGCCCAAAAGGAGTCAGATTCTAGCCACTTAATTGCCTATTTTTCTCATACTGAAAGGTACCACTCATTCACAAATGAACAACTAAATAATAACTCGGGTCTGAGTTCTGCACACACGAGTCTTGTTAACACCTGTGCTTATTTGTAGATTAAGTCCAGTCTACAGTGAAATATACGATTAAGGATATACTATCAGGGTTAATCCAACTCAGATGGGATTGAGTTCACCTTTATGTTGGCTATCTTTCTCCGACCCCAATTATAACTTATTTTATGCCTCAACAACCAAAATAAGGTACATTCAGTCATGTAGTTAGAAAAGGACATTTAATTTGTCAAGCTTCTGGGACATTCTTTCCAGCACTTTTTGGACAATAGTATTGTATGCTGTAGCCACTGCAGTGTTTTTGGTGAGCCTCAATAAAAGCTTGTTGAATGAACTAATGAATTAATGAAAGGCTTTAATAGTGCAGGTGTTATGGCAGAGCCTGGGTGGCTCAGTTGGTTAAGCGTCTGACCTCAGCTCAGATCATGATCTCACAATTCGGGAGTTTGAAACCATGTTGGGCTTTGTGCTGACAGCTCAGAGCCTGGAGCTGCTTCGGATTCTATGTCTCCTTCTCTCTCTTTGCCCCTCCCCCACTCACACTCTGTCACTCTCTCTCTCTCTCAATAATAAATAAACATTAAAAAAATACTGCAGGTGGGGTGCCTGGGTGGCTTAGTCGGTTAAGCGTCCGACTTTCGCTTAGATCATGATCTCGCAGTTCGTGGGTTCGAGCCCCGCGTCGGGCTCTGTGCTGACTGCCAGCTCAGAGCCTGGAGCCTGTTTCTGTATGTGACTCCCTCTCTCTCTGACCCTCCCCTGCTCATGCTGTCTCTCTCTCTCTCTCCTAGAAATAAAATAAAACATTAAAAAAAAAATACTGCAGGTGTTCTCTCTCCAGCATAGAAAGATTAAATTCCCACCACTATTCCCTATTCTTTCATACTCCAAACTGGTTTAACCCCTATAATTTTCACTGCTTTTGAAGTAATTCTGTACTAATAGATCCCCTAATTTCCCTGAGAACCTAATTTAACAGTAGGAGAATCTAGCTCTTTAATTAGCAAGTACTGAAAGCAAGCCTTTTCCGATATTTTAGAAATGAGTTGTTCCGTGCACACGTGAAAAAGGGCCAAATAACACCCCACGGTATTAAACCAATTACTAGAAGATGTAAGACCAGATCTGTGCTAGGAAAGTAATATCAGAATCAAAACAAATCACTTGGAAATGAATCACTTCCCTTTGGCACTGAAATTAATTGAAAGAACTCCCCCCACCCCCATCCCGATGGTGTTTCTGACATTTCTTTCAAATGCCAATAAGCACCTCACTTTGTCAAATTAAGTAAGTCCAAGCTGCTGGTATTATGCAACTTTAAAGCCATATGGCCATATGTCTAGAATGTTCCAGAACACCCTGATTTCATGTAATTTTAATCTTCTTAATAAATGCAATTCATTAGATATATAACTAAAGATGAAGTCATTTTATATAATTTCGAGACTTCATATGACTAAATTCACAAGAAAACATTCTCAAGTACCACTCAATTCAATTCAGCCCACATTTACTGACTACCCTGTGGTATGCCAGCTCCTAAGTTTAGGGAATCTAGATGTAAACCTGATATTAAGCTGCCCTCAAGTATCTGTTACAAAGTAAACAATAAATTACAATTTGTTGACTCATATAACAATCAGAAGATGTTCCAACCACGGGGAGCACATAACTTCATTTAGTTTAGAGGTGGGACAATGGTAAGGGAGGCTTTCCAGAAAAGGTGACTCCTTGGCTGGGTTTTGAAATGTGAACAGGTGCATCAGGGGATTGGCCCTGGTAATCAAAGCACAGGAATTGCCCGTACGTGTCCTGATTTTTTTTTTTTTTTCAGAAAATTAGGATCATCCCATCGAATAGAATAGAGCTATTGGCTTAGTGATATTTATTGCACCTCAGAAATGTCCCTGAAATTTGAATTTTTGCTTAAAGCATTCTCTCAGCCGCCTCAGTTGGGAAGAAAAGTTATTGGGCGCAGTTTTGTTCACTAAAAGGCTATGTAAAAATCACTTCTTGGAGTTTTTCTTCATCGGCTATGAACAAGAAGGATCACTATTCTTCTATCGTGAAAAGTGACAATAATCACTTTTTAAAACTTTCAATATGGTTTACATTGAGTGTTAGATTAGTTTCATGTGTACAACATAGCGGTTCGACAATTCCATACGTTACCCCGTGCTCATCACGGCAAGTGCCCTCCTTAACCTCCATCCCATAATTCACCCTTCCCACCCCTCCTCTGGTAACCATCAGTCTGCTCTCTATGGTTAAGAGTCTGTTTCGGGCTTGTCTATCTATCTTTTCTCTCCCGTTTGCTCTTTGTTTTGTTTATTAAGTTCCATCTATGAGGGAAATCATATGTTATTTGGTTTTTCTGTGACTGGCTTATTTTGCTTAGCACTATATCCCGTAGCTCCATCCCTGTTGTTGCAAATGGCAATATTTCATTCTTTTTTTACAGCTGAATACTATTCCATTATATATATACCACTTCTTTATCCATTCATCTATGGATAGACACTTGGGCTGCTTCCATAATTTGGCTATCATAAATAATGCTGCTATAAACATAGGGGTGCATGTATCCCTTTGAATTAAATAATCCCTTTTATTTTATTTAAAAAAATGATTGTTTTACATTTATTTATTTTTTGAGAGATAGAGTGAGACAGAGCATGAGCAGGGAGGGACAGAGAGAGAAGGAGACACAGAATCCGAAGCAGACTCCAGGCTCTGAGCAAGCATTCAGCACAGAGCCCAACACGGAGCCTGAACCCATGAACCATGAGATCATGACCTGAGCCGAAGTTGGACACTTAACCGACTGAGCCACCCAGGCGCCCCGAAATAATCCCTTTTAAACACCCAAAGGAGAAGATATCTCTCTAGGCATCTTCAGTTACTCATTTACCAGGCATCCAGCTTGGACAAGACCCTTGTTGGGCATGGGGTCCAGTGCCAAGTTGTAGGCGAACCTCTTCTGTCTTTGAGGAACTTCTCATCCGGGAGAGAGAGATCTCCTTGGGGAGATGATCTCTGCACTTGGAAGTGAAGAATTTTCAAAGTTCACAAGATGAATAGAAGAACGCTTCTAGGCAGCTTTCTGGAGCTCTCGGAGTCTCATGAAAAACCTCTCAGCTCTATTCTCCCTGACATGATTGAGAGGGAAAGGCAGACCCAGTGCCTGGCAGGCGCTAATTCACACTGCAGGGAGGACCATTCTTCTTTCCCTGACTCCCTGCGAAAGCCTCCTAAAAAGCTGCCCCAATGCAAGTCTGGCTACAAAGGAGCTCAAGAAAGAACAGCCAAATTGCTCGCCATATCTCCTCCCCCCCACCCTTCCGGCTCCTTCCAGCCCAAACCACCCCTCAGCCCATTACACGGCCTGCCTGTCCTCTCCCTAACATCTCTTAGCTGGATAGTTTGAAGGTCTGAACACTAGATAAGCTCAGTCCGCTTTCTTGCCACGCAATGAATGCCAGGAGTGGCCTCTGAACTGAGCCCAAACCCACGTGCTGGTGGGACCAAGATAAACTGAAAGGGGGAGCTTGGTTTGTGGGTGTCCACCAGTTTGTGAGACCACATAACACTGTTTCTCTTACACCTGACATAGCTCACGTTTGCTCTCATGCTCTGTTAAAAAGGGAAGGACACAGCCTGTCCACACTGTTGATGGTGATGGTTTTGGGGTCGGGGGGGAGAGGGAATCATTTGAACATAGTCTAGAGTTTGCCATAGCCCAGTGGTCCACGAACTGGCCATGATCTCAGATGTAAAGGAGAATCTGAAACTTCGAGCAAGACTGTTTCTTCCCAGGTAGAAGCGCACAGCAAGCCCCAGTGACTGAAAGAAGAGACTTCTGTTCTACAAACCCGAAGTGACTAATAATTATAAGGGCCTCGATGCAGTAAAAATGCACCAGTTGAATGGGTCTTTGAGAACTGGAAAAGAGGACATAAAGTGTCTTCCACTGAAGAGGAAAATTAAGGTCATCTGCTTATTTTAAACAGGCTTCCTAGACTTTCAGATAGGCTTTCCCCCCACCCGCACATCAGGTATTTCTAAGAACCTGCCTGGACAGACACACAATAGGGGCGCTTGGGTGGCTCAGTTTGTTGAGTGTCCGACGCTTGATTTCAGCTCAAGTCATGATCCCAGGATCGTGGGATTGAGTCCCACGTCTGGCTCTGTGCTGACAGTAGGGAGCCTGCTTAAGATTCTCTCTCTTTCCCTCCCCTACTGTCTTTCTCTCTCTCATTAAAAGAAAAAAAAAGAATAAATGACCTTACATGTATAATGAGAGTTTCATTTTTGAAATGTTAAAAACATCCTAAAGACCATAATTTCACCCTGCCTTTAAGAGAGAATCTTTCATCTATTTCAAGCATTTTATTTTGATGTGTTTTTCTTTGCCTTTATAATTCAACACATTGAATTGAGGTGTGGGATTTTGGTTGTTTTGTTTGTTTGTTTTTTTTACATTGACAACAGTAAGTTCAATAAACATTTGTTTTTGGCTCAAGACTGACCACTTGAGCACAATGATTTTCATCTTTGTCTTAAATCCATTAAATTAATGAGAGCTTTGCCTCCTATCACTAATAAAAGCACTTGTATTTCCTGTTCTCCAGTGATTAAGTACCTTTTAAGTATATCAAATAAAACATGTATACATATATACTCAATAGTCCTGTAAGTTCTAGAATTTACAAATATGCCCCTGTGCCCCATCTTTTCTTTTACTTAATGTTTATTTTTGAGGGAGACAGAGACAGAGTCTGAGCAGCGGAGGGGGAGAGAGAGAGAGAGAGAGAGACACAGAATCCAAAGCAGGCTCCAGGCTCCAAGCTGTCAGCACAGAGCCTGACCCGGGCCTCGAACTCACAAACCGCGAGATCATGCCCTGAGCCGAAGTCGGCCGCTAAACCGACTGAGCCACGCAGGCCCCAATAATTTTATTAAATAAACATTTAAAATTCTACTAAACAATATAAAAATCAGAAGTGACATTTTTATTGCTAGGCAAACAGAGGTCCTAGCTGAACCACTGAATCTACTTTATTTATATTTACTGTCAGTTACTATTTTTCCCTCTAAAGTAAATAATTGTCTTATTTTTTGTTTGCTTAGGCGTCCATGTTGAAATTATGAATACATATCTAAACTTCCAAGAAGTATGACACTCTTCTCGATATGGCCAACATAAATTTATGTTTTTTTGAACCTATCTCCCCAGGGCCCTGGCCGCGCTGCCTGACCTGCATTTGCTGCCCCTGAAGCCTACTCTTGAACTTCAAGTTTACCCTGGAACCTCTCTTTGCCAGCAGCCGGACAGTCCCTTCGCTGTGCTCCTGTGTGGTAACCCCTCCTTCCTTGAGTTCACATTTTCCTTTTTCTTGACTTATACTCTCACTCTTTGGAAACAAATCCAGCAGTAGCTTCTGGAGAAAGGGTGCACAAGAAATACTTTATTTCATTTTATTCTTCTGAGATCTTTACAAAAAATTTTTTTAATGTTTATTTATTGTTGAGAGAGAGAGAGAGAGAGAGAGAGAGACAGAGCATGTGTGGGGGAGGGGCAGAGAGAGAGGGAGACACAGAATCTGGAGAAGGTTCCAGACTCCAAGCTGTCAGCACAGAGCCTGACACAGGGTTCAGACTCATGAATGGTGAGATCTGATGGGATGGGAGCTGAAGTTGGACTCTTTTTTTTTTCTTTTTTTTTTTAGAGGGAGAAAGAGAGAGACAGCATGAGCAGGGGAGAGTCAGAGAGAGAGGGAGACACAGAATCTGAAACAGGCTCCAGGCTCTGAGCTGTCAGCACAGAGCCGGACACGGGGCTCGAACCCACGAATCATGAGATCATGACCTGAGCGAAAGTCGGACGCTTAACCGACTGAGCCACCCAGGTGCCTCCAGAGCTTAATGGATCTTAATCCTACTTTCTACTTAATTAAATATTTAGCTGGAGTTGGAAATCCAGGTTAGAAATGATGTTCTGTCAGAATTTTAAAGGCATTGCTCCAGGATGTTTAACTCTTGGTTTTGGCTCAGGTCGCAGTCTCACACTTTTGTGGGTTTGAGGCCCACGTCAGGCTCTTGCTGACGCTTTGGAGCCTGCCTGGGATTCTCTCTGCCCCTCCCCCACTTGCACTGTGTCCCTCTCAAAATAAATAAATAGACTTTATATATATATATGTATATGTACATATACATATAATAAAGGCATTGCTCCCCCCAAAAAAACAAAAAACAAAAAACAAAACAAAACAAAACAAAACAAAACAAAAAAAGAAAAAAAAAGGCATTGCTCCAATGCCTTCTAGCTTCCCACGTTGCTTTTGAGAAGTCCAGTTCCTGGTCTTTTGAATCTTTCTCCTCCTCCTCATTCTTCTTTTTCTTTGTCGTCGTCGTCGTCATCGTCGTCGTCTTCTTCTTCTGCTGCTGCTGCTGCTGCTTTCTTCTTTTCCCAGAAACTTTTTAAATCTTCTCTTTCTCCCTATAGTGTGGGAAGTTTGCTATTATTATTTTATTGATAATTTCCTTTCTTTGTTCCTTCTTATTTCCTTTTCTCGATTTTTTGTAGCTTGAAGATTAACCTAAATTCTTGTCTTTTTTCCCTTCTATTTGTTTGTCATTTTTCCTCCATTCGCTTGAATATTTTCTCAGCCTGATATGCCATCCCTTCTATTGGACTTGTCATTTTTGATATTATATATCAGTTGTATATATATATGATATGATATATATGTGATATATATGATATGATATACATATATATGACATATATGATTATGAATAGAGCTTTCTTATTTTCTCCCATCCAAGTACTAACCAGGCCCGACCCTGCTTAGCTTCCGAGATCAGACGAGATCGGGCGCGTTCAGGGTGGTATGGCCGTAGACGAGCTTTCTTATTTTCTAAATGTCCTTTCTTCATTGCATATTCTTAATAGATGAAATATCTTTTTATCTGTCTGCACATATTACTTATACGTTTGGTGAATTTGCCTCTGTTTCCTACACAGTCTTTCTTTGAAGATCCTTTTTCTGCTTATTTAGTTTTTTCACTTGTAAAGTTACAGGATCTCCTCAAATGTCTGGTAGTCATCTCATATTTAATGAGGCACTGCAACTCTGACGGAAAGTTCTATGTGCATGGGCAGAGATTACTAACTAATGAATAACCCAAGGGAACTGGTCTTCATTAGGAGACCGCAAACATCGGTGTCTATATGTCTTTTGCTTGGGATGATAAATTTCCCAGAGGAGAATCTTCTCAACTTTTTCCGGGAGTGGCGAGTAGGTCCAAGAGATATGTTTCACTGAGAACATTCTGGAATTTAAGCATAGCATCCAGGGGTTCTTAACCATTCAATAGGCTATCTTTCAATATGGTGTGTCCTTCCCACCTCTAGGGGTGCTCAGTGTCCCTGAGCCCAGAGATCCTCTGCTTCTACCTGTAGGCAATAACCACCTCTCTGCTGTTGGGGTAAGAGAGATAACTCATAGCGACTTAGGCTGAAGGGGGTGACCTGGGGTTTTAATTGATGTTTATGTAGACTTTCTGCCAATACTCTAGTTGAGAGTTTCATCCTACATTTAAGTCTCTTTTTTTTTTAAGGTTTTATTTTTTAACTTATCTCTACACCCAACGTGGGGGGTAGAACTCAGCCCGAAGATCAAGAGTCGCCTGCTCTACTGACTGAGCCAGCCAGGCACCTGCCACATTTAAGCTTTTAGGATTATTTGTTTTCTTGATTTCCTTACTTCTGTTACTAGAATGAGTGCACTCTTGTAATAGATTCTGTCTTCTGCTACGTCAGAAACCACTCATTCACTCATTCATTCATTGTCCCTCTTCCAAGTTTGTTGACATCTCTAAGCTGCGGTCACATCTTCTCTTCCATTTTCTCTCTTTTCATTTGTTTACACCTTTTTATTTCTTTACTGTCGTTTTAGTTCGGTTTTAGGAGGAAACAGACATGAAAAGTGTGTTCAAAAACATGCTTATTTTATTGTTATTTTAATTTTATCTTTCAAAAAAATTTTTTAATGTTTTATTTATTTCTGAGAGAGAGAGACAGTGTGAGTGGGGGAGGGTCAGAGAGAGGGAGACACAGAATCTGAAGCAGGCTCCAGGCTCTGAGCTGGCTGTCAGCACAGAGCCCGATGCGGGGCTTGAACCCACAAACTGCAAGATCATGACCTGAGCCGAAGTCGGATGCTTAACCAACTGAACCACCCGGGCACCCCTGTTATTTTTTATTTGAGAGAGAGAGAGAGCACAAGCAGAAGTGAGGGGCAGAGGGAGAAAGAAAATCTTAAGGGCTCCACACTCAGCACGGAACCCAACATGGGGCAAAATCTCATGACGGTGAGATCATGATCTGAGCCGAAATTGAGTCAGAAGCTTAACCAACTGAGCCACCCAGGCATCCCAGTACTTGATTCTTTTCTTTCCTTTTTAGTTTTTCTTTATTTTTATCTCTCTCTCTCTCAAAGTAGGCTTCATGCCCAGTGTGGAGCCCAATGTGAGGCTTGAACTCAAGACCCTGAGATAGAGATCAAGAGTCAGACACTTAACCAACTGAGCCACCCAAGCGCCCCACCCCACAAACACTCATGTGAAAGTAGAAGTGTCTAGTATTCTGTTTTTAAATAAGGTAACAAAAGATTTAAGTAACAATAAGAAACATGTAAATAAACAAACCAAAACTACTTCAGAGCCAAAAATGCTGTTTTTGAAATTGAACTAATTAGCTGGCAGGCTCTGCTACCGTGTGAGAGTTCTGTGTCCTGTTAGCAGAGTGCAAAAGTTTGAATTCCACATCAGAAAGTCTGCATGTGTGAGTATGTCAGCTGTATGAAAGCTACCACAAGTAGAATCACAGTGAACAGATTATGCCAAAGTAGTTTGAATTATTTCCATGACTGAGTGATGTGTTGTCTAGATAAAGGACAAGAAGCAGATATACAGTCAAGACTGGAATTTTACTGAGTTTTCCTCATAGCCAAACTAAGATGTGGCCGTTATACTTACGATTTTTATATGTAGGAACCCCTAACAATAGCTTTCTTGCTTTTGAAAAATTATATTCTCTTATTTCAGAAAATCTGCAAACACTGAAAAAGTAAAACAGAAACAATAGTTCACTGTCCAGAAAACTTCCAGACATTTTTCATATAAATAAATATAAATATATATTTTTTTAATTTGAGAGAGAGAGAGAGAGCAAGCAGGGAGAGGGGCATAGGGAGAGAGAGAATCTCAAGCAGGCTCCATGCTCAGTGCAGAGCCCGACATGGAGCTCAATCCCACATCCTGGGATCATGACCTGAGCCAGAATCAGGAGTCGGACACTCAACCAACCCAGCCACCCAGGAGCCCCTAAATACAATCATTTTAAATAGTTGAATGGTATACCATTGTATTACACACTATAATTTACTAAACTAACCCATAGCCAGGTTATTTCCAAGTTTGAGGATATTATAAACAGATTTGTAATAGATAATTTGGGGCATATACACTAAAGATTTCTACAAAAGAGCAAATATGCTGTAGGATATCAATTGATTGAGAAAATGCATAATGACCAAAATCTCATATGAATTCAGTAACTTATTTTATTTTATTTATTTATTTTATAGTTTATAGTCAAATTGGTTCTATATAACACCCAGTGCTCATCCCAGCATGAGCCCATCACCCCTTTTCCCCTCTCCCCCTCCCCCATCAACCCTCAGTTTGTTCTCAGTATTTAAGAGTCTCTTCTGGTTTGTCTCCCTCCCTTTCCTTAACTATTTTTTCCCCTTTCCGTCCCCCATGATCCTCTGTTAAGCTTCTCCTGTTCCACATATGAGTGAAAACATACGGTATCTGTATTTCTCTGCCTGACTTACTTCGCTCAGCATAACACCCTCGAGGTCCATCCACGTTGCTATAAATGGCCAGATTTCATTCTTTCTCATTGCCATGTAGTATTCCATTGTATAGATAACCCACATCTTTTTTTTTAATTTTTTAATTTTTTATTTATTTCTAGGAGAGAGAGAGAGAGACAGCGTGAGCAGGGGAGGGTCAGAGAGAGAGAGGGAGATACAGACTCTGAAATGTGCTCCAGGCTCTGAGCTGGCAGTCAGCACAGAGCCCGACGCGGGGCTCGAACCCACGAACCGCGAGATCATGACCTAAGCGAAAGTCGGACGCTTAACCAACTAAGCCACCCAGGCGCCCCGTAACCTACATCTTCTTGATCCATTCGTCAGTTGATGGACACTTAAGCTCTTTCTTTAGTAACAATTTTAAATGCATTTGGATTTAGTACTCATAACAGCCTTAAGGCACATTTTAAAATCAGAAATGCACATATGCATGAAACATTATTTACAAACATCTACAAACAATGATACACAGCAAGACAACAAGGAATAACTTCTTACCTGCGTACCCTTCTCCCTCCGCCCCCAAAATTCATGACCCACTGGTTTGGAATTATTGGGTTGAGTGTGTTAGACGGTACCCAATTGGTTTGAAGTCATCAACAAAAACATACAGTGTTAAGGACCGTCCCGCAGAACTTAATTCTAGTTATCTAATATCTTCATCGACAACTTAGATGACGGACTTCTCATATGCCCGTTACTTTCTCAGAGGACCAGTTGAATGGGGCTGTTTGTGAAACTTGACTAGAAAGCAATATTATCATCTAAAAATGGGGAGTAGGGGGGCCTGGGTGGCTCAGTTAATTGTCTGCCTCTTGATTTCAGCTCAGGTCATGGGCTCCTGGTTTGAGTGCAAGCCCTGCATCAGCCTCTACACTGTTAGCAGAGAGCTTGGGATTCTCTCTTTCCCTCTCTCTCTGCCCTTCTCCTGCTTGCGTGCTCTCTTTCTCTCTCTCTCTCTCAAAATAAATATTTTAAAAGTAATAAAAATAATAAATGAAAATGGGGGGAATATCCATTGGACAAAGAAGCATCTTCCCCTTTATGAAGAGAAGACTTGGCATAAGAGAAAGGCCTAGAAAGGTTTTAGTGGGCCCCAAGCTGGAAGAGGGGTGTTCTTTTTGAGATAATCATGGTAACAGGATCTACTAACAGGAGAAATTCAAGGCCAAGGTGTAATCCATCCAGTATGTTTCCAGTGGCCACCAGGCATGAGCATCACGAATGTTTCCCCGTGTATCTGACTCTCCGACACAAGTGCACAGTCAACATGGATGAAAACTAATTATTTTGGATATTTTCAAACACAATCCTTCAGCGATGGGTTTGACTACAATGCAGTATATTAATCAATCCTCACACCACCCTACAGATTGTGCACACCAGTGTTTGAGATACTCACTTTTTTGTGTGTTTGGTCGGTTGGTCCCCGTCCAGACTGATGATAGCAGCTCGATCTGGATGGCTGCTTCTCCCTAACTCCCTGGATCCTGGCGCTGCCAATGTTTGTGAAGATCCTTTAACCAAAGCTCCTACTTCAGCGATGCAGAAACAACTGCCAAATTGCTCCAGCCTGTGGATTTTTCTGCAAATTTAGGATAAACCAGCAGGTGCCCAAACTAGCAGGCCTCTACCAGCCTGCCTAATTTAGGGGTGAGAGCTTCAGCCAAATTTCAAATTCTTCCCATCCTGGGGAAGGTCAATATCTAGCCCTTCTGGGCAGGGGGGGAGGGGGGGCTGGATGCCGAGCACAGATACCAGAAGCCACCTCAGTGCAACGAAGCTTGATCTGCGGTGGCCGGAGGTGCCCGGATAGCTCTGGTCCCAGGAACATGTAAATGAAGGAACACCTTCCAGCCCCGGCTGGCCTGTCGCTCCCTCTGGGACCTTGGTTGTGCCACTCCACCACTCTGGGCCACAGTTTTTCTTTCTGTCAGTGGGAAGGATAATGGCCTCCTTGGGATCAGCTTTTTTGAGGATGATGAATAATAAGGATAGCTAACCTCTATACCGATCTACTGAGCACAGCCACATGTGTTTGTATCTTCTGCTGATTCTAACATCTGTCCCAGGCCTGGGCTGAACCAGTCAACTGTGAGATTGATTGATTAATTACTCCCCTCAATCTAGATCATGTTTCCCTGTGTCTTTGCCAGCCTGGTCGTCTCTGATTGGGTGCCAGGCATTGTGACTTCCAGATTGTTGTGTGCGAGGTATTTGTGTATTACTCTCAGCCTTGAGCATTGTTGTGGGAGGCAGTTACTTGGAAATAGTTTGATCCTTTTGAGTCTTGCTTTCATGATTTGCTAGGTGGGTCCAGAGCAGGGCTCGGACCGTCCTGAGTACACCAGCCAAGACCTGTGAAATGTCAGTTCCTGTCAGTATGGCTGAAAAGAACACAATTCAGTTCCCGGCCCCGTGTTCGCACAAGGCACTGTTTCCTCTAAGCCTTTTGGACGGTTCCCTCCCCACATCCGGTGTTCTGACCAGGGTCCTCCCTCTGCACAACTCCTAGGTTCTCTGACCTCTCTCATATTCTGTCCTCCACTCTGCCTGCTTTGGTGTCCCAGACACTCAGCTCTGTGTCCTCGACGCGGGGAGATCGCTGGCCACCGCCTCACTCTGCCCTCCGGTGTGGCATCAGGAGGCGATGGTAACCGTTGGGCTCATGACATTTATTTCCCATTTCCCAGGCTCACTGCCCTTTGCCACCTGGTACTCAGTGTCTTGAACCATCGTTTCATATCTTTTGTGTCTTTCTGTTGTTATTTCAGGCAGGGGGATGAAACCCAGGCCTTGGCCGGAGAAGAAGCCAGAACTTCATGTCTGAAGTCCCCTAAACTTGGGTTCAACAGCTGATTTTGTTCCTTAGGGCCAGTGTGACCGCAGTCCAGCTATACGAACGGCCTGAGACTCAGCTTGTTTTCTGGTTCATGGGTGAACAGACTTCCTCAATCCAGTGCCACAAGGACACAGGGGAAAATGGGTCCTGCACATAGTATGTGTTGAAAAACCAGAAGGTGCACAGCTGGGAACCACAGAAGAACAAGTGGAGACTGAGAAATGAGTAGAGTCAGAGAGGCGGGGTAGAGGAGCGGGGGGCGGGGCAGGGGAAGAGATGAGGGGAAGCAAGTGGCCACTCTGGGGAAGGAGAATGGGGGAACCAGGTGGCATGATAGAGAAGCCACGGGGGGAAGGGAAGAAATTCTGTAGCCGCACAGTTTCTGTGGTTTGGGCCCAGCAGAGGGTGCCCAGGGGAGAGTAGGGCTTAACATCTAACCTGAACTCAACAATCGAGGCTGTCTTCCCAGAGGAAGAAGCCTTACCTTCTCCCAGGGGCTCCTTCCGCACCAGGCTGTGGCCGATGGGGCTGCATCTGCCCAGAGGGGTGTGTTTCCCTAATTTGCACAAAGATGCTGTATAGACTCTGAAGCCCTGTTTACAGACTCTGGAGAGCGTCAGACTTGGCGGCTTCAAGCAAAAGCTCTCTTCTCTCGGGACTCTGGACAGAATGAATCATGGATTCATTCATTTATTCGCTTGTCGCCAGCACTGCTGTGGGCCAGGCCCTGTGCTGGGGCTGGGGGTCCGATGATGACAGTCTCTGCCTTCTAGGGGACAAGGTGTCACAGACTGGCTGCCGTAGCTCTCGTGGGCTGGCAGGCAGAGGAGAGGAGCAGAGTCGGGTGGGGCCTGAGACTCCCTCGGCTCACAGCCACCAAAGGGAAGGCCGCCCGCTGGCTTGTGCCCCCAGGGACTCTCTCTCCTACCAAACCTGGGGACAGGGACGCTGGGGTTAGGTTTGGGGATGGCAGGGCCAGTCTGCTGAGCCCGAGGAAGTGGTCTGTTCCCCAGGGTCAGGGGCTTCCTTTAGAACCTAGGGTCCTCAGCGTTTGGCCCAGGAGGTTGAGTTCCAGTCAACATCGCATACATTCGCCCCACGGGTGCGGGGCTCACCTGGCAGAACATTTGTTGAATAGATAAAATAATCGTTTGCTAGAACATGCAAGAGCCACACTGGGATACAGAAGGACGCAAACCTCCCAGCTGCCCAGCCTCCTTCTCCAGAAGCATCTACGATGGCCCATTTCTTGCATGACTTCCCAGAGAGCCGCTGTAGAAGGAAGCAAACACATACGTATATAATTGCAGATGCTTTTTTTAAACACAAATGCTGGGTATAAAGTTCCAGCTGGCTCACACTTACACACAGTATGAGAAAGAAGAAGATGGGAAGTTCAGTTCCTGAGGTCTTGGGTCCCTGGTTTTGATCCGTTAGAAAGTCTTATTTCCGGGACAGGGTNGATTCTGGAGCCCCGAGACCCGGACTCTGGTTCTGGGTCCCCTGAGCTTCCTGCCTGAGGCCGGGATCGCCCGCCTTCGGGCCGTGGGCAAAGTTCACGGCGTTGAAGCCCAGCCCTCCCGAGGTCCGGGGCTGGTGGTGTTCGTGGCAATGAACGTGAAACCTGACCGGCTCCCAGGGCCGTGCTGGGAACGCAAAGCCCCGTTTTGATCACTGCCTGAAAACGCCCGTGACCTTTCTGCGGCCGTGCACCAGGGTTCATGTGAGCAGCATGTGCTTCGTGGTGGATCCAACGGCATCTTTCGAAACGCGCTCGGCCACCGGGAGAGCAGTGTGGACGCCGGACGCCTGCGCCTGTCTGCCCGACCTCGGCATGGGGCTCAATGCCCATGCATACTGCTTAAAGTCTGTGTCCTCTGCAATTTATTTACATAGAATAAAATGTATTTGTTCAAGAGAAAACTCAATCCGGAAACGGGTTGCCCGTCCAGACGATCTTAGACAGTTAATAGGACCAAACATCCCCCCGAGGGCAAATGTTTTACACATTCGAAAGTGGCTGCTTGAGTTTTCACAATGACAATGGTAGAAATTATTTTTAGAGAGATGTATTTATTTACTTATTTTTAAAGCTTTAAGTTAAATTCCGGTTGGTTAACCTACAGTGTAATATTAGTTTCAGGCATACGGGTTAGTGATTCAACACCTGAATATACCTGGTGCCCATCACAAGTGCAATCCTTTTCTAAAAAAATGTTTTTTTAATGTTTTATATATTTTTGAGAGACAGAGCATGAGTGGGGGAGGGGCAGAGAGAGAAGGAGACACAGAATCAGAATCCAAAGCAGCCTCCGGGTTCTGAGCTGGNCATGACCTGAGCCCAAGTTGAACACTCCATCCAGTGAGCCACCCAGGCGCCCCACAACTGCCCTCCTTTATTCCCATCACTTATTTATTTTTTTTAAGTTTTTAAATTCCAGTTAGTTAACATACAGTGTGTTTTTTCAGAGAGATTTAAAATCCAGTTTGTGCTAATTTAGCTTATGTTAAGGAAACACTGTTAGCCATAAATGCTTGCCTGAAAAACTTCAAAATTTGTTCTCTCTATATCATTTGTTTTAAATAGGTTTTAGTTTTAAAATTTAAAATTGTTTTTAAATTGTTCTGTTTATCCCTGTTTCTATCTACCTATCTCCCTTCCTCTGCTTCTTTAGTTATTTTATAGAATTTTAGAAAAGAATCTGAGAACTCAGAAAAGATCTCAGAGTTTTCTTGATTTGTCTTGTTTTCTTAAAATAACCTCTGCTCATCAGTATCCCCTGGGATGCCTTTTAAAAAATGTAGACTCTTTAGCCCTATCTCTGGAATGTTTATTTCAGTAGGTCTAAGATGTGGCCAGGGCGTCTGTACTTTTAAAAGCTTTGCAAATAAGTCCAAGGGCACTCCCCGCTGAGACCCACAGCTCTTCAGGGGGTGGCAGGGAGCTCAGAGCCTTGATTTCCTCCTTCACGGTGTATATAGGGCGTGTCTGTGGATCGGGGGCTATCCTAGGTGTATGGAATTAATCAGAAAACCAAGTGGAAAAATCCTGCCCAATAAGGAGCTTATACTATAGAACTTATTTATTTATTTATTTATTCATTTATTCATTTATTCATTTTTTTATTTTTTAAATTTTGTAAAGTGTGTTGTTTATTTCTGAGAGAGAGAGTGAGTGAGAGCCAGCGTGAGCAGGGGAGGATCAGAGAGAGAGGGAGACACAGAATCTGAAACAGGCTCCAGGCTCTGAGCTAGCGGTTAGCACAGAGCCCGACGCGGGGCTCGAACCCACGAACCGTGAGATCATGACCTGAGCTGAAGTCGGACGCTCAAGCGCCTGAGCCACCCAGGCGCCCCTACTATAGAATTCATTAAGACAAACCAAACAGCTTCACCCCGAGCTCTACACTGTCTACCAGTGCCGCTGTACCCATAAACTCCGTTGACCCTCTTGCAAGTGCCCGTGCCCTGTCCTCAGGGAAGTGAGACAACACAGGGAAGGATGAGAGCACACAACCTGTATACGAGAACCGTCCATCATTCTCTCCCACCCCGCGCTGTCTTCTTGCAGAACTTGCCCTCAGCTTTTTCTCAGAACTGCCGCTCCCACAGGGCCTGCCGAGAGGGACCCGAGCGGCGCGACTCCTCCGGTGGCCAAGCTGTTTGGACCAAGGGCAGATACTTGGTCACGGCTGGGTCAGTGACCCAGTGACTCTCTTCTTCTGGGAGTTCAGAACATGCACTTAGAAAAGTCAAGGGCGGTGGGGCGCCTGGGTGGCCTAGTCGGTTGAGCGACCGACTTTCGCTCAGGTCATGATCTCGCGGTTCGTGGGTTCGAGCCCCGCGTCGGGCTCTGTGCTGACTGCCAGCTCAGAGCCTGGAGCCTGTTTCAGTCTGTGACTCCCTCTCTCTCTGACCCTCCCCTGCTCACGCTGTCTCTCTCTCTCTCTCCTAGAAATAAATAAAACATTTAAAAAAATTAAAAAAAAAAGTCAAGGGCGTTGCAAATTCAAATGCCTGTAAGGGTAAAACATGTAATACAGCGAGTGATGCTGGCTGGCCAGGTGCAAGGAGACTAATCGCACAACTCCTTTTTTTAAATTTCTTAAAAATGTTTGTGTTCACTTTTGAGAGACAGAGAATGAGTGGGACAGAGGATATGAAGCGGGTTCTGTGCTGAGAGCAGGGAACCCCATGCGGGGCTCAAACTCACAAACCACCCGATCGTGACCTGAGCTCAAGTCGGACGCTCAACCAACGGAGCCACTCACGTGCCCCCCACCCCCCCAGTGGCCCAACTTCTAAGCCCAGTTTCACCCGGCCCATGTTCTTGGGGTCAGGGGTCCTGCTCTGAATTGAATGTTTGCGTCATCCCGAATTCTTAGTCTTGTCTAATCTGCAGTGTGATGGTGTTTGGAGATGAGACCTTTAGGGAGGGCGGAGGGTGGAGTCCTCGGGAATGGGATTAGTGCCCTCGTAGGAAGGGCCATGGGAGAACTTGCTTTCTCTGCGTTGCTCTGTCCACCGCGGGCGGCAGCCAGGAGGACGGCCCGGACCAGAACTCGAGCAGCCTGGCGCCGCGAGGTCAGACCTCCGGGAACTTCGCAGAACTGTGAGGGGCGCGTGCTGGGCTCCTGGGACTGACAGGGACGAGCCAGGACAGAGGCAGGGTGGCGCGGAGGCTGGGGGCTCGGGCCGCGTGCAGACGGCCTGTTATTCAGCCCCGTTTGCCAGGTTTTTCTGATGTTTACAGAAGTCTGCAATTCAGGGTTTTATATGAAATCTCACAAATTAACAATGTAGAAGTTACTTTCTGTAAAAAATATTGTGTTGCCCCAGACCAACCCACTTGCTGGCCGAATCTGCCCGGGAGTTCCGGCTTGGCACTCTCGCCAGCGTGTGAGAGACAGGAGTGCGGAGAAGGAAGCAGGGGCCCAGACTGCCACGTTTGGCCTCCACGTCCACACAGGCAGAGAGCCAGGGGCGCCGGGGTGGCTCGGTCGGTTAAGCGTCCGACTTCGGCTCAGGTCATGATCTCACAGTTCGTGGGTTCGAGCCCCTCGTCGGGCTCTGTGCTGCCAGCTCGGAGCCTGGAGCCTGCTTCAGATTCTGTGTCTCCCTCTCTCTCAAAATTAAATAAACATAAAAAAAAAAAAGAAGAAGAACCAGAGAGCCAAACTGCAGAGAAAAAAGATGATACTTACAAAGGCAGAGATTTTGTTGCTGTTGTTGTCTACTATGGTAGAAAGACACACTGATTCCTGACAGCCTTCTAGCTTTTTATTCTAGTACATGGCCTCTCAACCTGGGGTTCTGTAAGGTTCTCCTGTTTCCTTAAAATAAACAACATGCCTTGCTGAAGCTTCTGTGAAATACGCACAATACTGATCAATTTGCAGGTGTCTGTTCTCTTCTTCCCAAAGGGCAGTGTTATTACGAAGCATTAGTGTAATGAGTATCGACTCCTCTGTGTGTGAGCCGGTTTGGTACACGTCAGGCGCGTCCTGATTTATCGAATTAAGCCGATGTTCATCAGTGGTTGCCAAACCCGGCTGTGAGTCGGTATCACGTGGGAGCTTTGGGAAAAATCCACATCTTCTTGTAACCAAACCCCAGTTCGTGTGCCTAATGTGCAGCCGGGAAGGTCACTGGGACACAGAGTCTGCAGCAAGGAGAGAGTTTATCTGAGAGGCGGCTAGAGAGGAGATGGGAAGGCAAGTGCCACACCCACCTCTCCAGAGAAGGGGAGTCAGGGAAATTTTTTTTTCTGAACTGCAGTGAAACATTTTTTTTATTTTGCCACAAATATTTATTTTTTAATAGTTTATTGTCAAGTTGGTTTCCATATAACACCCAGTGCTCACCCCCACAAGTGCCCTCCTCCATGCCCANTGTTGAGAGTGCGGCTATGAACATTGGGGTCCATGTGCCCCTGTGCATCAGCACTCCTGTATCCCTTGGGTAAATTCCTCAAAAATTTTACCCAAGGGAAATTTAAAGGCAAAGGAAAGAAGTCTGGGTAGGAAGTTGCCATCGTGCTTATTAGCCTGCGGCCCCGCAATTGTACCATTAACCCTTCCACTACTGGTTTCACTCTGATCCCACGCCCGCCCGATGTACAGAATCCGTCACCAGAGGTAGAGGCTGGAGGCTATATTGTGAGCTCCTGGGTGAGTCGAGGCAGCCAGCCCAACGCGGGTCTGAAGACCAGAGTCTTGGGGACCTCCGCGAGACCACCATCAGAAATGGGTGTGTGCCAGGGTGGGCTGCAGTTCCTTAGCTATTTGAAAAGGATCTCAGGGAGATGCCAGCTTCTAAGTTATCTTATGTCGTAACTGAAAAGTTCTGCATCTCGCCCCTTCATCCTCTCTTGAACTGGAGAGTAGGTTGCCTCTTGGTTAAATCCGTGTGGGATTCATGCTCCACGGGCCTGGACTGGCTCCTCTAATTTCCTTTGGTTGCCCAGCGGCCAGCAGGTGAATATCACTCCTCAAACAGCCTTCCCTGCAGCTTCTCTGGAAAGGGATTTGTGGGTGGATCGTGAGTCTGATAACGGCAAAGACACTTGGCAATTGGGGGCCTCTTATTTAAAGCAGTCAGGGTGCCTCATACGAGTTGAGAACTTGAGTGCGGAATGGGCTCGATGGGGGATGGGGATTAAGGAGAGCACTTGTAGGGATGCGCGCTGGGCGTTGTAAGCGCTGAATCACTGAATTCTACTGAAACCAATAATTGCAGTGTGTGTTAACTAACTAGAGTTTAGATAAAAATTTGGAAAGGAAAGAAAAAAGGTAAGAGCTTATGATGTGAATGTGTTTTCTCCTCTGCTCACCAGGAGCCTGCAGGCTCAGCCAAGGCAGTGGGGGCCGTGTGTTTGCAGAGCATGTGGTTGACAAGTCACTGGGTAGGATTCAGATAGTGTTATACCCAGATTGCTGTATCCTCAACGACCAGAGACCACCGGGGAGACCGAGTCACGCATGCAAAGGCAAAGGGCTTTATTACGGGCTCGAGCTCGGGCTCCCAGACCTCACCAACACAGTGGATCCGTGCTGAGAGCCCCGAACAAGGGCAGAGTAGGGTTTTTATGAGGTTTGTGATGGGGGAGTTACAGAAATTGTGGCATGGAAACAGTGATCCAATCATAATTATACAACATTATTGACAGCGGGTTTAACCGTACATGTTATCCAGAGTATCTGTTACTTTTGGCAGGATCCAATTACAACATTCAGGGTACCCTTAAATTCAACCAACCATAGAGCGAGCCTAGGGTCTTGTTCGGTGACTAATGGGTTAACTTTTACATTAGGCAGCTGAGATTTATCTATAGTTGCTGGCCTTTCTTGGCCTTACCTTGGCGTTGCCAAGGTAGTGTGGTGGAGTGAAGTGGTGGGCAGTTTCTTCGGCCTTGGGCAGCGTGTAGCTGCCTGATAGTTTCAGGGAAACTGAAACTTAGGCCTTCTAGCTTAGAGGGGAAACTTAAGGCCTGTCATGGATTCTGTATGGTTTAGACTTGTGTCCTTACAATAGCAGGTGGGCTTTACTGTAGGGTCCAAGAGGCAGAGAGAGAGAAGCCAAACAGGCACCACACTATCAGCATGGAGCCCAGCACAGGGCTCATGAACCTCAAGATCATGATCTGAGCTGAATCCAAGAGTCGGACGCTTAACTGACTGAGCCACCCAGGTGCCCCAATATATGGTTCCTGTTTGAAGCTACTATTTGGGGGGACTGATTTGTTATGCAGCAAAAGGTAGTTAATACAGGTATGAGTCACGTGGGTTGTTTCTCAAAGTGTGGAAACAATCACAGCCAGCTTGTGTTTGCCAAGTTCTCTTCTCCATCATGACACCATCTACGTTCCATAGAAAGTTTGCTTCATCGGTTCAGATCCGAGAGTAAAAGCAACACAGAGCTCATCACAGCTGATCCAAGATGGAAGTGATGCTTGAGCGAGAAAGAGTTCTCTGTGGTTGTCAGCCTGGAGATTTCGGAGGTGTTGATTATCACGCATAATCCAGCCTGTGCCTGCGGATACAGCTATAGGTTGTCTGTATCCCAACTTAAATCCCAACTGTTTTCCACAGCTACAGATTAATGGAGGGTCGCTGGGGTGAGAAAAGCAGCCATCAATTAAGAAAGCGCTCAAGGTCCACAATTAAAACATCTTAACGCCAAAAATATGCAACCAACCCCTCACTTAAAACTGGGTTAATCTATTTAACAATAGAAGCGATAATGCTAATACGAGTAACAAGGCATCGTTCTTCTTGCATAAGCTCCTATCAGAGCGGATAACCACTGAGAGTTAACAAGATAAAAATAACCTCACTATAAACTGAATGTCAAACCAATTGTTGACCCGACACAGGCATGCAATCAAGGAAAGATTAAAAGAAGGGAAAGGACCCCGGCACACACAAACCCCGCCTGTGTCCCAAAAACATCACCCTCTAGCGTTTCTAGTATTAGAGTCCAGCCCTTCTCTCCACACCCTGTAGAAACACGCTGTATAAACACGCTGACTGAGAGCCCGAGCAGGCTTCCGTTAGCCTGCCCGCGTCTCTGCGCGTGGCTGCTCACGGGATCGGAGCGCAGGGGCTTCGTGCCCAGTGTTCTGCCTTTAAACGGGGACACAGTCCTCCCTCCTGGGCCACGAAGGAAGAAAAGGAAGGTACTTTCCGAACCTCCAGTGGCCATTTCTCCATGAGTGCTAATGGCCACTCAGCACTGCTGGTAACAGTTTGTGGATGAGTTTGCAAAAATCCAGACTTTAGTGACGTTACTGCTAATTGTATGTAGGAAAGGAATCAGCAAAAGGAAGCCGGGAGAAGAGTTCAAACTCATTTGCAAAGTTGTGTGAGTTTTCCCAGCTTAGAATCCTTTGCTCACGTCACCTCCCGAGAGAGCAGCCTAGAGCATCCCTGTGCGGGCCGGTGTCCTGCCTGAGACACCAAACAGGGCACAGCCTCCGACACAGGATATTACTACAGTGTTCATCTCGAGCTGATTCGCGAGGGCCACCAGAAACTGCCAGACCCAGGCTCCCGTGTTCTGGAGCCTTGAGGAAATGCCAGCCAATATTGCTCTGAGGGCCAGAGAGAGAGCGCGGGAAGCCGTTGACACACTGATCAAACGAATCCAGTTCCCGGTGGTTTCTTCTCCCAGTTCCCGGGTGTTCCCAAGCCAGGGATGTGGTCTGGCCGGTGAGGGCACTGTCGGGGGTCAGGGGGAGGCCGGCTTCCGCTGTCCCTGCCCCACCCCCCACCCCAGCCCCTGCCTCACAGCTGTGCACCGTCACTGCAGCCCCACATCTGGGTAGGTTACAATGAACACCCCCTCTTGCCCAAGGGGTGGGAGGCATTAACCTGCTCACATACTTGCTTTTGCTTGGTCTCTTTCCACCTCTGCCTCCCTCTCCCTCCCCTTCATCAGCAGAGGACTCGAGACACACAAAACCAAGAATGCTGACGCCTGTCGCCTCTGGTCTATTTCTCCCATCTCCTAAGCTACATTCCAGAAGGGTAATTGCATTAGTTATCCCCGAACCAGCCTCCCTGTGAGGCTGGCCCCCTCGCCCCGTTCCCTCCCCCTCCATCTTTGACCGAGCCGGAGCCCAGTTTGCGCAAGCCTCTGCCCTTGATTTCCAACCTGCGCCCGCTGTGGACCCTCGTCCCTTCCAGAGACCAGCCCTCCCTGTGCCAGCTGAGGCTCGGGAAGCTTCTGGAATACACCGCCTGGCTTGCCCCTCCCTCCGCCTGGTTGCCAATTAAAGGCATGGAAAGCTAGCTGCTGCCCTGCAGCTCCNCCCCGGGAACGGGGCCAGGCCCTGGGCTAAGATGGGATGGAATGTGCAAAGGGATTCTCGGAAGCTGGGGCTGGGTGTGAAATTGTGCACAAGCGCACAGAGTTGCAGCCTGGATATGAAAAACCGACGAGAAGGTTCGTCGGCGCCCCTACAACTTTAGCCTTGTCTCCCGGCTGGCTGTGATTCTCTGTTGTGGGGACAGGGCTCGGTGGCTTTCTTAGGACTGGGCACTGTCTCCTTACCCGCCTCTAGCACCTCAATACACACGGAGGCGTTTGAAGTAGACATCGCCTGCCCCCGAGAAGCTTCTAGCTCGTTACATAACACACTGAACCTCCACCCACCCACCCACGGGTGTCCCATGGTTCACAACCCCTGTTTAAGGAGGGGTAAGTTTCTGCTGTGGGGCTTATGGTCAGAAATAAGAAATTTACTTGGCATGTGTTACTTTGTTTTTTAAATATAGATAGACCAATAGATACATTTAAAAAAAAATTTTAATGTTTTATTTATTTCTGAGAGAGAGAGAGAGAGGCAGCGTGAGCAGGGGAGGGTCAGAGAGAGGGAGACACAGAATCTGAAGCAGCCCCAGCCTCTGAGCTGTCAGCACAGAGCCCGACGCGGGGCTCGAACCCACAAACCGTGAGATCATGACCTGAGCCAAAGTCGGATGATCAACCGACTAAGCCACCCAGGCGCCCCTCATTTTTTTTTTAAATGAAGTTACAAGAAATTCGCTCTCCAGTCCTTAGTTATCCATTCTGGGCTGATGGCTCTCAAAAACTTATTTTCACTAAAATTATTTTCGTGACCCATCTGCTCTTCTAACATTTGCTGAGAACTTCCCGAGTGCCAGGCATGACTCTAGGTGCAGGGGTGGAAGGGAGCGGACACAGCCCTGTCCTGGGGGAGCCTTGATGGGTGGGGAGGCAGACTCCTTAACAGAAAAATCGTGTGTGTGCAAAAATCAGCGTGTGCTCTGAGGGAGGCAACAACAGATCGCTATGAAAGGGCAGAGGCCGAGCGCCTAAGACGGGCAGTCAACAGGGAAGGTTTCCCCGGGGAGCTGACACTTGTGCTGAGTAAGTAGGGAATTCTGACGCCCCCTGGCCTGTGGCACTGCAGTTCTGGTGCTCACTTCCTGGGGTCAGCACATCCCCACCAGACGCCCCCGCTTCCTACCCCAGCCACCAATTCAGGCATGTCCCCTCGCCACCCGCCCTTCTGGCTGATGAGCTATTCACTTAGGGGTTTTCTTGACCACTTGCGGGTTTGATCATTTGCTCGAACAACGGACAGAGCTCAGGAAACAGCTATGTTACAAGTGCAACTTTATTACAGAAAATACGGACGGATCAGGATCAGCCAAATGAAGAGGCACACAGGGCAAGGCCTGGGAGGGCCCACAGCCCTCTTCTCATGGAATAAGGGTGCGTTATGCTCCCAGCACATCAGAGTGCTCCTCATGCAGGGACTTTGTTCATCAACACCGAGCCCTGGTGTCCAGAGGATTATTACGCAGCCATAATTGATTGTGTCTTCCTTTCCTGGGGCCATAGCCAGCTCACAGAGCCAACTAAAGACCCTCTAATCACATGTTTTGGTCTTCCTGGTGACCAGCTCCCTTTCTGAAGCCATCTAGGGGCCCACAGTGAGTCACCGCCTTAACTTAATGATAGCGCAGTGACCCACGGGACCCACGGGGCTCACGAATAACAAAGGCACTTCCATCACCCAGGAGATCCCAAGGATGTTAGAAGCCCCATGCCAGGAACCTGGGGGGAAACCACACAAAGTTTTCATGACATAACAAATTCTTTTTTTTAACGTTTGTTTGTTCTTGAGAGAGAGGAGACAGAGCATGAATGAGGGAGGAGCAGAGAGAGAGAGAGGGAGACACAGAATCCGAGGCAGGCTCCAGGCTCCGAGCTGTCGGCACAGAGCCCGACGCGGGGCTCGAACCCACAAACTGTGAGATCATGACCTGAACCAAAGTTAGATGCTTAACTGACTGAGCCACCCAGGCGCCCCACAAATTCTTTATACCAGCTAAGGTCGGCTGGGTAGAAAATTTGATCGAATGATTAAGAGCTGCTGCAAGTGCAGATTTGAGGGTCACCAGCCTACACTGACCAAATACTAAGTTGAAGATTTCCCTTGGTCCCTGCGCACGGGGCAGCAGGTGACTCTAACAAGGGTTAAAGACAGCAGGAGTCACGTGTTTGTTCTCGCCCTCTCCTTCAGTCTTGCGTCTCCCTCCACTTCTGCCTGCCGCTCCTTCCCATCGGTTCCCTCAGCCTTCCCTGCCCGAATTGCTTAAAGTCATGGCACAAAGCCCCGAACTCCGCTGGCCCCGGCCTTACATCAGAGGGCCCTCACTTCTAGCTGCACTCCTCCCCAAGGCTGCGAGGGAGATGTCACCCCCCAGAGCCCCCTGCTGTGTCTCACGCCAGCCGCCGGAGGCCAAATCATGTGGCAGTCGCTGCAGCTCGGATTTTACATTCTTGAAAGTGGCCACAACTCAGAAACAAAAACCGAGCTTTTGACAGAGACTTGAGAAAGAAGATAGAAAATAACATCCCCGAGGATCTCTGTGATGTGAGCTCTGTCACACTCTTTCCTTTGTCACTGGAGCTCCCTGTCCTCTTCTGGGAGGCGGTAAGGAATCGTCACTGTCCTTGCCTTGCAGACATACGGTTTGTCCCCAAGGATGGCCGTGGAAGAAAGAAGGTTCCTTCGATAGTGCACACACGTCCACGAGCTCTCTCTCTCTCTCTCTCTCTCCCTCTCTCTCTCTCTCGGGGGTTGGGGTGCTGTTATGGAAAAACTATGAAAAGGAAGGTAAGGTTCAGACTATAAGCAAATAAAATAATTTCTCTCCAGGAGATAAAGATTTGACATCAAAACTCTCATTCTTCCCAGAGGCATTGTGGGATTGAATAGGGAGGAGGAAGGTTTTGTTTTATTGTTTTAAGACGCCCCATGCCCCTCATTCATCCATTCAACAAATACTTACTGAACAGCAACTACGTGCAAGGCACTATTCTAGATGCTTGAGATACAGCCAGAAATCTGATGGAAAAAGTCCCTGTGTGGACAGTCTCTTCAATAAACGACGCAGGGAGAACTGGACAGCCACACGCGAAAGAAACGGACCACTCACACACCACACACCAAAAGTAACTCAAAACGGGTTAAAGGCTTGAATGCAAGACTCCAAACCATAAAACTCCTAGAGGAAGACAGGCAGTAAGCTCCTTAACATCAGTCAGTTTTCATTTTTTGAAGCCGACACCGAAGACAAAGGCAACAAAAGCAAAAATAAACAAGTGGGACTCATCCAACTAAAAAGCTCTGCCCAGAGAAGGAAGCCATCAGCAAGATTACAAGGCAAACTACTGAGAAGATATTTACAAATCAAATATCCATTAACGGCTTAATACCCAAAAAACATAAAAAAACCATTCAATTCAATAGCAAAAAACCCAAACAATCTGATTAAAAAATGAGCAGAAGGTCTGAATGGACAGTTTTCCAAAGAAGACATATATACAGCCAACAGGTACGTGACAAGGTGGTCAAGGTCACTAATCATCAGAGAAATGCAAATCAGAACCACAGTGAGATGTCACCTCACACCTGGTAGGAAGTGGCTCTGATGAAAAAGACAAAGAACAGCAAGTGTTGTCGAGGACGTGCAGAAAAGGGAACCCTTGGGGCGCCTGGGTGGCTCAGTCGGCTAAGCGTCTGACTTCGGCTCAGGTCATGACCTCACGGTTTGTGGGTTCGAGCCCTGCCTCGGGCTCTGTGCTGACAGCTCGGAGCCTGGAGCTGCTTCAGATTCCGGGTCTCCCTCTCTCTCTGCCCCTCCCTTGCTCTCTCTCTCTCTTTCAAAAATAGAAGAAAACATTAAAAAAATTTAAAAACAGAGAAAAAAAAGAAAATGTCAGAAAATATACTTCAATAATTTCCAAGATGTTATACAAAATACCCTAGACAGAGCTGAGTTAATCACTGACAAATTAAGAAGAAAACACAAAAGGTTTCAGATGTTTATATTAGTAAAATGAAATAATCCTTTATATCCTATCTCAGAGGATGTTGCTCTTATTTCTGTAGTAGTTCATTTTGCAAATGTGTAGGCTCCCTGTTTTTTCAAAGCTGAAATAAAAATTTATAGTAATTAAAAAAAAAAGGAAAAACCCTTGTGCTGGGGAAGTTTACATGCCGTTGAGGAAAGAAAAACAAATTAAAACCCATAATATGGCAGGTCATAGTGACTATGAAGAAAAATAGAACCAGTTAAAGGATTAGAGAGTGATGAAAAGGAGTGAATTTTATAGGGAGAGCAAGACAGCCTCAGTGTGAGGTGACCTTTGAAGTGAGCTGAGAGGCTAACAACATTCAGGAGAGTGAGTTCTTGGTGGAG
This sequence comes from Crocuta crocuta, assembly GCF_008692635.1. Taxonomy (NCBI): domain Eukaryota; kingdom Metazoa; phylum Chordata; class Mammalia; order Carnivora; family Hyaenidae; genus Crocuta; species Crocuta crocuta. The sequence continues at coordinate 2,372,884 of NW_027529596.1, forward strand.
GCAACAAATGCAAAGGCCCTGAGGTAGGACCTCACACAATCCTAGAAAATCGGTGCTCTTTTCTTTTCTTTTTTTTTTTTCATTTAAATTTTAGTTAGTATACAGTGCAATACTGGTCTCGGAGTAGAAATTAGTGATTCATCGCTTATGTACAACACCCAGTGCTCGTCACAAGTGGCCTCCTTAGTGCCCATCCCCTGTCTAGCCCATCCCCCACCCACCTTCCTTTACCAACGCTCAGGTGTTCTCTATTGTTGAGAGTCTCTTGGGGTTTGTTTCCCTCTCTTCTCTTCCTGTTTGTTTCTTAAATTACGCCTATGAGTGTAAATCACATGGTAATTTTCCCCTAATTGACTTCTTTCACTTAGCATAATACATTCTAGCTCCATCCACGTCGTTGCAAATGGCAAGATTTCACTCTTTCTGATGCTTGAGTAACATTCCATTGTGTGTGTGTGTGTGTGTGTGTGTCTGTCTGTCTGTCTACACCACATCTTCTTTATTCATTCATCAGTCGATGGATATTTGTGCTCTCTCCGTAGTTTGGCTATTGTTGATAATGCTGCTATAAACATTGGGGTGCATGTACCCTTTCAAATCTGTATTTCTGTGTCCTTTGGGTAAATACCTAGTAGTGCAATTGCTGGATCATAGGGTAGTGCTATTTTTACTTTCTTGAGGAATTTCTATACTGTTCTCCAGAGTGGCTGCACCAGTTTGCCTTCCCACCAACAGTGCAAAAGTGTTCCCTTTCCTCTGCATCCTTGCCAGCACCTGATGTTTCTTGTGTTAATTATAGCCATTCTGATAGGCGTGAGGTTGTATTTCATCATGGTTTTGATTTTTATTTCTGGATGATGAGTGATATTGAGCATCTTTTTGTGTGTCTGTCAGCCATCTGGATGTCTTCTTTGGAAAAGTGTCTATTCACGTCTTCTGCCCATTTCTTCACTGGATTATTTGTTTTTGGGGTATTGAGTTTGATAAGTTCTTTATAGATTTTGGATACTAACCCTTTATCAGATATGTCGCTGGCAAATATCTTCTCCCATTCCATAGGCTGCCTTTTAGTTTTATTGATTGTTTCCTTTGTTGTGCAGGAGGTTTTTATCTTGATGAGGTCCCAATAGTTCATGTTTGCTCTTGTTTCCCTTGCTTTCAGCAATGTGTCTAGTGAGAACTTGCTCCGGCTGAAGTCAAAGAGGTTTCTCCCCATGTTCTCCTGTAGGATTCTGATGGATTCCTATCTCACATAAACATCTTTCATCCATTTTGAGTTTATTTTTGTATATGGTGTAAGAAAGTGGTCCAGGTTCATTCTTCTTCTTCTTCTAATGTTTTATTTATTTCTGAGAGAGAGAGAGACAGCGTGAGCAGGGGAGGGTCAGAGAGAGAGGGAGACACAGAATCTGAAACAGGCTCCAGGCTCCGAGCTGTCAGCACAGAGCCTGACGCGGGGCTCAAACCCACAGACTGCGAGATCATGCCCTGAGCCGACATTGGACGTCCAACCGACTGAGCCCCCCAGGCGCCCCCAGGTTCATTCTTCTGCATGTCACTGTCCAGTTTTCCCAACCCCACTTGTTGAAGAGACTGTCTTTTTTCCATTGGACCCTCTTCCCTGCTTTGTTGAATATTCGTTGGCCGTACGTTTGTGGCTCCGACTCTGGGACCACGTGAGTCTGTTTGTGCCAGTGCCGCACTGTTCTGATGACCACAGCTCTGTAGTGTGGCTTGAAGTCTGGAACCGAGATGCCTCCAGTTTTGTTTTTCTTTTTCAGGATTGCTTCGGCTATTTGGGGTCTTTTGGGGTTCCCTACAAATTCTAGGATGGTTTGTTCTAGCGCCGGGAAGAATGCTGGTGGTCGAACCGTAGTTACCTAACCTCCCCACCCCACCCCCCATCTTTCTTCTCCAGCCTTATCCAGCACTACCTCGGAGTAAGCCCCGTCTTGTCCAGAAATGCTGCAATGTTTTAAATGGGGGGGGGGGAGGCAGGGAGAGGGGGGAAGGGACTGCAGGAAACACCTCTGCCAGCGCCAAGCTGAGGGCTCCCTGGGATCTGCCCCACGGACTTCCCCGTCGAGCGTTAAAATCAGGGTGCACTTTGGTGAGAGAGGACACGCACAATGTATGCAGTTGGAGACAACGCATCACATTTTATAAAGCGGAGAAAAACACCTTAACAATGACGTAATGTCCACATCCTCTTCCCCTTAAACTCTTGCTGTAAGATGTGCCCCGATTAGTCTCTCTAAGAAAAAGCCCTTTCGTTTGGTCAAACAGCCACGAACGCGTTTGGATTCTCTTTCGAAGCCCTTGGGAGGGAAAACGGGGGGGGGGTCCCCGCATCAGATGGGGACGGAAGACAAGTGAGGAACGCCCCGTTCAGTTTACTGCCTCTTCTCCCTTCTCGTGTCCCCGGCCCCTCCCGATCTTACCCTCACCAGACCCCCCCAGAATTCCAGCTGCACCCCGTCTGCACGACTGCACTCTGCGTCTCTGCGAGGCCTTCTCACGTNTTGGTCCCAGCATCCACCCCCCTCCCCGCCCCCTCGCGGTCCTCCCGCCCCGCGTCTTGTCCGATCCGCACGAAGGGGTCCCTGCTCCACATCCGTACAGCGCGGGATGCGTGTCCGGCCGCCGGGCCGAGTCCGGGTGCGCACCGCCCGGGGGTTCATCCCCGACCCGGGGCTGCGGACCCTGTGCCCGAGCTGGGACGGGGCCTGGAAGTCCCAGGCCGCCTGTGTGTCAAGGGGGAGAAAAGGAAGGAAGGGAAATGAGTTCATTTCTTCATTCCCTCATTCGTGCACCAGTTGAACAGAAGACGTATTCACGGGGCCCCGGACCCCAGATTTAAGGCACGTGGGAGTGAACACGGCTTGTGTGGCTGTGGGCCTCAGGATGGGCGTGCTGGCACCCTCGGGGGGCTGGGGGCGCGGCCGGCGCCCTC
>NW_027529596.1:2375871-2392203 GCF_008692635.1 Crocuta crocuta
GGGGGGCTGCTGACCTGGGGGGCTCCGGCTGGAGGCGATACGCGCGCGGAGGAGGGGAAGCCGGCTGCCCAGGCGAAACTGCCATGCAGAAAATTATGAGCTGAATTAAACTTTCATTTGATTTTTATTTGGTTTCGGCAGCCAATAAAGGGACAGCAGTTTTCCAAGGCCTGTCAGCGGTTGGAGGGATGCTTTGAGAACATCTGTTTTATGAACAGCAGCGACCATAAAAGCCAAGCCCGTATTTGCAGGGGAAGCTGCCTCCTAAGGCCTCCGAGCGCTTTCACTGATCTTGTCTGCTGCCCCCACCCCCACCCCTCAGCAGTCCCAGAGAAACGGTATTTGCTTGTAATTAAGCCTAACTACTCACCTCTCCTGCAACTCCCCCTGCAGCGCCCTCACCCCCCNGAGAGAGGGAGCAGCTCCGTCCATCACCCTTCCCTCACCCCCGGCTGGGACCCAGCACCCCCTTAGCACCTGTGCTCCGCGTGCTCAGGGCTTGCGAAGCCTCTGGCCACGTGTGGTCACAGGGGAAAAGTGGGAAAGCCTCTCTGGTCGGCAGAGAATTTCGTTTTTCTGAAACAACGGAAAGATACAGAAATTTCCTATTTGCCCCCAAGCCTTTTCTCACCGGTACCTTGTGGAAGTGCCCAGATTGTTTGAAAAATCGACATCATTTATTCTACTCACTCGACAGAAAGTATATGTTACAATGATTTCCGAACTGATGGTAGTTTAGGCACTGGAAGTGATGGGCTTCCAGTTCAGAGACCAAATGGGATCCACAAAATACTGGGTGCGGTGGAATGCTGTTTGGCCAGTAAGGGAATAAAATACATGCTTATCGTGGATGACACTTGGGAACACCACGCTAATCGAAGGAAGCCAGTCACAAATGACAACGCGTTAACTGTCCGAGTTAGGAAACAAGAAAGGCTTAGCGATGGGATAAATTCTTCCAAACATTGGGGCACCTGGGTGGCTTAGTTGGTTAAGCGTCCGACTTTCGCTTAGGTCATGATCTCGCGGTTCGTGGGTTCGAGCCCCGCGTCGGGCTCTGTGCTGACTGCCAGCTCAGAGAGTGGAGCCTGTTTCAGTCTGTGACTCCCTCTCTCTCTGACCCTCCCCTGCTCACGCTGTCTCTCTCTCTCTCCTAGAAATAAATAAAACATTAAAAAAAAATTAAAAAAAAAATTCTTCCAAACATTGCATTGGATTAGCAAGGTAATAGATTGCATATGCGTGGGGGGAGGGGGGGCGGGGGTACACATCTTCCTAGACCCAGGGCGGAAATGGGGGCCTGGGGCTGGGTTGGAATGATGGTCAGGGACGAGGGGAAGGGTCTTAAATGGGTTGATGATGCTAATAATGTACCAGAACTGTGGGGTTTGATTACCTTCTAAAGTTATTAAAATGTTGCCAAAAAGACTCTTGGAAAAGAAACTGGGGTGATAAACCTGCAAAGAACAAAATAACGGGGCGCNTCTCTCTCCTAGAAATAAATAAAACATTAAAAAAAAATTAAAAAAAAAAATTCTTCCAAACATTGCATTGGATTAGCAAGGTAATAGATTGCATATGCGTGGGGGGAGGGGGGGCGGGGGTACACATCTTCCTAGACCCAGGGCGGAAATGGGGGCCTGGGGCTGGGTTGGAATGATGGTCAGGGACGAGGGGAAGGGTCTTAAATGGGTTGATGATGCTAATAATGTACCAGAACTGTGGGGTTTGATTACCTTCTAAAGTTATTAAAATGTTGCCAAAAAGACTCTTGGAAAAGAAACTGGGGTGATAAACCTGCAAAGAACAAAATAACGGGGCGCCTGGATGACTCAGTCGGTTAAGTGTCAGTCTTCAGCTCCGTCATGACCCCACCGTTCGTGAGTTCAAGCCCCACGTTCGGGTCCGTGCTGACAGCTCAAAGCCAGAAGCCTGCTTCCGATTCCGTGTCTCCCTCTCTCTCGGCTCCTCTGTGCTTGCGCTCTGTTTCTCTCTCTCTTTCTCAAAAATAAATAAACATATCTTTTTTTTTTTTTTTTAAAGAACAGAGTAAGACAGGGGCTCCTGGGTGGCTTAGTCGGTTAGGCATCCAACTTTGGCTCAGGTCACGATCTCATGGTTCGTGGGTCTGAGCCCCACGTCGGGCTCTGTGCTGACAGCTCAGAGCCTGGAGCCTGTTTCAGATTCTGTGTCTCCCTCTCTCTCTGACCCTCCCCTGCTCGTGCTGTCTCTCTCTCTCTCTCTCAGAAATAAATAAAAACATTAAAAAGTAAAAACTAAAAGAAATTAAAAAATAAAGAACAGAGTAAGACAAAATGTAACCAAGAATCATGCGTTTCTCTAGTTATAAGTCAATTGTGAAATTCAGTCACTTTTTACAAATGTAAAATTATTTTCTCTATTAAAGAGTATTATATAAATTAAAAATATGAATAAGTGAATGTATTTCTATTGTTTTTTCCCCAAGCCTCTTTAGGTTATTTTTAAAGGTATTTTCACAGTGCAATCTCATATTATGACACACATTTTTCAGTTCAGGTTATCAGCAGGGTTTATTCACATTATTGCAAATTCTTACTAAATGTCATATTAATCAGGCAACTTTCTGATCATGTGTATCGTTGGAAGGGAACAGAGCCAAAATGACTGGTAATAAAAAAAAAAATCCATCTCCACAAAGAGCTAGACAAACTTTAATTAATCTGAGTACTTACAGAACTAATTCTCATTTATAAAATAAATCTCTACCTTAAAAATTATGCAGTGTTCTAACCAGGGAGACAGAAAATACAATTAAAAAGCACAACAGCACAAAGGTGTCAATATTAGCTTTTCTTCACCAGTCTCTGGGACAATGATTTTTTAAAAAAACACATTCTCAGGATTAGGGAATGAGACAAAGAAGTCCGTTGGGTTGTTGAATGAGGTTGTTTTCAAGTCAGAGCTGAAACAGTCCTGAAAGGCAAGGTACCAGGGAGTGGAAAGGTTTTTTAAATTCCAAAAGCTGGCTTTGAACCTCAAAAGCCAAACCGGAAGGAAGCTGGGCATAACGTTGATCCCCCCGCCACAGAATAGGCAGGAATGTGCGAGAACATGGGCTGCCTCCTCACAAGTGTTTATTGCTGAGAGAAAGAGCTCATAAGAGAACGTGAATCAGCTCTATCGCTGTGAACACTGTTTAGTTCAGTGGACTCTGGTTTTTCTTTGGTAGCCGGACTTCGATGAAGGAAACTGTGTGTTGATACAGGTGTGAGCATAGCATCCCTCACCGGCACTTTGAGTGGCTTGAGCGTGACGAGATAGCCTTCTGTCCCACAGCGGGAGGGAAGAGAGAACAGGGAAAGGAGGCCAAGAGAAGATGCGACTGTGGTGCTTCCCTGTGACCATGTTCCGAGTCCTGACCAGCACCCCTGTGCCCCTCTCCTCAGGCTTAATCCCAGCGACTGAGTGGAACAAAATTGACAGACACCTCTGATAAGGTTCAGGGAGATGCGGCCTTGTGCTTTGCTCCCCAAGGTGTAGCCTAGGGAGGTGACGAGGCTCTTCCAGAAAGTTCCCCCCCCACAGTGTGGCACGGTGCCACAGCGATGGTCACTGCAGCCGAATAAAGTGCTTGAGGGCCGCCTCACAACATCTTAAAGCCCTTGAGGTCCAGAGGTCTGGCATGAGGGGAGGAGAAATGTTGTGAGCGCGCTAATAGCTGCCAGAGGCCTGGGGTTGGGATGAGGAAGGTGTTCAGAGAGGTCTTGGCGGTGCCGGACATCCGCTACAAGGGGTCAGAGAGGAAAGTCACATGGCCACGCTGGCCTGGAGATGGGAAGGCAGCGTGGTGCCAAGGTGACCCCAGGGCCTCTCTTCCACTGGGTCTTACTCCCTCCATCACCCAAATTTGGATGTAAAACGAAAACGTACAAACCAACAAACAACTTAGACGTACCCTCCCCCTTCCCCACTGCGCAAGGAGCGGGGAAGAACCTTGAGCTTACCGAGTATTCCTCCCTCGAAAAATGGCTGACGTTCCGTCGAAAGTGAGCAGAGTGGGGAAAGCCTAGGTCTCCACATTGGTGGAAGTGAGGCCTTGATCACTTGAGGCCGTCGAGTTCAGTTAAGAGGAAATAACGGTGCGTTTTCGTGCTGTTCGGGTGGTTCCGGTCAGGGCAGGCTAGGCTGTGCAGCAACATCCCCTGCAAATGTCAGCACACAACTCATCTCCCGCGGGTCAGCTGGGGCTTGGCTCGCGCTGTTCTCACTTCAGGAGCTGACTGAGCTGTTCTGGGCCTGTTCACAGAGGGGGCGAGAGCTCGGGGTGGGGGTGGGGGAACGACCCAGGGCAGGGGTGACACACACCACTTCTATTATTTCTCTCTCAACTCACGGGCCTGAATGGGTCACTGGGCTTCACTCAACCCTGGGGGGAGGGCAAGAGTGGGGTCAGGAAGTCTGTGCCGCAAATGTGGAGATCTGAAAATATTCGGTGAGCACCACTAATAACTACCCCTATGGGTGTAAAATTCTCACCCACTATTTGGTTTAGGTCATGAATACAAAAAAAAAAAAAAACCCAGCAAAAAAAAAAAAAAAANCACAGCCTAGCTGTTGAGAGCTGGAATTCTGACTCTCCCACTTGCAGGGGGTGATAGGACCTTGTCGAGTTTACTTAACATCTTTGACCTCAGGGTTTCCCTCAGGTTGGTGCAAATATTATATAAAGCAACTTCCTGGAACATAGAAGGGACTCAATAAAGATCTATTATTTTTATCTTTTTTTTTTGTTAACATTTTGCTTCTTTCTTTTCTTTGTAGTTTGCAATCCTAATTAGGTAAGAACTCTCGTTAGTTGGATTCCGGCTAATTGAAGTGGCCTTTTTAGGTTTGTTTTCTTTTAAAAAATACAGTCAGACTCTCGCATGTATTTACAGTGGTAGCCTTGGGGGTCACTCTGCATGATAAATATCTTGACCGCCATCTTGGAATGGCTGCGTGCTGTTGGGTAGCACCAGTGGTCAGTGACTGAGGAGTGGTCTGCCTTCAGTTTTGTGTGCGTTGTGGTTGGTAGTAATTGGGAATAATGGCCCCCCCCAAAGCCTGACAGATGTGACATGAAGTAAAAGATAAACAACGAGGGAGGCACACCCCCATCTCCACGGTGTTCACCTTAAACCAGTATTTACGTCTTCCTCAGTCAACCCTGGAGGATTTCCATGAACAAACGGTCCTGCGGCTTCTTTAGAGTGAAGCCAGGGGCGCCTGGGCGGCTCGGTTGGTCGCGTCCGGCTCTTGATTTCAGCTCAGGTCGTGATCGCATGGTTTGTGTGTTCGAGCCTCAAGTCAGGCTCTGTGCTGAAAGTGCGTGCAGATGGCTTGGGATTCTCTCCTTCTCTCTCTGCCCTACCCCCACTCACTCTCTCTCAAAATAAAACTAAACTAAGAAAAAATAAGTAAAATAGTTTAGAATGAACCCAGAGAGCCCACCTGCTATAGTCTGGGGTATGAAAAAGTCCCCAGCAGAATGTGGAAACAGCAATACAGTCTGTCCGATCCCACCTCCCACCTGCGTGCACCAGGGTGTTACCCCGGGCCATGGATGGAACAGAGGGAAAGGGGAGTGCTTCTCTTGGGGCAGCTGCGTTCCGACCGAGCTGTCTCCTCTTCTCCGGCCATTCCCTCTCCCGCTCGGACTGCAGACCACGGAGGCGGGAAACATGGGCCCAAACTCACGGGACCATGTACACCCTCCTTCCTGTAACCCTTCTCTTCTCAAGGACTAGGAACACTTCTGGACGGCACATTTCTCTCAGAGTCTGTGTGTGTGTGTGTGTGTGTGTGTGTGTGTGTGTGCGCGCGCGCAGAACAAGCCCCTGTGTGATCTTCTTAATCACTGTGGCACCAGGTCTGGTAGCTGAGGGCAAGACACTGATGAGCGTAACCTTACAGGTGAATGGGTTTGGCCTGAGGCCGAATGATGGTGTTTGTAGAGCGCCTTGCTAGCGTTTCAGGATATCCACTGCTAACCCCGATTATGTTTTAACTAAGCTCAGACACAGTGAGGGCACTCCCTTCCCGTTAGTAGTGTCACCAGGTCACCCATTCCCCCAACCACCCCAAGAATAAAACAAAAGAGCAGTCTAGAGAGAATTTTTTTTCTATAGATCAATCCCCAGTGCACATTCTGCAGAGGGAATAAAAAATGTCCTTCGAGGAAGGACAGCCTCAGAAATTGCATTCTCTTTCAAAATTAATTTTAAAGCCCCGTGGCAGGGGTGGGGAGAAAATCCTTTAGCGTACCTTACAGAAAACAGGATAAGGTCAATCATAAATAGCAGAGTCCCTCTCCTAACTTGGTTTGAAAGAAGAGTGAGGCTGAGAGACCCATGGAATAAAAGACAGATTTCACAAGAACTTAATTGGAGGTACCTGCAGAATGAGGAGTCAGACCTCCCTGGGGACACGGATGTCCTCCAGGAGTCCTGCCTGGAAATGACGTTGGGAAGGTGGGATTCCAGGCTGCTCAGAGGCTCTCTGCTTCTTGGGGCAACCGAGCGGAACCAGGGAAGATTCTTCAGTCTGCAAGGTGAAGCCTGCAGCGAGCACCTATTAGCCAGGAAACCAGTAACAAGGTTGACCAGCAGCCCTGGAAATCACCTGGGTCAAGGGCAAACGGTGTGTACCTGAGTGTCATGTGTGGGTGCACAAGACCCTTCGTGGATACATGCTGAGGGAGAGAGGGGTTGAAAAGTCCTTGGTACCAGAAACGGGACCTGGGCAGGCCTGGGCAGGCCCAAACCGGACAGAGGTGCCATATTCTGAAGGTGCGGGAAGAAGAGAGTAGTGGGCGGGGGGGCGTCTTTCCCTGGCCCGCCCACTCAGGGTCATGGACTCTAACAGTTGCATCCAGTTAGATCTGGTATCTTCCAACACTGCTCTGGATTTGTGACTGTGGAGACAGCAAGATGCTTCGTTGACAATGGCTGTATCCACACGTCCAGGACGGCTGGTGGCAGGTGCATCCCCGCCCGTAAGCATCAAGCTGGACGAATGAGTGCGTCCTTTTATTTCAGTGATAGTTTGAGATGCTATCTTTTTTTCTTTTTTTTAATGATTAGAACAATGACCTATGTTCTTCCGTGTGGTGTTGATGGAAATCCTCACGGCCAGCTCTCTCCACGGTAGGACCGAGCAGGGCCCACCTTCACCCTCACGCCCACGACACCTGTGCTCTCCGGTTGGGTGATTCTGCATCGTCCGCTGCCTGATTCCCTGATGCTCGGGCTCCTTTACCTCCCAGCTCTGCGTGGTGGCGGTTACCCCCTCTCCCTGCCGGGCCTAGGATGAGCCTTAGGTGGGTCCCTGTGGACGTCTGTGACACTTCTTTGGAAACGCGGGGCAGCACGGCAGGGGCCAGGGCCCGCTGTGATGAAAAGAAGAGGGAGACCCTCCTCAGGCACCCTGCTGTGTGGAATGTGCCAGCAGCTGGCACAGCCCGGCCGGGCACCTGGAGGGCCTGGAGGGGTTCGTGCAGCTCCGCGTCCTGCTGGAGAAGCGGGGCGGGGAGGGGCCCGCAGCAAAAGGCAGCCCCTGGTGCCTGCCTGGCCGTGAGCCTCGTGAGGAAGTCCCCAGGCAGCAGGCACGGCTGACGCCAGCGACGTTGAGCAGAGCAGTGGCAGGGACAGCTGAGGGGCCTCCTCGCTGGCATGTGAGAGCTCCGGGGGGACCCCCTGAATAACTAGGGGGCGCCGGGGAGCCAGGGCGTGGCAAGAGACAAGGTCCACCATAGCAGATTGCAGCAGATCCAGAGAAATACTGCTTACTTCTGCTAATGTGACCCTGTCTTGGCCTCTAGGCCAGTGTGGCTTTGGAGGCAGACGGTCACATCAGAGCTTTTCTATAAAATATATAATAAAACTATTGTATTCTCCCTGCCTGCCATTATTTTAGTTCCACTTTGTAAATGTAGAGCCTTCCTCGACGGTGCCTTTATAGGACATAGAAATGTAAAATAAAGCTTCAGAGAGCCAACTGGATGGATCCAGAACGGACCTGGGTCCAGCCATTACTCACAGACACTGAAAAATTAATCTTACCAAGGTCCCAGGGGTGATCAGACTCCGTGGCTTTGACCCACACTGTACAAAGCTCATAAAATACAGATGGCAGAACAAAGATGCCCTTTGATTAATGCACATTTAGATTTATGTCCACCAAGGTGAGTAAGGTACTCCTGACCCTTGACCTGCACACCCTCTCCCGGAGGGGGAACGACTGGGAAAGCTCATTTATAGTCAGAAGCATTCCAGGTGAGCGCACGCAGTCAGAGAAGGACTGGCCACCTGTCTCCCCAGTGGCGACGCGCCCAGGCCACAGAGAGAACGGGACGTCATCATGACTGAGCCGTGCTGAGGGGGGGGTGTCCCCATGCTCGCTTTGGTCGCTCTTATTTCCAACCCCTCTTCTGCTTATCACATCACTTCCTTTTTTTAAAGTTTATTTATTTTTGAGAGAGAGAGAGGGCATGTGTGTGGGAGCAGGGGGAGGGGCAGAGAGAGGGAGAAAATCCCAATCAGGCTCCCCACTCTCACTATAGAGCCCCACGCAGGGCTCGAACACACGAACCCACCAACTGTGAGATCACGACCTGAGCCGAAATCAAGAGTTGGACGCTTAGCCCACTGAGCCACCCAGGCGCCCCGTTATCACATCACTTCCTATGGGAAGCAAAGCAACTTCCCAAAAGCCACTAACCCAGTTTGCTAAAAGCCATGTGCTGGATGACCAGTCACCACAGTTTGCTGAGGGACCAACTTACCACTTGATTCACCAAGACCTTGATTCTGTTAACTGTGTATGGAGCTTGTCACTGATTGGGTGACATTGCTTGAATCTGAGGCTTCATTTGCAGTGTCTGTGTGGTGTGGCTTGTCCAACTCTTCCACTAGCAATTTGTCAGGCTGGCCTGGCTGACTTCAGTTTAATGGTTCTTACTTTTTAGATCTTTAACGCACGGCAGTTTACATGTTAACAGGTGAGCCCGTTCTTCAACACAGCATATCTATTGCCTTCTCTAGTTTTGAAGTTGTATAACATAAGGGCGATGCATAACTTAGATTTTGTAGGGCACATGCCTCAATTTATATAGACAACTCATTTCATCGAAAGAATGTTGCTAGTCTCCGCATTTGTTGGGGATAAGCAAAATTAACAAGCAGAAAATCTTTTTCAAAAGATGGAGAAAGTCAGCAAAAATAGGGAAGGGCAAGCTGGTATAAAAATGTTTCTTTTTTTTTTTTTAACGTTTATGCATTTTTGAGACAGAGAGAGAAACAGAGCACGAGCTGGGGAGGGGCAGAGAGAGAGGAGAGAGAGACACAGAGTCTGAAGCAGGCTCCAGGCTCAGTGCTGTCAGCACAGAGCCCGATGCGGGGCTCGAACCCACAGACCACCAGATCATGACCTGAGCTGAAGTCAGACGCCCAACCGACTAAGCCACCCAGGCGCCCCTAAAGCTGTGTTTAAAGGGCAAACCTTTAACCAGATTCTTTCACATATATAACATCAAAATGAAAGGAGTCTGAAATGTGAAACATGCGCAAAATATTTGAGCTTATTTACAAGGACATGATTAAGAATAATAGGAAAAGCAATGGGCTAAATGTAGTTGCGGAGAGAAACCTGCATTATCATTGATCAAATCCTTGACATTGGAAAGTGCACACAGCATGATTTGAAGTATACCAGATCTTCTCATTACTTAATGACAAAGACCCAACGTGCCAAATAATACACTACCAGTTGGCCAGCCTCAGTGACACAACCCTAGCAGACGGGCTTGCAGTGAAATCGCTCTGATGATCTATTGCAGCGGTCTAAGTTTTAAGGTACCAGATTTGGCAGTTTGGGGGAAATTAATCATTCAGCAGATTAATTTTCAACACATTGGATTTTGATGAATAGGTCACTGAGTGACTTATCTTTTAGTGAATTGATGTTTGGTGAATTGACTTTCATCAAATTTACCTAAAGTTGTTTAGATTTATTACCACCATTATTAGGTTAGTGTTAAATCTCTAGTCTTAGGCATCTCTAGCTCTTTAAGATGATTTGACAAATCCCCGACTGAATCCTCCTATGCTGAGTGTATAGATTAGTCTGAGGGCAAACATATTTTTAATTTCTTGGGAAACTGTCACTAACACTTGCCTACACCGTCCGTCAGTATTTCGGTCTCAGCTTCCATCATGCTACTGAATTATTCACGCCACACGCAGAGTTAGGACATGCGATTTTCTTGTAAATGGTTTCCCGGGGTCTCCCCAGACATTGATTCTCAACGAAGGTCTCACCACTGGGAGTATTTGGGGAATTTGTGGGGGCATTTTTGTTTGTCACAATGACTGGAGGTACCACTGACATTTTAGGAAGGGGACCAAGGATGACGCACTTCGTAAAACGCACCCAAGGTGACCCTCCAGAGCAGTAGCTGTTCTGGGTCTCGTGTGGCTTTGGGAGGTCACGCTACACATTTGTGTAGTTGGAAACCCTACAGATAATGATCTGAATCTAGAATATAACTGTGCATCGAGGGAAGACGAATCTGTGTTTTGCTTCGAACTTTACCAAACGTTGTCCACCATGTATGAAATGCGTGCTTCTGACAGCGATACCTCTCATGATATTGAATCATCAGTTTAACCACAACGATATCAAGCTGTCTTTGTAGTGTTGCGCTCACGATGAATTGGTGTAACGGTGCAAGCTGGCATCTGGCTCTGCTGGTGTGGTCGTGCGCTAGGGTCATGTATCGTATTTAAATGTACTTTATTACCGACTGCTTTCCTCCTATTATTTCTTTATATTATAGGCAGGACATTATATTGATTTTTTAAAAACCATATGTGCAGGTAGGTTATATTATCTAAGAACTTCATTTGCAGAGAGTGAAAGGGCTCGTAGGAAAGATCTCCTATTCAAGGGAAGCACCGTGTCCGAGAGGACTGTCTTCAACTTCCTTTCTCCCCGCACCGCTCCGTGTCCAGGCCCTGCTGCTGTGCTTTCTGTCCCTCTAATTGTGCTCTGGGGGCGGAAGGACTTTTGCAGTCAGCCTCGGCTTTGAGGCAGGAAAGAACAACCTGAAGATGAACCGATCTCCCTAGAGCCCTCGGGGGGCCCCAGGTCAGTGACTTCCTGTGTCACAGCATGCGGCGTCTCCCCCACCACCCAGCGGCGGAGGACCCTCGTCACAGCCGAGGGCTCACCATGGAAGCACTTCTCTCCCACTGGGAGAGCCTCTAAGTCGGGCCGGGCTGCTTGAAGGGAACGCCAAAGGCCCGGCTGAGCCCAGAGTATCTCTCCATTGGACTTTCAGCTAAAGACTACAGTGTCTCTCAAACATTCCTGTCCCTTTAGAAACCCGTCACCTGCAAGGAGTCACTTACTAAAGCTTCGGCCTTGTTACCTGAGGTTATCAGGGTAGCCAGGCTGCAGTCAGGAGGCAGCAGGCCCCTGAGGAAACCGGGCCCTGCTGTGGTCAGGCCTTGGGTCCGGTCAGAAATCCAGCCAGTGTGGGTCCTGCGGGGGTCAACCAGAGGGGGGAGGGTGGGGGACACAGACTTTACCAGGAGGTTGTCAAAGGCTCGTCTCACGATATGCCACTGACAGGGAAGAAGAGAGGCGATTTCCCGCCGCAACATGCCTGAAGAGCTGACGTTACCACCCCACAGAGGTGGGCTTCGCGGTAAGGATGGCAGGTAGGAAATGAGGCCGGTAGTTATCTCTGCTGGTGGGATCAGAGGGGATTTTCATTCTCTTCCTTTCCCGTTTCTACATTTCGTAGAAAACAGTGATGGCTGGAGTTTGGCTCTGTGCTCACACCACTGGGGTGTCACCCCCGAGCCACCCCTTAGGAACCGTGATCTGAGACAAATGACCTACCCTGCCTAAGCTTGTTTCCTCAAGTGCAAACCGGGCAGGTGCTAGAACTTCACAGAGCAGGTCCCGGTACCCAGGAGCCGGGACACAGAGTGCTGTGGTGCTCAGTACCCGGAGCACCTCCAGCGACCGTGGCTTTGGAGGAGTGGGCTCCTCGGGGCTGATCTGGACTTAGCCACACCTCGAGCGGAGCCTTCAGAGCTAGTCACTGCCTGTGCCACCGGGGGCCTGACTCTCCCGCTTTAGGGACACACAGGCATCCTGGTCAGAGCCTCCCCTTCCCTGAATGGATGGATAAATGGACCCGCCCGGCGCAGAGAGCCCAGGAGGTGGAGGCAGAAGAAAAGGGGACTATGTGGGCAGCTGGCCCAGAGGGGGGTCACCTAGGAGAGAGCTGACCATCGTGGTGCCCAGGGCAGGCCTTGCCCACGGAAGTGGGTCACCAGTGCCCTCTCACTTCCCCTTCAGCACCCCCTACCATCATCAACCTTGTTTCCTTGAAAGCAACGATAACGTGGGCCAGAGCCGGAGTATTCTTACCTGGGATTTCCCCTTACCTTCCATGAGCTGTCAACACAAATCTTAACTATACATTACCTGCATTCATTTTTAATTAAAAATTTTTTTAATGTTTATTTTTGAGAGAGAGAGAGAGAGAAAGAGACAGAGAGCATGTGGGGGAGGGGCCAAGAGAGAGGGAGAGAGGATCCAAAGCAGGCTCTGTGCTGACAGCGGCAAGCCCCGTGTGGGGCTCAAACTCCCGAACCACAGGGTCACGACCTGGGCCAAAGTTGGATGTTCAACCGACTGAACCGCCCAGCTGCCCTGCCTGCATTGATTTTTAAATACCCTTTGCCTCAACTTTTCCACCCGTCTTTGGAAATTCCAGCCACTTTAATTTCGGTGATTTCTTTGTTTTCCATGAATCAACCAGTATTTACTGAGCATGGGTTACATACTGGACAGTAGTTAAGCCCTGTGGCTAGCCAGCATGGGCCCTTAGACTTACTGCAAACACACCAAATGTTGGTTTGGGGCAGCACACGGGGAAACTCGCTTCCCATTGGCAGTGACTTTCCGCACTGCTGACTCCTGATGCTTGGGGTCATGAGTGAATGAACTGTGGGCTCCCAGGGCTCCGGGAATATGGCAGTGGTGGTTCGGGTAGACGGCATCAGGGATGGACTTGCATCAAGAATGCTGATGTGCCTCCTGCCTTAGTCATCTAGAACCCTCCTACCTTTCTCAGTTAATTCTGTTTTATCTTCAAACTTCCCACAGAACCTTCTCTCTACCACGTTTGCTTAACTAAAAGCTCATCTCAGTTAAAGGACGTGTTTACTGTTCTCCTAAGTAGAATCTTCTTATTATCTCCTACTCTTTACACTGCAGGGCCCAGCAATTCAAATTTGTAGTTCACTGGGAGTATGGACATCTTTAGGAGCTTGTTTCTTATTAACCAATATACAGGATCTTGGTGTATAAATCTGTACTACCATGTTTTCTGTCGCAAACGGAGATACATCTAACCAACAAGCCCTAGGCATTCTGCTTGGCATATAGAGTGTTTGGAATGATGTCCCACTGTTAGTAACAGAGCTCTAGGATAATGGTGGTTTTAAAAAGATAGAACTTTATTTTTCTCTCATGTAAATGAAGTTTAGATGTTGGCAGTTGAGGGCAGATATGCTGGCTCCGTAGAGTCCTTAAAGCCCCCTGACCCCCTCAATGAGCCATTCTCGGAGAGCTTCCATTCACAAGGTCACTCAAGGTCACAAGTTGGACACTGCCTCTCCAATCACTGAATCCACAGTTCTAGCAGGAAGAAAAGGAAGGGGAAGGCCAATGGGGACTTCCAACGGATTAAACAATCCTTTTTTAGGGGCTTTCCCCAGAGGTCCAACATATTAGAAGCCAGAACTTAGTAGTCACAGAGTTACCTACTCTCTGTAAGAGGAGTTGGAAAATTCAGTTTGCAGCTGGGAATTTCATCACTCACCCTCTCCCCAGCCTCATAATTATGTTATAAAGAAAAAAGGGACAGAATGAATATTGGGTAGACAACTAGCAAGTTTGCTATTATTGGGGAAACAGGATCAGACTATTTCTTTTTGATATTATTATTTTTTATTTTAGAGAGAGAGCACAAGCAGGAGAGAGGGATGGAGGGAAAGAGAGAAAATCCCAAACAGACTCCACACTCACCGTGGAGCCTGATGTGGGGCCTGATCCCAAGACTCCGGGATCATGACCTGAGCTGAAATCAAGAGTCAGATGCTCAGCTGACTGAGCCACCCAGGCGCCCAGGATCAGACCACTTCAAAGCAGCTGTAGAATCGGAGATTAACCAGTTAGGTACTCTTTCGTGAGTGATAGTTCATCTGGGCTATGGAAAAGATGGATGAGCAGCCCAGCCCCACCCAGGGATAGTCACTCCTGGAATGCAGTGTCCATTTCCTTTCTGTGGGATTGAATAAACACCGATAGAGCGTTCACAACATTCTCCCCCCGCGCAGCCCATGCAGGCCGCACGGCAGCGGGACTGGTCGGCTTATCCTGGCGCTGCTCACGTTTCAACTGAGACACCCGCATCGGTTATGAGTAGAAGGTTGATTACTAATCGAGATCCTGAAGTTTCCTCTCTGACTGATAGTTTCACTCGAGGAAAGGGGAGAAAATAACCAAAGGCTCATGACTCTTCCTCAGAGCGCAGGAATCTTCCCCTATGCCCTTTTATTAACTCAGAGGCCAGAAAGTAGGGAAGGAGGGGCGACCAAGGGGGAGATAGCGGGGCTCCTGGGAGAAGAAGGTGCTGGAGAATTCTGGCTTCTTGAGATATGCTAACAGAAGGAACACTCTTTAAGGTCCTTTAGAGGGAAATTGGGAAGCTGCTCAAAGCTTTTGTTTATTCAGGTGAGATGGGTGTGACTTAACTGGTAGCTAGAAGCCCAGGCTATTGGTCCCAGGAGTTTGCACCCAGGATGAGGGTCCTGTCTTTCCTGGCTGTCCTGCGGGGGGCGCTCTACCTGCCTTTTAAGCACCGAGCTTTGCCTTGACACACAGTCGTTCCTTAGTATTACATCGAATTGTCTTTGGCCGCCTTCCACATTGCCAATTTCTGCTTTGCCTTCAGAATGTTTTAAGCTTAATGCTCTCTGGGCCAGCCCCTTAGGTATTGAACGAGGTGAATTGGAAACTTGGCACACCCACATAAACACACGCTGATAATTATTGCAAAGAACATCTTACCCTTATACCACAATTCCACAGCAACTTGCCGCGGCCAAGTGAATAAAGGCATCCTCCTGGGGACTAGAGTGCAACACAATTAACCTACTGCAATCAAGGGTAACATCCTTTAGTAATTTGTTTTATCTTAAAAATGGATACAAATTCTACATTTTACTCCTCGGCGTTGCTATATTTACATTAATATTTCTAACTCAATAATCATCTTGTAATATCGGTATTCTAGAAAATTGGGAAGAATGACTTTTCATATTATTTGTGTACTTCCAGGGTGCATGCATGATCCATTTTGAGCTTTCTTTGGCTACCTTCTGGTATGGAGTTATGATCACCTGGATTGGACTGGGACACTTCCCAACATTTTTTCCAGGAACATAGTCCCTCCGGGCGGTGGCAAATCCTTTCATTGTTTGTTTCTTATTTATCATGTCTATTTATTAATTTATTAAATTAGTTAATTAACTAATTAAATTATATTGTATAGTGGTGATTTAGATTGGTTTGCAAAAATAGATGTTCTATTTAAAGACTGTCTTGTCCATTTTCATACCCTATGTACTTTATTCCAACGGAATGACTGGCAAACTTTTTGTGGGAGGGGCCAAATAACAAACATTTTAGCTTTGTGGGTCATACAATCTGCACCAAAAACTACTCAGTTCTGCAACTGTGGTGTGAAAGTAGCCATAGACAATGAATAAATGGGCTGGGTGTGGATACATTTCAATAATATTTTATTTACAAAAACAGGCAGTAGGTGAGATTTGGACCTAGCTTATTGATTCCTACTCTATGCCTTATAGAAATTGAATATTGACAAAAATTGGCTCACATATTTCAGCCACAAAAACTTAACAAATATAAACACCAAACAACTGGGAATTTTTATTTATTATTGTTTATTTTTATTTGTTTACAACTGGAAATTTTTAAATACTCTCTTAAGTAACTCCTGGATCAAAGGAAACAATCAAAATTATAACCAAAAAATATTTAGAAAATCAAGGTAATAAAAAGAGCAAATNAACTAAATACTCAGAGTCAACTTTGTGGCCTCTAAGAAGTTTAATATAAATATAAATAAGTATATATTTATATTAAATTTATCATTTATTTATTTAAAAATATATGTAAATAAAAAATGAATGCACCATGTACTAT
>NW_027529596.1:2392307-2408231 GCF_008692635.1 Crocuta crocuta
AATGCACCGTGTTCTATTCAAGATGTTAGCAAAAGAATAGTAGAACAAAGCGAAGGAAAGTGGGAATAAGGAATTAATAAAGATAAAAGCAGACATTTAATAATTAGGAAACAATAGTAAAATATAGTTCCTTTTGACACAATACAAGAAAGTAGATAATCTACTATCTAATCTAAAACAAAAATGAATAAAGAAATATAAAACATTAGGAATGAGAAAGAGAATATGGTCATGAATACAGCGGAAATGTTTAAATTTACGAGTATGCTTCATACAGTACATTTGACAATTTGCATCAAACGATTTCTAGAGAAATATAAGCGATTAAAATTTCCTCAAAAAGACGTAAAAAATAATAAGGCAAAGGCCATGGAAGAACTACTTTCAAAGCTGTATAGAATAACTAGACGGAAGATCAGCACGGAAACAGAACACTTGAACAACACCATAAGCCCACAGAACTGATAGTCATCTACAGAACACTATAGCCAACAAAAGCAGGATACACATTCTTCTCAAGAGGACTTCACCTAGTTAGACCATATGGTAAGTCATAAAACAAGAGTCCGTAAATTTAAAAAGGTCGAAATCACACACGGTATGCTCTCTGACTAAATGGAATTAAATTAGACATCAATGGGGTGCCTGGGTGGCTCAGTCAGTTGAGCGCCCAACTCCTGATTTCAGGTCAGGTCGTGATCTCAGGGTCATGACATTGAGCCCGAGTCAGTCTCTGCACTGGATGTGGAGCCTGCTTAAGATTCTCCCTCTCTCCTTCTGCCCCTTCCCTGCTCATGCACTCATGTGCTCTCTCTCTGTCTCAAAATAAATAAATAAACATTTAAAAAATTAGACATCAGTAACAGATGGGCATAGGAAGAAATTAATTTTTTAAACTTTTTTTTTTTAGGAAGAAATTAAACCACACATTCCTAAGTAAAGATGGAGTCACAAGGGAAATTAGAAAATTCTCTGAGATGAATGAAAATGAAAACACTGTTCCAGAAAAAGCTTGCCATGGGGAGGGAGTTTTGTCTAGAAATTTAAAAGTATTCTTGAGAGGGGCACCTGGGTGGCTCAGTCGGTTGGGCGGCCGACTTCGGCTCAGGTCATGATCTCACAGTTTGTGGGTTCGAGCCCCGCGTCGGGCTCTGTGCTGACAGCTCAGAGCCTGGAGCCTGTTTCAGGTTCTGTGTCTCCCTCTCTCTCTGGCCCTCCCCTGCTCATGCTGTCTCTCTCTCTCAGACATAAATAAAATTTTTTTAACATTAAAAAAATATTCTTGAGAAAGACCAGAATTTCATTTAAAGAGAAAGTTTTAAAAACCACCCTAAGGAAATTGATGATTTTCTAGGAAGTTCCTAATGGCTAGAGGCTGGGCATTGAAGAAAAAAGATGTGAAAAATCATCTTGTTGATCCAGAACACTGAAAAAAAAGTCTATTATGTAGCAGTCACATTTTAATTATTAACTACTTATTTTTAAGTAAAATAATCGAAATGCCATCACGTAGTGCTTTGGATCTAGAACTAAAGTCAGTCAAAGTGGCACAGTGGAGAAATTGTGGGATCTAGGCTCAGAGTTCGAAGGTGGATTCCCTACTCTGTCTCTCTCAGTTGATTGCCCTTGAGTAATTTCTTTAACTGCAGAACCTATTTTCCCAGTGAAAAATAGTGATTAAATGCCTTCTTTTGGTTGTCAGGTCACCGCGATGATGCAGAGTCACATAAGCTGGGCTATGCCGACTCTGGCTTATAGAAGGGTCCTGGTGAGTCCTGGAAACTTCAGTACAATACAGGCTCTCAGAGACAAGTTGAGAGATTTTGTGCAGAAATCAGGGGGCGGGGGGAGCGTGGGCTACAATCGTGCAGCTGAAAGTTGACTTAAAGCTTCCGACTTGAAGAAACATAATTCTATTTAACAACAAAAAAGATGCAAGAATAATGTCTGTTGCCATTGTATTCTGTAATTTTCTTGATCATTTCTTAGCTTTATCATAATGAAACAAACACAGCATGATAGGCATCTTACCTAGAAGGATGCACAAGTTAATGAAATGACATTTTATCGGCCAAAGGGAAAGAAGGAAATTTTGAAGGCTGTCCGTGGAATTAAGTTGTTCTGCTCACTTGCCTTCCGTAGTAAGTGCTGTTGGCTCGGCCAGGCCAGTGGACACATTGACGGTGCCGTGGGGGCTGATGGGCAACCACGCGCAGGCCTGTAGCGTTCGTCTGGACAGAACTCAGTCCAAACACAGAGACCTCATCGAGGGTCAGGTCTGCAAGGCCAGAGTTTAGAGGGCCTAGTTCATCTTGTTCACTAGTGTGGTGGTGGTGAAAATATGTTGTGATCATAAATGCAATTTTTAAAAACCATCCAGCATACAATCATAGCAGACACGATATTTTGTGTCAAGTAAACATTATCACCTAAAACTCCACAACATAATCAAATAAGAAGCTTTGATTGGCTTGGCTGAAATGCTGACACGCAGACTTAAAAAGAAAAGAAAATTTAGGGGCGCCTGGGCCGCTCAGGTGGTTGAGCTTCCGACTTGGGCTCAGATCACGATCTCATGGTCTGTGAGTTCGAGCTCCGCATCGGGCTCTGTGCTGACAGCTCAGAGCCTGGAGCTGCTTCCGATTCAGTGTCTCCCTCTCTCTGCCCTTCCCCGGCTCGTGCTCTGTCTCTTTCTGTCTCAAAAATAAATAAATATTACAAAAAATGTAAAATGAAAAAAATTTGGAGTGGAGGGCCAGCATGTTGGAAGTGAGCTGTGTGGTCTTGTACCTCGCTGCAGCCTGACTGAGATGTACATCTTTTTTTTAATGTATTTTTTTCCTTTATAGTTTATTGTCAAGTTGGTTTCCATCTAACACCCAGTGCTCACCCCAACAAGTGCCTTCCTCCCTGTCCATCACCCCTAGAGATGTACATCTTAAGAGACTTAAAACAATAAAACAAAAGAGTGAAAGGAGGGAAGGGGGTCTTTCTCGATTTGCAAGTGGCCTCATGTTGCCTTTGTTTTTCCTCTGTCACAACTTACAGGCTCCCGGACCTTTCGATATTCCTCATCGAAACTTACCTTCTCAGGCTCCGTCTCATTTCAAAGGGACCCCAGCTTATCCAGGCCACTGAGTTACCCCTCATTCACAGACACTTTAAGTGCAGCTGGACCTTAATTTAAAGGAATGAGTCTAATGCTGGGATCTCAAGCCAAAGTCGCCTCTGGGCTCCCAAGTGCCATTCTTTGTCAGGGAACCCACCACAGCGTCCACACTCTTCAGACAAAGATGCTGTGTTTCATTCTTTGCATTTGCAGCGCCCACAATTCTGGTTGGCTAGAGAGCGCTCCCTCAACGCTGGTTGAAGGAAAGAAGGAAAGAAAGGATGAAACCAGCAAAGGAGATGCTTTTTGGCAGGTCCCATCTGCTGTTGATTAACATGTTATGGTCCAGGTCGACTGAATGGGTCTAGGATTCGACCCATTTGTCTAAATGTTGGCTGGATGTGAAGTCTTCGTGCCTCCCGACCCCCCCAACTCTCAAACAGGGGCCGTTTCGTTGAAAGACTGTGAGGATGAGTGATTTGCTCTTTCCCTGTCTCTCTCACGCGCACCCGCCCCCCTCCAGCTCTCCGCCAGCAGCCTTTGTCATAAATCGAGAGCTACATAAGTACCTGCACTGAGCAGCTTTAAAAAGAGAAAGCTGTCTGAAATCCGCACAAATATTGTGACTCCCTGGAATGAAAGCTCCTCTCCCAGGAGAAGGGAGGGGAGCGCGTGCTGAAAACTGAACCTCTTTGAACATCCGTCCTGTAGGTAAAGCTCCTATTTAAGAGCAGTCCCTGGGGGCTCGGGCCTGTCATCTTCCCGACACTCTTCCGCGCTGCGCTGTTTATTAGTGCGACGGCGAACGGGGAGGATGGAGGAGGCCGATGGGAGCACCGGCTTTGTTCAGGGGCTGCGTCTTCTGGATGCAGCCCCGCGGTCAGATTTCAGATTTCTCTGCAATTCGGGTTTTAATCCTTTCTGCGCGTAGATCTTTCTTAAAGGCAAAATCGTGTCCTAGAAAGAGTGGATTTAAAGGGGGACATGGCTCGCTTCAAATTTTGGTTCTCCTGCTTCCATTGTGATTCTGGGCACATCACCCGAGCCCTTTACGTCTGACTTTTCACATCTGTGAAATGGGGAGATGAACGGTGGTTTTGCAGGGGCGCCTGAGCGGCTCAGTCGGTGAAGCATCCGACTTCGGCTCAGGTCACGATCTCACGGTTGGAGAGTTCGAGCCCCGCGTCCAGCTCTGTGCTGACAGCCCAGAGCCTGCAGCCTGCTTCCGATGCTGTGTCTCCCCCTCTCTCTCTCTGCCCGTCCACCACTCATGCTCTGTCTCTCAAAAATAAATAAATGTTTAAAAAAGTTTTAACAGAAACAGCCCAGTGGTTTTACAGAGTTGTATGTGTCCGCAGAGCGACGTGGGACCTGGCTGCGAGGCGCCAGCCGCCGGCCTGACTTGCTGGGTGGCGCGTTGGGGCCCGCGGGCCAGCGGCTGCTGCATCGGCTTCCCGTATGCGGGCTTGTTTGCCTTGTCTTCCCTTCCAGCAACTTTAAAAAGGTGACCATCCATGGAAGCCGCACCTTCTCAGAGTCCTGCTGGGACGGTGAGTCACGCCGGGGTCTGCCCTTGCATCGGCTGCAGGAGTCTTTGCTCCTCTCTGTTCCTTCGAGGAAGATCTGCTTGTCCCCAAGCCGCCCTTAGCAGCCTCAGGGGAATGAGGTAGAGCAGGCTGGCTGTGCGGGCCCGGAGCAGGGCCGGGCATGGCTGAGCTTTCCTTCCTGCCCCCTCTCCCCGGGTCAGCCTCAGCGACGCCTCCAGAGCGTGGACTTAAAGTCAGGTCAGGCCTCCGTCGAAGCACCTGCAGCGTCGCTGTGACTCGGAGAGAAATGCTTGGGCAGCTCTGGTCCGGCACTCAGTGCCGGCGGGATGGGGCTGCCCCCCACGCGGGCGCCTGACCCGCCGGGCCTCCCGTCCAGGCCTGGACTTCCCCGCGGTCTCCGGGACCCTGGGGCACACCCCGTCGCTCCCCAGCCCACCCTCATGGCCTTGCTCACTGGAGACGGGGAGAAAAAAGGAGAAAGATCACTCGGAATCTAAACAGACACAAACCGACTTCGTTGGGTACTAAAAATGACCCATGCCGAATCAATAATTAACGAGCTGATCAATAATTCCATGCTTTTAAAATAAGACGGATTTAAAAACTTACAGTCCAGTAGTGGATGTAAAAGGTGCTTACTGAGCATTTATGATGTGCCAGACTTGTCCTGAGCACTTTACAGGCGCTACCTGCTCTGTAAAGTGTGTAGGCTCTGAGATCAGGTTGTCTCTGTTTGCATTTTGGCTTTGACATGGCTTTTGCCATGAGACCTCGGGTCACTCATGGCTTCACCCCTCCAAAGCCCAGTGTCCCCATCCGTTTCTCTGTGGAGGCTGTCTTTCTGTGGGGTCCTTACCTGGCTGGCTCCTTTTCATCATTAGAAAGATGTGTCCCTGATCACTCTATATCGCCACGCCACTCCCCACTGTTCCCACTGTGTTACCAGCTTACTTCTCTCAGAGCGCGACTGCCTTCAGCCACAACACATGTTTGTTAGGAGTACCTTTTTCCCTAGGCTTGACTTCTGGGTGCTGGAGACACAATAGCGAGCTACAGGTACAAACCATAGGGCTTGTATTATCCCATTTTATTTATTTTATTTTATTTTATTTTGTTTTGTTTTGTTTTGTTTTTAGTGAGCTCTATGCCCAATGTGGGGCTTGAACTCATGACCCCGTGATCAAGTGTCCCATGCTCCTCCAACTGAATCAGCCAGGTGCCCCCGGGGCTTGTAGTTTAGCAGGGAGAGACAGACAAATGGGCAGGCAGATAATAAATAAACAACTAGTATTCTAAACCTTCAAAATTCCTTGTTCACTGCCTGGCTCCTTTAATAAAATTATTAGCCCCTTGAGGAAAAGTTCACCTGTGTCTTGATTTCTCTTGAATCGCCAGTGCCTCTCACTGTGTTTAGCACATGATGTACTTCAACAAAGTGAAGTAAAAAAGTAAAGGGTAAGATTTCGAAGAGAAGAGGTAGATAATCCATGCTAAAGCTCTTAGCGTGCTTGGAGCATGGCAAACACTTAATAAAGTATCGGCTGTTTTTCCATTAGATTCCAAAGTTGTGTGTGTTCTTAACCACTTTACCACATTGCATCTATAATAATTACAACAGTGATCACATTATTATTATAGAATTACACATAACAACGTACAACGTACCAAATTCTACAGTATGCCATCACCTGTCTAGGTATGTTAAAATAACATCCTATGTAATTATAACCTCACAATAATCCTAATAGACATTCTTAACCTTATGTACCAAATTCCTATAATAGAAAGCAGACTGGAGGAAGCATCAAAGACAAGTGCGAGCAAAACACTGTGCGATTTCAGAGAAGGAAGAGACTCGTGGGGCCCAGGAGGCTGGAAGAGGTTTATAAGAAGAGGAGGTGCTTGGAGGGTGTCGGGTCGGCAGCGGGGAGGGGGCAGGGCGCGTGGGGGCCCGAGGCAGAGGGGCAGCCTCAGAACGGGCACAGAGGAGGCTGTGGAATGGTGTGCTGTTCACACACGATGGGAGGTGTGGCATGTGAGGGTGGCAACGGCTAGGGCTAGAAATGGAAGATCAGGCGGCCCTCGTCGCCACGTGAAGAAATGTAAGCTTCATCACAAAGGCAGTAGGGGACATAGCAGTTTTTAAGCAGAGGAATAAAAAAGAACCGAAATTATGAACCCTGGGAAGATTAGTTTGGTTCTAGACAGGACAGAAAAGAGTCTGGAACTGGTTAGGAGGGCAGTCGCAAAGGCCAGGTGGTGCACAAAGGAGACCTGGTTATGGGGCGCCTGGGTGGCTTAGTCGGTTAAGCGTCCGACTTTCGCTTAGGTCATGATCTCGCGGTTCGTGGGTTCGGGGCCCCGTGTCGGGCTCTGTGCTGACTGCCAGCTCAGAGCCTGGAGCCTGTTTCAGTCTGTGACTCCCTCTCTCTCTGACCCTCCCCTGCTCACGCTGTCTCTCTCTCTCTCCTAGAAATAAATAAAACATTAAAATAAATAAATAAATAAAGGAGACCTGGTTTGGGGAGTGGAGACGGTAACAGAATGAAGGGGGCAAATGGAGTGGGCGGAGTTACCTGGCCCAGGTGCAGGCAAGACGGGTAGGGAGGTGCCAGACCTGGCTGTGGGCTTTCAAGCTTTAGTGGGTGCTCTGCTGATAGATCTGGCACACTACTGAGCCGAGGCTCATTTGTCATCGGGTCATAATTCTCCCAAGCCACGCCAGGAGTGAAAGTTCCAGCGAGTCCAGGGAAATTCACATCCCTCTTCTGTAACATTCCTAACACCACAAGCAGAGTCCTCACAATCCGGCATCCCCACTGTGTCCCAAGCTAGCTGGCACACTGTCCCAGCGTCACCACTGTTGGGTATCTTCCTTTGGCCCCTCCAGCTCCACACCCCACGCTCCCCGCCCTCCTCTGTGCCCCTGGGGCTGATCGGATGGACGCACCACATGCACCAACTCTCCTGCCTCTGGGTTTTGGTTTGTGGGGAGACCCGCAGGAGACTGGAGGCTGAGCACCTCTGGCTCCTTCCCTGTGGGGTCCAGCCAGGCTGGTTTCAAGACCAAGGGTGTCAGCTCTTGTAAGACAGCGCCCTCCACGCAGCCAGCCCTCTCTGTCACTAGGGCTCCCGCGACGGCTCAGTGCGCTTGCCTCTTCAGCCTAGAGATGTGACCCCTGGCCCTGGGGTGCACGCTACCTCTCTACGTTCTGCCCACAGCTTTGTAAATCACTCCTTCATGGGCCTCCCTTTTTGAATTACCCTAATTTGGCCTTCTCACAGCCTCCATGCTTTCATTTCCCCTCCGAAGCCTCACCTTTGAGGCCAAAAAATCTGTTCTGTCTTTCTCACCCCCCACTTTAGAATTCTGTGCAGTACTTCCGCTCTTTTGGGGTGCCCTTCTGCACACTAGTCTCCCCCTATTGTGGGAGTTTTCTCCTAGTGAACTCTACACAGCTCAGGACTAGGCAAAGGACAGAGATTCAGGTCGGTCTTCTCTTTTCTTCCCTGTAAAACAAAATCACTGACGCTATTAGTTGGTTCTGTGTAGCTAAAACCCTGATCCAATTATTAATGAATTCTTAAGAGCAGATCGATCTTGTGTTCAGTGCACATTGTTCTCAGTCACTTAAAACAACATCATTGGGGAGGCTCCACAGACATGGCCTTTCCATTTAAAAGTATTCACCTCTGTGCTACTACCCTCTGTTCGCCCCTTTTGAGCCGCTTTCTCGCTCTTCTCCAGCACTCCCGTTCTGGGCTCCCCTTCCGCTGGATTCCAGGAAGGCTTCGCCAGTGAGAGTTACGAGCGTGACATCACAAGCTAGGAAGAGAGAGAAGTCAGGGTATTCGTTCCTCCCACTGCTCTGCCGCTTGTCGGTGGTCCTTGTCCCGTGGTTGTGGCTCTTCTGGACTCTGCAAACAGCCCCCCCCACACACACACACATTGTTCCTTCAGCCCTAGGGTGGTATCCACTTCTCACTATTGCTAGTATCTGGGTGCCTTACTATTCCTTCCCGTCCCCACACCCATGCCCACGCATAGTTCCTGCATTAACTCTCATCAGTTTCCAGTGGGGCTGTGCCACCTACTGGGACCTTTACAGACAACACATACCCTTTAATGTCATTCAGAGACTGGAAGGCTGGAGTGCAACCTATCACCCTGGGTTTGGTCTCGTGCAGAAGGTGCAGTTGAGATCCCCACACTCTAAATCCCAGCCCTTCCTTCAGGCTCATCAAAAATCACATAAAATGTCTATTGCTGTCATTTCCCAAAATCAAGTCTGGACTCCAGGAATGGGCTGAATTCAGCACCCTAAACTCTCCGACAGACGCCTCTCTACCTACGGGATTCTAAAGGAGCTCCCCGTGGGGACACAGGAGGGAAAGGCTGTTCTTCAGGTCCTGACCTTGCCCCTCTCTGGTTTCATCCTCTAGTGAGCTGAGCTCCTCAGCATGGCGGCCAGGGTTG
The DNA here is from genome assembly GCF_008692635.1 of Crocuta crocuta. NCBI lineage: Eukaryota > Metazoa > Chordata > Mammalia > Carnivora > Hyaenidae > Crocuta > Crocuta crocuta. Next base: position 2,401,441 of record NW_027529596.1, read on the forward strand.
CCCTCTAGCCTACGAGCGCAGCTAAAAGCCGTCTGTGTCCCCCCAGCTTCACACTCAAGGCTTGGGAAAGACTGGGTGGCTCTTGAAACCATGAGTTTTACATGTTTGTTCAACCTCCATTCAGTGGGGTATGAGTTGGGAGTGACTAAGTATTTTTTATTTTTATTTATTTATTTTTTAAACATTTTTAACATTTATTTATTTTTGAGACAGAGAGGAACAGAGCATAAGTTGGGGAGGGTCAGAGAGAGGGAGACACAGAATCTGAAACAGGTCCCAGGCTCTGAGCTGTCAGCACAGAGCCCGACATGGGGCTCGAACCCACGGACCACAAGATCATGACCTGAGCCGAAGCCGGAGGCTTAACTGACTGAGCCCCCCAAGGCGTCCCCTAAGTATGTTTTTAAAACATTACTTGTCTACCTTGATGTGACTGAGATCACCTTATTTATATTTTCCACTTATGTTAAAAACGAGAGAGACCCATGTGAAGGCCCAAGTCAGTTCGCTCCTATGGATGGATGCCGGGGGAGGCTGCTTGACTTGCCTGTCAGTTCATTCGGTCTATTCATCCTTGATCTTGGTTTCCTAAGTATTTACCCTTGAATCACAAGGTTATTCAAGGTAAGAAGATCAGAAAAGGAAAAGACAGCTGTTGTCCCAGGAACATTCTCATCGCTCCTTCCGGAAGGCTGACCTCCCAGTTTACTGTGCTTATGCAAGAAATTTCCCCATAGGAGTGAAATGAGAGAGGAAGCCTCGTGGTCCACAGCCGAAAATGGGCTACACCTAGCCTTCTTGTTGGGGGCCACTCTTTTAAAGTTTATTTATTTTGAGAGAGAGAGAGAGCGAGAGAGCGAGCGAGCTGGGAAGAGGCAGAGAGAGAGAGAGTCTGAGTCGGGGCTTGAACCCACAAACCATAAGATCACGACCTGAGCTGAAACCAAGAGTTGGACGCTCAACCCAACAAGCCTCCCAGGAGCCCCTTGCTGAGGGCATATTAAGATGATGTCGTTTCATACAACGAGAATGTTCTATCAAGCTCTGGAAACCAGGGACCAAAGCTCACTGAAATTCAATGAGCAAAGGGAGAACGAAAGGAGCAAATGGAACAAAAACGAGCAGTATTTTTTCCAAGGCCTCTTTCTTCCTCTCAGCCAGAGAGGAGAGGGGGCACCATCAGAGGCAGCTGAACCGGAGCCTGAAGGATTAGAGGGAAGGCGAGCAAATTAAATCAATTGCTTTGACAGCAACTGTGTGCAGTTCTGAGTTTGAGCTCATGCCTGCTCCCTTCTGCCTTGGTATTTTTATCTTTGTGCTCATTGAAATGTTTGATGCCTGACTAATAATCCACATGGCAAGGTCACATAATCTCCACATCCCGTGAATCTCGGCTTAAAAAAAAAGAAACAAAAACACTGGTCACACGCTTCGCAATCACCTACTATTTATCCCGTTGGTGAATTCCTTGCCACCCTCCTTCCCTCCCATTGATCACCCTATTGCCAACTGTATCTCCTGAATTGGCTTTTTTGATTGACCCAGGCATCCTTGAGCCCTGCATGGCACATGCCTATTTTCAAATCCTGCGAGGTACTGCGGGGTGAAAGGAACTGTGGAAACCAACCCACCAATGCTTGTCACAAGGTGTTCAAAACATGTCCGCTGGATTCAGGAGCCCAACCTGTGCCTGGGAAGGCAGACATGCCCTAGGGGATAAAGGGTAAAGAATTCTCACCAACCTAGCTCATCCAGAGTGCAGGAAGGATCCAGCCGGCTGTCCACTGACTGCATCGTCCAACCACCCTCCAAGCAATGAAAAGCCAGGGTGACAGGATTTCATAAAGCCCTGTCTCCATCTCCTTTTTGGGTTTCTTTTCTTCCCACCCCCCATGGTTTGCTTTTGTTTCCCTGTTGCCCCAGAGGGACCGCCCCTCTCCACCTGTATCTCTTACCACAATAAAACCCCATCTCTAATTCACTGTGATTCTCAAGAGTCTTCCTCATGTCTTCCCACTACATTGTATCATCGATGAAATGCTTGATCACTGTTTTAATGTGATGACAGTGGTATTCTCTGGAGGCACCGTGTTATGGAACGAGGTAGGTCTGGCTCATAATAACCCATCTCTGTCTTTTAAGGTGGGTTCAACGACCTAAAAGTGACCAGAATGAAGGGGGAAACGTTTGACAACATACTACTTTATTTTATTTTACTTTTTTGAATTTTTAAAAAATTTATTTCTGAGAGAGAGACAGTGTGAGCAGGGGAGGGTCAGAGAGAGACAGAGATACAGAATCTGAAACAGGCTCCAGGCTCTGAGCTGTCAGCACAGAGCCCGACGCGGGGCTCGAACCCACGAACCGTGAGATCATGACCTGAGCCGAAGTCAGACGCTTCACCAACTGAGCCCCCAGGTGCCCCGAAAACATAGCACTTTAATGGAGATCCAGAACATTGAAAAGAAACAACCGGAACTCAGCTTTGTCAGGAGAGGTGAGCCTTGCCACAGGAGACATTTCCTGGGTCTCATTATAAACCCACAAACAGAGCCATGTCCTGCATTCGGTCTTCCCTGGTCATAAGCCGAAGTCTCCGGCCAGCTAGGGTTCCATGGCAAGCTCACCTCTCCAGTAGGTGATGGACACTGTCAAATACACAAGTGACGCGACAAAGCTTAAGGGGACACTGGGCAACAGAAAATGGTGTCAGGTGGCCTCGCATTCGGACCTCACACCGACGGCCCCCCCCCCCCATGCCACCCAGCTGCCCGGTGCCCCTCACGGAGGCTCTGGCCCTCAGGATGACCCTCTCCACGTCCCTGTCCCTCGGTGGGCGGTGGCGAGTGTGTCCCCACCCCGTGGTAGGCTGTCCGGCTTCTTCCCACGCCCTCAGGGGCCCGGGCCCGCCAAGCCCAGCTTACTCCTCCCTCCGCCTCTGCAGCTTAGTCCTGGTTTCCTCCTGGCGGCGTCTCCAGGCGGCGATGACGGCTTCGTCGTCCGTTTCTTCCTCTTCCTCCCCGTCGGTGCTTCTGCGATACCGGGACCGCCGGCCTGCCGCAAACCGCCCTTCCTCTCTGTTCTCCGTCCTCTCCTTCTCTCCCTCCTCTTCAGACCTCACGAAGCTCTGGGTGAACTTCCTCTTGGCTCCGAAGTCAGAAAAGTCCGAGCTGCACGACTCTTCCACGTCCTCCCAGGCGCTGGGCCGGGCCCAGGTCCGACGCCGCGGGTCCGGGGACCGCCCCCCTCCCGAGGGCTCGGGGCTCTCCCCGCTGAACGCGGACCTGGAGAACCTGTGCGTCTCTCTGCCCTCCCTGGTCGAGGAGGAGGAGGCCCGCGAAGTGCTCCTTACCGAGCCGCCCCCCGCCTCGCGGTAGGAGGACGCGTCCCGCCGCTCGGACTGGCGCCTGCAGAACTCGTAGCTGGACGCCTCCCGGTGCAGGGACGCCCGGGCGGACTCCCCCCTGGCGCTTCCGGACCCGTCGCTCCGGGGAGGAGACTTCTGCTCCGTCCTGAGGCCACGGAGCCACTTGGCGACGCTGCCGTCCACGGCGCCCCCGCGGCCACCAGGCGCAGCCGGGGGGGCGGCGTCCGTCTCGGGTTCCCGGGAGGTGCTGCGGGAGGAGTGCCGGAGGCTGCCGAGGGCGCTGTCGGCGTCCTCGTCCCTGTCACCCGCGTCGGCGTCCTCCTCCCTGACCACCTTCTTCTTGAAAAGGGAGCTCCGTTTGCTGTCGGAGGCCAGCTTCTCCAGCCGGTACCCGGCCATCTTCTCCCTCAGCTCCGTCTGCATCTCCCTCTCCCTGCGGCCGAGCTCCTGCAGGTCCACGTCGTCAGCAAAGAGGCTGTAGACGGGCTTGCTGGTCCCCCGGGCTCTGCCCCCGAGGCCTTCGGCCCTGGGGCCCGGCGGCCGGGGCGGGTCGGAGNCTCCTCCTCCTCCTCCTCCTCGTCGTCAGTGAGGGCGGGGGCCCCCGAGGCCGCGCTGGCGCCCCCCAGGGAGGAGCCGCTCAGGCGGCTGCGGCCGTCGTCCTCCTCCGCCACGGAGAGGGCGCGCACCCGGGCCCTGCGCGCGTCCGCGTCCGGCCCCGCCTCCCGGCCGTCGCCGTCCCTCTCGTCCATCAGCCTCTCGTTGAGCTCCCGCAGCTGCCGCAGGAAGCCGTCGTTGGGGCGGATGGCCCGCCTGCGGCGCACCGCCCTCAGGGCGTCCAGGACGGCCATGTCGTGGAAGATCATCAGGTAGGCCACCACCAGCGCCGCCGACCGGCTGACGCCCATCTCGCTGCTGACCAGGACCTTCCCTGGAGGGAAACGCAAGGCACGGTAGTGTAACTACGGCGGCCTCCTTACAGGCTTAAAAAGAGCCCTTTAGATGTCTGGCGTTCACCTGCGCTCAAGTCCCACGAGGGACGGCCATCTCTGCCCGGATCACACGTGTTCAGGAGGGCAGCGAGGCCGCCACGACGGGCGTGAGCGTCTTCCGCACCGAACACGGGCGGCCTCAAGGAGGGAAGGAAAACCAACCAGCGTCCTCACCCGTGAACCGTCAGAGCGCGGGTCTGCGTTCTGCTCGCCCAGCTGAGCCGCAGGGGAGGAGAAACGAAGGAGTTGGGGGCCGGGCGCCTGGGCGGCTCAGTCCTGATTGCGGCTCAAGTCAGGATCTCGTGGTTTAAGGGACCGGCCTCCGTGCTGGGCTCTGCGCTGACAGCGAGGAATGTGCTTGGGATTCTCTCCCTCCCTCTCTCTCTGCCCCTTCCCCCCGTGCACGGTCTCACGAGCTCGCTCTCTCTCTCTCTTAAAATAGATAACATTAGAAAAAAGGGTAGGGGAAGGGGGAAGAAAGAAGAAAAGAAGTGCAGCTGAGACGGAGGCATCACAGACGCGTAGAGTCAGTGTGGGAAAGGACTCCAGACACAGAGGAGACTTGAGAATTCCCTTTACAGCATCCTGGACGCTGGGTCATCCACCATCCAGTCGAGACTGGATGCGTCTGTGACAGAGAGCTCAGGATCGTATGCATGCACGTGCACACACACACACACACACCCTTCACTCCATATTTAGATCAATCTACTCTTTTGAAACTTCTTTCACATGTTAGGGCAAAATATACCTTTCTGTAATGGGCACCCAGTGCTCCTAACCTGACCTTCTGGGTCAATACAGATGTGTGAACGGGGCCTTTTATACAAAAAAATACTTAAGAAGATCACTACCATATTCCTCATTAATTGTTTTCTTTTCCTGGCGATTCTGGGTCTTTCAGTCATTATTCAGGCATCCTTACTTGTCCCACAACTGTACCAGCCAACCCTGCAAGTCAAACTTTATCAGTCTTTTTCTTAGGAGCCCGTTCAGGATGGAGCAGATCTATTTCCGGGTTGGACTGGCCCACGCAGGGCAGAGTGGGCCTCTCCGCTCTCACTCTGGACACCGAGCCCTCACACGTGCCAAGTAAGCTTGCCATGCGCGCGGATATGTCCCAGAATGAACTCAGACTGTGTTTTATATCGACTGACGCCTGTAAAGCCTTTTTTTTCAAACTGCCACTTGTGTCACTTTTTTGTAGCATTTTTAAAACATAAGGGTAACTTCACGAACTCCTATTCATGTTTTTGGTATATATAACCTGTTCTTACAGGCTAACAAAAACTTTGACCAAGTCTTGACCCTGGCATCCAACAACTCAATTATCCCCTAGCCTCGGTTTCTGCCTTGTATCCTTCGTAAACGTGACAAACATGCCTTCGTTCTAATGGCTGCTTACAACGCGGCCTGGAGCCGCTGGAGACCCCCTTCCAGACTGCCGTCAATCTATTTGCCAACAGTCTTTGGGGATGTTTGTCAAATCGGTTAAGGGTCCCAGCTAACAACACGGGACGGGCGGGGGATGACTTGTGTCCGCACACCTTTGCATCGGCTGAGACCATATCGGCCACACAGGAGACCGGAGACCAAGGCGGGACTCGAAGGGACCTGAGGCCCAATAAGGCTGAAAGGCATTATCGCCAAAGGCCAGCAGTCAGTAGGGGGCGGCGCGTGGGCAGAGTCAGAGCAGCTAAAGTGCGTCTGCACCTTTACGGTCTCCTCTCCTCCCCTCCAGCTCCAGGCTCAGCTGTCTTGCCTTTATTTTAATTTCATTAAACACATTTTAACATTTTACTTATTTTTGAGAGAGAGAGAGAGAGAGAGACAGAGTGTGAGTAGGGTTGGAGCAGAGAGAGAGGGAGACACAGAATCCCAAGCAGCTCCAGGCTCTGAGCTGTCAGCACAGAGCCTGATGCGGGGCTCGAACCCACAAACCGTGAGGTCATGACCTGAGCCGAAGTCAGACGCATAACCGACTGAACCCCCCAGGCGCCCCACCAAGGGCCTCCCTTTAACTGGCTGACCAGGCCGCCATTTGCTACTGCCAGCGCCAAAGTCTTCCTTCCTCCCTTCGAAGAAGGGGTTCCCAGGCCACCTCACATCAGGACACTTCAGGCACAACCAGCCAAGCTTCCCAATCAGGACATGGCATCAAATACTTCTTAGACTCAGTCTGGCAGAGACAAAGTTGGGTGAGCCGTGCTTTTCCATGCTGTGTTCCTTGCACCCTGGGACTCCTCCCTGGAGCCTTAGCGGCAGCCTGCGGAACAAGGAAGAGGCTAGGTGGCTCAGACCCTGGGTGACCGGATTGTCTATCTTCTGTTAGGCTCAAGGTCACACTAGCACTGTTATAGATTGTGCTCTGCACAACTCCAGGGGGCGCCTTTCCCGTTGAAGTCAAAGTAGATTTGCGCGTCCGCGCCGCCCGC
>NW_027529596.1:2408309-2446352 GCF_008692635.1 Crocuta crocuta
GCCACAGGCCGTGTCTACGCCCTCTCTGCGGCGCCGCCCGCTGGGCCAGAGTCGCCAGGCCGCTTTGGGCGAGACGCACCCGCCCAGCTGGCATTTGTAGACGCGCACACTGGTCAGAAGGAACACATTTTTAAAAAGAAGTTGTTGGTTTGTTTTTTTTTTTTAAAGCATTGAAAAAANCTCAATAATAAATAAAAAAACATAAAAATAAATTAAATAAATAAAAATTTAAAAACTAAAGCATTGAAAAGGGGAGAAAACTGTTTCATATTATGCATATATATGTAATATATGTATGTAAAATTTATAAATTTCACTTTTTTAAAACATTTGTTTATTTTTGAGAGACAGAGACAGCGTGAGCAGGGGGAGGGGCAGAGAGAGAGGGAGACATGGAATCTGAAGCAGCTCCAGGCTCTGAGCTNTGGAGTCAGCTTGGAGTCTGTGTCTCCCTATCTTTCTGACCCTCCCCCACTCATGCTCTGTTTCTCTCTGTCTCAATAATAAATAAAAAAACATAAAAATAAATTAAATAAATAAAAATTTAAAAACTAAAGCATTGAAAAGGGGAGAAAACTGTTTCATATTATGCATATATATGTAATATATGTATGTAAAATTTATAAATTTCACTTTTTTAAAACATTTGTTTATTTTTGAGAGACAGAGACAGCGTGAGCAGGGGGAGGGGCAGAGAGAGAGGGAGACATGGAATCTGAAGCAGCTCCAGGCTCTGAGCTGTCAGCACAGAGCCGCTGGTGGGGCTTGAACTCATGCACCGTGAGATCATGACCTGAGCCCAAGTCGGACTCTTAACCACTGAGCCACCCAGGTGTCCTTATAAATTTCACTTTAATAAAAATCTATACATATATAAAAACATTCTATGTATAGATATATATACATGTGTATTTATAAATATACATATATACATACATTTACTTGTAGCTCTTATGTGCATTTAAAATTTTACTTCTCACAGCAATTTTAGGAGAATGAGGTCTCTTTGTCTCTGTGCTGTACTCAGGGAAACTGAGGTTCTGCTGGAGAATGGAACCACCCAAGATCCCAAGGAATAGAGAAAGCGTAGCAAAGCCTGGGCTCAAGCCCAGGCCTGTGGCGCTCGCATCCACGCCCTCACATGGGCTGCAGCCCGTCCTCACCGAGGGGTCCTATCCACTCTGCTGCCTCCCACCACTGTGGTCTCCTAAGCCCAGAGAGCGAGGTTTCCTTTTTTTTTTTTGAGACAGAGACAGACAGAGCATGAGTGGGGGAGGGGCAGAGAGAGAGGGAGACACAGAATCCGAACAGGCTCCAGGGGCTCTGAGCTGTTGGCACAGAGCCTGACACGGGGCTCAAACTCACGAGCCGTGAGATCATGACCTGAGCCGGTGGGACCCTTAACCGACTGAGCTGCCCAGGCGCCCCAAGCGAGGTTTGTAAAACGTAGATCAGATCAAGGTGCTTTCCGACTCCCTCACCTTGGCGGTCAGCTTCCCGCAGGACGGGCCGCTGCCACCCTGACCCGCCCCCGCCACGCTAATCCGTACCCGCCTGTGATCCTGAACCCGCCAGTTTACTCCACTCCCGGAGCTTTGCACTAGCACTTCCCCTGGCTGGGAACGCTCTTCTTCCCAGTTCTCCGTGGCTCGTCCCTTCTTGTCACTCAGCTCAATGTCCCCTTCTCAGAGAGGACCTCTCCACCAGCCTCCCCAGGGGGCCCACCAGTCACTCCAACACGTCAGCTGAGTTAGTCTCTGCCTCACGCTTGTCACTGACATTTTTCTTTGCAATCTTCCCCCCCGTCACTACAGCGTGGGATTCAAAGCCTGTCCTGCACCTTCCGCCACAGCACCTACAACAGCGCCTGCGCGTGGGGGACCCTCAGTCACTACCGGTAAGGTGGACGATCTCCTTGCCTTTCCCCTCTTCTGAGAATGAGACAAAAATCTCTTAAGACACATGACCTCCAGGCACGCCAGGTAACCCGGAGGTTGCCATGACATCTCCCGTTGCGTCTCCCCCTGCAGAACTGACTCTAGCGGCCTGGAGCAGGCAGCCCCCCCTCACCTCTATAGGTCAGCAGGGCTTCATCGAGGAACTCGGCGGCCTTCCGGAAATGCTGGGAGATGTCCACCTCGGGAAAGTCATCCACCTCCACGCCCAGGTACTGAATCTCCAGGCCAGTGTAGAATTCGGGCCCAGTGTAGACACCAGTGCCGTGAGCAGCATTGAGGATGTGAGTGATTCCCAGCCTCTTCAGCCTCCCCTTGTTCACGGCTACGCTCCTGGGGAGAAGAGGCAGAGACCATTTTGGCGAGAGTCAGAGCTAGGAAGGAAAGGTGCACCCCCCCCCGCCCCCCCCCCGGCACCGGCAGGGTCGGGACGGCTGTGGCTCCGTAAGTGCCTCCTTTGCTGCCAGATGGGTCCGGGGCTCACTGCAAACACAGTTATGAAAAGGGGCGAGAGAGAGAAGGCACAGGGAGCTGGGCCGGAGGGGGGGGTGCAGGATGAAGGGGAGAACAGGAGTGAGGTGTAAGGAGGTCTTGGTCCACAGATCTCTGGTTTAAATCCTCTGCCTTGGGGATGGACATTCATCAAGGTACGAAAGTGGCAGAGGAGCCCGGCTGGCTCAGTCGGAGGGGCGTGCAACTCTTGATCTCCAGGTTGTGGGTTCGAGCCCCACGTGGAGTGTAGAGATGACTTAAATACATAAAACTTGAAAAAAAAAAAGGCACAAAAGTGGCAGACAAAAATAATACTCAAAGCCGGTGTGCTTCACGTTGATGAGGGATGCTGTAGTTTTCAAAGTCCTTTCGCGTGCATGATCTTACTTTATCCCTCATTCTCAACTTAAGACATAGACAGGGCAACTATTTTTATTCCCATTTGAAGATTATGAAAATGAATGCGACAGCTTTTATGACTTCCCAAGAGTGAAAGGAAGAAAGGACCGAACAAGGGCAGGTGTCTCTGGTCTGTAGTTCAGAGCTCTTTATAGGCTGCAGTGAATCAGGGGAGCTTAGTTTGAAGAGGCCCTGAAGAAAGGAGCAGAAGCAGCCTGGGGCTATCTGGGGGTGTCTGGGGTCCCTGGTGAGCCTGACGTGAATGTTTCTGGGTCTACAGAGCTAGCTAGAGATCGCTTAGGACTTGGTGCCCAGCTCCGAGAATCAGGTTCTAGGCAACAGACTCCTCCCGGGGGGGGGGGGGGGGGGCGACTCAAGACCCACCATCCAGGGGCGCCTGGGGGCTCAGTCGCCCCTTCAGCTCAGGTCACAATCTCGCCGTTTGTGAGTTTGAGCCCTGCGTCAGGCTCTGTGCTAACAGCTCGGAGCCTGGAGCTGCTTCGGATTCTGTGTCTCCCCCTCTCTCTGCCCCTCCCCTGCTCATGCTCTGTCTCTCTCTGTCTCTCAATAATAAATAAATGTTAAAAAAAAAAAAAAAAGACCCACAGTCCAAAGTTATCTTCCCTACCGCCTGCCATGGGGCCCCAAATTCCCTCCTTCGCTTCTGCATGTCTGAGTAATGACACTGGGGGATAACTCCTTAAGTAGCCAATAGATCAGCAAATCTTAGTCTCACAAACGAGCCTATTGGTACCAACGAGGCACCGGCAAGACCCTGAGGGAACAGGGCATGAGTGAATGGTTTTGGGTTTTGTTCCAGAAACCACTCATAAGCTTTTTAAATTTTTAAAAATGTTTTATTTATTTCTGAGAGAGAGAGAGAGACAGTGTGAGCAGGGGAGGGTCAGAGAGAGAGGGAGGTACAGAATCTGAAACAGGCTCCAGACTCTGAGCTGTCAGCACAGAGCCCGACGCGGGGCTTGAACCCACAAACCGTGAGATCATGACCTGAGCCGAAGTTGGACGCTTAACCAACTGAGCCACCCAGGTGCCCCTCATAAGCTTTTTAAAAATAACATTTTTCTGATTATAAAAACAAGTCATGTCCCCTTAGGAAATCCATACAATTCAAAAGAAACCCAAGGAAGAAAATAAAAATCAGTTGTAGAATCATCTCCTGATGGTTACACTTTTATCTCATTCGTTTCGAATTTGTTGTCTATGCAAAAGCGCATACACATACGCACCTATATATTGCTCAATGAGCATCATACTATATATATAATTTGTAGTTTGATATCATACTATATGTACATATCATACTATATATATATATATATATAATTTGTAACCTATGGAGCCTCTTGTGAAATTTTTCATTGGTTGGTAATACGCATAAAAATCGGTATCATCACCGGCTTCAAAATGTCCCGTCAGGCAGCACCAATTTGCTGGATGGAGCTCCTGGGGCCTTGGCTGAAAGTGGGGGCCTTTCAAGTCTCTCGGGCACTGCCCAGCAGGGTAGGACAAAGGGTCATGACCCATCCCCCCACCCCGGCATCAGACTCACTTCTCTGCTATGAAGATATTGGGCCAGACCTCATCCACCTCATTCCAGGGTATCTCCTGGCGATCTCGGACCAAGGCCCGCTGCAGATCCAGGACGCAGGGGGTGTTGTAGAGGCTGGTGTCGTCCATCTTCTCCCTGACGCGGTTGTACAAGTCCTCCACCAGCAGCTGCTCGGCTGACTCCAGCAAGCCTGGACACTCTGCCTTGGCTCGGATGCCCCGCGGCTTGAATTCTGGAAGGCACAGGCAGCATTCTCGTCACAGAGTCAAGAGCACCATGAGCCTCCCTGCTTCTCAGGAGAATCCACTCTTGGCCAGCCGGCTGCTAGGACTCTGGGCATGAGCCAAAGTGCCAGGGAGGACTTAACGAAGGCCAGGGCGGGGGGCCTGCGTTGGCCTGGGCACTTGTGGTCAGAACCGGCAGCAGAGAGGTACATAGGTGTAAGGTGAAGGGACATTGGTTTCCCTAACTCCTTCCTGACTTTTCTAAAGCTGCCTGCTGATTTCTTCGCCCAACATCCTCAAGCACCTGGCATATGTCTGATTCACACTCACGTTCCCACAGTACTCCATACAGGGGAAAATCATTTACCAAATGAACACATGACATTCTTTTTTAATTTTTAATTTTTTTTAATGTTTATTATTTCTGAGAGAGAGAGACAGAGAGCAAGCAGGGGAGGGGCAGAGAGAGAGGGAGACACAGGATCGGAAGCAGGCTCCAGGCTCTGAGCTGTCAGCGCAGAGCCCGATGCGGGGCTCGAACCCACAGACCATGAGGTCCTGACCTGAGCCAAACCAACTGAGACACCCAGGTGCCCCTTTTTAGAAAAAGTTTTTTAATGTTTATATTTTTGAGAGAGAGAGACAGAGAACATTCTTTCACAACATAATTCAGTCTTTTAGTATGACTCCTTGACGTACGGAATGCTGATAATCTTGGGAAAAGTAAAACTTTCAGCATTGATATTTGATCCCTTTCCCAGACACGTTTATTTTATTTATTTCATGTGTCATCTGCTTCTTCCCACTGGAGTGCGAGCACCTGTGAGTCCCGGCCCCCCAGCTCTCCAGCGGGTGGCAGAGGTTGGCCAGGGCCTCCAACGCTCGTCCCCACAGCGCTCAGGGCCTTCTCACCAACAGTTCGGAAAAGCTCAGGTTCCAAATGAATTCAAGACCCATTCACCCACATCTCGAGTGACCCTTTACTTCCTCCTCTGAATATTTTTGTTCTCGATTTATCAAATCTGGGGGGAGAGTAAGATATTTCTTTCTCTGAGAAGGTCTACCAGAACAGTGGAGGGCAAATCCTCTCCTGCCACTTGGTAGCCAAAAGTCCTGACTGGAGATGGAAAAAAGTAAGAAAGGCGTGTCGCCTGTGTTGCCACAGCCTCTTGCTGCCACTGTCTCTTTCTCTGATGGGTGAGGAGCCACATCGGGCAACGAGGCGAGGCCCCGCCCTTCACGGGACGAACAGGTGTCTGTGCCGGGCTTGCTCTGGGCCTGCGGTCCTGGAGTTCGGCGTTCTAGCCAGGGCTGAGCACTCCGTTTCCCTAAAGCTCTTCTCTCTCTCTCTCCTCCCTTTCCTGAACCACCTGATGGGCCCCCGTATCCCTGCGTCCTCTGATCTCCATTTCAAAATCAGAAAGAAGAAAACCCTTGCAATCCCAGAGCTCTATTTTGTTTAAAAATAGAGGAAGCGCTCCTATTTTCTCTACCACTCGGTCTTCTCCCCTGGCTCTCCAGGGGTCTTACCTAGCAGAGGCAAGAGCCCCTCCCCTTCCCTCCCCTACCTGAGATGTCTCTCCTTTACTACATGAAAAAAAATAAAACTCCCTGATGCCTCATTAAAATATACAGCATTGTCTTCCTTGGCTATTTATATAGGAGGCTGTCGTCTTGAGTTTTGCCTTTCCAGTTGAAAAGCAAATGTCCCAGCTGCTCATTCCTCCTGGCAGCTCGCTCCTGCTGTCCGTAGGTCTCTGGTCCACCCCTCAGCCTGTTTCAACCCCACCCCCCCTGCATCAGTTTCTTCCATTTATTTCTACAATCTAAGGTTTCTTCAGAGGAAAGCGTATGCAGACTTTCATGAAAATGAAGGATTCTTCAACAAACATTTTTATGCCTCTGATCACTGGTGAGCAGGGCGATATTTTGAAATATCACTTGATACATTTCCTTTTCTCTGTCATATAGTTTTCCTTCCCCTACCACCCTTCCACCACTAAGAAGACTAAGGAAACTTAGGCTTGATGCCCCAGACGCGAGGAGAGGAGAGAAACCCTACAACTGAAAAAAGGCTTTAGATTTCAACCTACATGTTCGGTGTCCTATAGACGTGTCTACAGCATTCTAGAGGCTTGAAAGTGAAGTTTTCAAAGAGAGGAAATGGTTTCTCACAGCTCCTAAAGCTGGGTTTTCACTTATCAAGAACCCAGGCGGGGGGTGGGGGTGGGGCCCGGGGGCCAGAGAGTGAAGCACAGAGCAGGGATAATGCAGGCTGGAAGGTGAGGGAAGTTTCCAAACACACAGGAGGAAAAAAGAACTTCCAAGGTGAGGGTGGTCCTGGGGGCAATTTAGAGAGCTCTAGACTGGGTGAAGCCACTTTGGCCTGGCCTGGAGCAAGGGAACAGAGACCCCACATAGGGTGGTAACAGAAAACAGCCGAGGGTTCCTTGAGAAGTTGGGGCCTCCCAGGGAACCCAGATCACAAGCAGCAGCAAATGGAATTTCTGGCTCCTCACGAGGTGGACCAGAGATCTAGGTGTCCTCAGGGACACTGTGGGGACCCAAAGGACTCGGAACTGAGAAGGACGTGGATTACGTGGAGCAGCATACATGGTTCTCACAACCAAAGGCCGGGGACAGGACTGTGGCCACCATCAGTGAACGTCAAACCAAGGCCAAAGCCCAGCAGGGTCCTGTGTCATTAGCGTTGCGGCCACATCCCACCAGCAGTGACAGAGACACCCAGGGCAAAGGAAGAAGGAAAGAAATTTGCTCAAAATTGATTAGAGGGGCGCCCGGGTGCCTCAGTCGGTTAATCATCCGCCTTCAGCTCAGGTCACGATCTCAAGGTTCGTGGGTTCGAGCCCCATTTCAGGCTCTGCGCCAACAGCTCAGAGCCTGGAGCCTGCTTCGGATTCTGTGCCTTCGTCTCTCTCTGCCCCTCCCCTGCTCATGTTCTTTCTCTCAAAAATAAATGTTAAAAATTTTTTAATTGATTAGGAAAAAAATCCATACAATCAGGATGAGTATGTTTGTGCCTATTAACATTTCTTCCCATCCCACCTTTCCCCACCTCCTCCTTATATGTACTTCAAACTGAAAACCATTTCTGAGCACTAGTGGAAATGCAGATGCAAATCCAGATATCCCTTTGAACAGAACTCTCTGGGTGCTTCTGGTCATTTCTGGGGCTTTCAGGTCCGTGTCTCTAACATAAGCCACCCCAGGACCCCCGAGATTAACTGAAAAACTGAATGGGAGGCCACAGGAGCAGACTGGCACGGCCTCCCTGGCTGTTCATTCACCCTGATGCATAATGGCTTCCACCTCCGTCTCGTGAAGGTTGGCGATGATGGTGTTGGCAGAGCTGCCTTCTTGGATCTGCACCTGATAACGGGCTGGGCAGCACCTGAGAAGCACACTGCCACCCTCCACGGGGCCCCTCCCGAGGGTCCCCAGATGAGTTGTGGACGCTCCCTGCTCCCAACCACCTTTGACGGCATTACCTTCATTGATGATCTTTTTAGCTGCAACGGCCGAGGAGAGGTGAATGGGCTCCATGAAAATGCTTTCTGTTTCTGCGTCTGAGACCATGGAGTACCTAAGAGAAGATGGAGGTTTGTGTGAGCTGACGCTGGGGAGCATCGGAATGGGAGGCACTCTTGCTAGACTAGAAAGCTGGATCTGATTTCGGGCACGAGAGAGGAAGGGAATGCCTTCCGAAGTTGAGGGAGCCTGAGAGTGCAGAACGCTGTGACTCTGTCGCCACCTGTGTTCAGACCAGAGTCGGCACCCGTGTGAGCTGACGTCTAAGGACGTGATGGTCTAGGCTGTGGAGGGAATAGCGTGTGTCTGGGGTTGGGGAGAACTCGCCCTGATGTGGCTTCACCTACTGGGTTCCCATCCTTGGATGCAGTGCTGCTCATTTTCACCCACTCGCCCCTGTTCCTCTGTTGTCAATACTATACAGCATGTCCCTAACTGTGCCACTCCGAGGTTCTGCTGGATTGGGGCTGGGTAGGCGCCCGCCATACCCTCCACACCCCACATCTTTCCCCTGTTTGAAAGAGAACGGGCTAATAATAAGGGGCTGGCGTGGGGAAATGTGAAGGTGTGTTCAAAGGCACAGTCCTGACTCTGAATGTGAGAAATCAAGGTTCAGCCTGAGATCGGGGATGCAATAAAGCAACTTAGGTAAATGACAAGGCAATTTTCCAGAAATACTTCAGCAGAGATGTCACAAAGGATCCGAGGAACATGTCGAATCAAGGGCAGAAACAAGGGGTGGGACCGCGGTGGGCGCCCTTCCCTACTTAGTGGGGCTCTTCTCTTTCCCAGGTGTTGGATGAGCTTTGGGGCTTTTTGTTTGGTTTGGTTTTTTGTTTTTGGTGTGTGGTTGCTTTTTGTTTCTTTGTTTTTTTGTCGGTCGGCTTTTGGTTTTTTTGGGTTTTTTTTTTGGGGGGGGGGGTTAGTCTTTCCTTTAGGCCCAGAGAGGTT
The DNA here is from genome assembly GCF_008692635.1 of Crocuta crocuta. Taxonomy (NCBI): domain Eukaryota; kingdom Metazoa; phylum Chordata; class Mammalia; order Carnivora; family Hyaenidae; genus Crocuta; species Crocuta crocuta. The sequence goes on from NW_027529596.1 coordinate 2,417,450, forward strand.
AAAGAGCAGGTGAGCGTATTTAATGCATACCACGTTTTTTCCCCAACACAGAAATTCCTTATGCTGCCGGTTTATAGTCAGCCCCTCCCTGAACGTCATCCCCTGTCAATCAATGACCTGTTTTCTGTCCCTACAGAGTGTTTTTTTTCCAAAATGTTATACGAATTGAGTCATATCATAGTCTTTTGGATCTGGCTTATTTCACTTAGTAAAATGCATCTATAAGTAATGTATTCTATTGCGATAACCAATAATTTGTTCCTTCTTACTGCTGGGCAATAATCCATTTTTCAGCACCCCAGGCTATTGTTGCCATTGCCCCGAGTCACAACTGAGTATTCCAGAGTAGGGAAAGAATGATACTCATATTGCTGGTTTGGTTGTACTTTGAATTCTATCTTCCTCAATCTGCCTGCTACTCTTTACTTTCTAGAGTCCTTGAACCATTGCTGTATCCTTCGGTTCAGGCTTTGTAATCCACAGACCGTGAGATCATGACCTGAGCCGAAGTCAGACACTTAACTGACTGAGCCCCCCAGGCGCCCCCAGAAGACGCATTTTTAAGTACGACTGGAGAGTGGGGGTGGATTGAAGCTGCAGTGTGTGGGATATGATCCTTGGGTGAACTGGAGATGTCTCATTGTTTCTGGAAGGTAGAAGAGAGTAGAACACCTGATGGGGGCAGGTGTGAGATCTGCAGAGGCATTTTTAGGTCCTTTTATGGACCCCTGTATCTCCAGCACACGGACGGTGATCACAGAGACATACCACGCTGAGTGTGTGGTCGGTGGACAGTTGGGCAGATGGAGGAACAGACGGATGGACAAACGGATGGAATTTGCTAGGCACTGGGCAAGGTGCCTGCCTGCGACCTTGGGGAGCAAACCCGATGGTCTCTGGGGCCCTGCCATCTCTGGCCTCCTCCTGCTTTCCCGCCTCAGCTTGCACTGGCTTCCCTCGGGCTGACTCATTTTTAGGCTACTAATCCTTTGGCCTCCCTTCCTCACCCAGTTTCCTCCTGCCCTGGGACGTGGCAGAGCCCGTTTCCATTGCCTCGATGCTCAGCCCTTCCCACTTCACCTATCTTGCAGATCTTAGTTCAGTCATCACTTCTTTAGGGAAGCCCTCCCTGATCTCCACCTCTCTTTGCACCATATGCCTTTCCTTTATGGCGCTTCTGTCGGATGCGACTTTATTTTTATTTATGAAATTATTTCACAAATACCTGTCTCCTGTGCTACACTCTACAAGGCAAGGGCCATGGCTGGGCACCTTGAGGACAGCTGGGCTCCCAGCACCGAGTATAATGGCTGCACAGAATAAATGCTTCATGGGTATTTTCTGATTCACTGACTGCCTGGATTGGTCTCGGTGTAGACCATATTTAAGGTAAGATAGCAGATTCAACAATTAGCGACAGGTATTTATCAAGTAATTGGCACTTGCTCATTGTTAGGGTTAGGGGTTAGGATTAGGGTTAATTCGGGGCGCCCGGGTGGCTTAGTCGGTTAAGCGTCCGACTTTCGCTCAGGTCATGATCTCGCGGTTCGTGGGTTCGAGCCCCGCGTCGGGCTCTGTGCTGACAGCCAGCTCAGAGCCTGGAGCCTGTTTCAGTCTGTGACTCCCTCTCTCTCTGACCCTCCCCTGCTCACGCTGTCTCTGTCTCTCCTAGAAATAAATAAAAAACATTAAAAAAAAAATTTAAAAAAAAAAAAGGATTAGGGTTAATTCAAACCCAGGGTCCTAAGTATGTTCTGTTCATGCTCAGTTGGAAATGTGAGGCCAAGTCGTTCCCAGTCTCAGAGGCCTGTGTTGAGAGTTGGCAATTTTTTCTTAGGGTCGATTAAAAGTGGCCCCAGATCTGTGACACTCCTCACATAGAGAGGGGTGCGTGTCCCCTTCCCTTGAATACGGGTTGTCTCTGAGACTGCTTTTTCCAAGAGAACATGGCAAAAGGGACGCGGGGGCGTTGTTGAGCCTCAGTCCCCTTCCTGGCTCTTGCGCTCTCTCTGGAAGCCCTGGGCTGCTATGGAAGAAGTCCTATTCCCTCAAGGCCACCAAGCTAAAAAAGCCAAGGTCAATCGTGTCCGCTGAGCTCCCAGCCGACGGCCCGCCGCGTGGATGAGCCTCTCCAAGGCAGCCACCCCGCTGGCACCACAGACCAGATGCCCAGTCACCTCCTGTCCAGATACCTAACCCACAAAAAGGGAAGCAAAGTCAAATCATGACCTTCAGTCGTTACGTTTGGGGGTAAAATTGTTAAGCAGCAGCAGAGAACAGGCGGAAGCTATTCCCAGGGCTGAGGCACTGTCCTCCCAGACGGTGATAGAACACAACCCAGATCTGTTGCCCTTGGGAAGAAACTGCAAACCACCACCAATATGAGAGCAAAGCCCTGCGCTGGGCCAGACCCTGTGGACGTTTGGGGCCCAGGTTTCAGGGCGGTCTGTTTTAAAATAGCAACATTGCGTAAGAGTAGAGTCAGAGCCTCAAAGTGTATATAAATGTGAGTCACATCCCTGTAAACAAACAGACAATATTTACTAAGGGGGTTTTATTCTTTCGTTTATAAGAAACATGAGTGAAACTATTATTAGTCAAATCATTTTGTTTATTAAGGGTCAGTATTACGTAAAACGAGGTTTGGGGAGCAAATCACAGCAGAACCCGGAGCAGGTAATTAGCAGAGAACCCTCGGTTCTCCCGGCCCAGCCCCTCATTTCTCCCGCAGGCCGGTTCGCTCTGTGCTCTGCCCTCTGAGGAGGCTTTCCCGCATCTGGAATCGGAATTCCAAACAATGGGCACAAACTGAAAAGGGACACAGGAAGAGCCCTCGCCTGCCAGCTGTGTAGACAGGCTGGCGAGGAACTCAGCTGGCAGTGTCCCCAGGACCCCCCACCCCCACCCCGGACCTATCCGCAAGCCCACGATCACGCCATTTTCCGTAAACGACACGGACGCCAGGTTGTGTGAACCTGGTTTCGCACGACAAATACAGGGAACTGAGAATCTGTCCTCAATAGGCCCAAACCCCAAGGTTTGATAGGGGAGGATTTGAAATTAAAATCCGAAAATGGAAATGGTTGCGAAACACCCTCCCCTCCAGTGGGTGGTCAAGACTGAACTTCAGTTGACGAGTCGGGGAGTCCGAGCCTCTTGAAGACTCTACCCAGTACCCTTCTCAGGAGCTGGCGGTTTTATGATTGAGAAAGAAGGGGGGTGACGAATAGGTTCTTGCCCCAGCCGAGTGAGGTGTCTGCCCTTGGCTGCGGAGACAAGCACGCGAACACCCGAGAACAGAGCTCAGCAGCATCTCCGGTCGAGAACAGGACGTAAATCTTGAGTCAACGGCTAAGAGAAAAGGACACGTAGACCTAACGGGCCTAAACCGCTTTGCCACGGATGCGGTTTGCTAAGTCAAGGGTGGGGCGGGCCCCCAAAGGACCGAGGTGGAAAACCAGGCGCTGAGAAGCAGCTCCCTCGTCTTCCGTGGAGAAGCAGGATCACGGGAAGGAAAGGAGACAGAGAAGCCACCTGAACAGCGGGCCCCGTTCGCGTTTGCGAGGTCAGGGAGGTGGTGGCCCGCGAGGCTGTGATTTACGACCACGTCTGCGCCTCCCCCCGCAGACCTGCGACGGAGTGAGATGACACTCATACCCTGATTGGAAAGCAGCAAGGGCTGGCTGCTCAGAGAGACAGGCAGGGAAGGAGAGAATCTGGATCGATACACACCTCATCACAGGATCGCCGAGCGGCAGCTAAAAAGCCTTGAGGGTGATTTGAAAGAGAAACAATAAAGCAGAGTTCGATGGACTTCGTAACCGAGAGCAGGCGGCTGGCGCAGGTTTCTTTAGACCCGTGTTTTCAAAATTACGGACGGTGCCCGTTAGTGTTTCATAAAATCAATTCAATGGGTCCTGCCCAGCATCTGAAGAAGGAAGGAAGGAAGGAAGGAAGGAAGGAAGGAAGGAAGGAAGGAAGGAGGGAGGGAGGGAGGGAAGGAAGGAAGGAAGGAAGGAAGGAGGGAAGGAAGGAAGGAGGGAAGGAAGGAAGAGAGGAAGGAAGAGAGGAATGGAGGGAGGAGGGAAGAGGGGAAGGGAGGAAAGGAGGGGGGAAGGGAGGAGGGAGACAGGGAGGGATGGAGAGAGGGAGGGAGACAGAAGGAGAAAGAAAAAGAAAAAGAGAGTAGCCTAGTACCATCCATTGTAAGGTAACTTTGTGAAACCTACTTTTTAAAATTTATTCATACAGACCTGAATGTATGTTCTGAGTTGAGATGTAAACGGTATGTCCTACTGTGGATNTCAGAGAGTCAGAGGCCCAGGAGGGGGCATCTATCTTGATTTGGCTTTTGCAAAACAAAAACAAAAACAAAAACAAAAAACCACACAACAAACAAACAAAACCCCAGATTTCTGAGTTTCTTCTAAGTGTCAGAAAGTGACCACTCGGGCAAAGTTCAGTCTCCAAAGAAGGAGAGGAGTCAGAAGTCAGTAATCTAAAGCAAATGGATTTATGGCAAGCTGCTTCCAGCAGGGTTTGTGAAAGCTGGAAAAATCTTCACAGAAAAAGAAATATAAAAGAGAAACCGTAGTTAGGAGGAGCCATTTCCCAAGGACACATGATAAGGACGCACAGAGCTGACACTCCGTGCCCCGGGGGGCCTGTCCCAGCTGCCACTACCAGGCACAGAGACCTCGCTGGAGGAAAGGTTAGCACAGCATAGTTAAGGAGCTTAGCTGAGGGCGGAGAGGGAAATGCCGTCACGAGAGACCATCTGAGAAGATCATCAAGGAGTTCTAGAAATTGCAAAGGCTTAAATAAACTCAGATCCAAAAATCCAAAGCAAGAAATGAATTTCAACTTGAAAAGAAATAAAGGAAAACAGAAAAACATTCTCCACATCAGAACAAGAGAAGGCTAAAGAAGTCTGATCCTTCATTTGGAAAGGAAAAGAGGGGCGCCTGGGTGGCTTAGTCGCTAAAGCGTCCGACTTCGGCTCAGGTCACGATCTCACAGTTCGTGAGTTCGAGCCCTGCGTTGGGCTCTGTGCTGACAGCTTGGAGCCTGGAGCTGCTTTGGATTCTGTGTCTCCTTCTTTCTCTGTCCCTCCTCTGCTTGCACTCTGTCTCTCAAAACTAAATAAAAAGGTTTTAAAAATTAAAAAAAAAGAAAGGAAAGGAAAAGAAAGTTGGTCACAGCTAAGGAGGAAGAGGGGGCAGAGGTGGGCTCCAGGTCACCTATCGGAGAGTTGGGGGGGCGGCAGTCTCCTTACAAGGGAGGGAAGGCCTGTCTGGAGTGTGGCGTGTGGTACGAGCCCATGGATCCCTAGACTGTGCTCCTTTGGGCAAGTGGGGAGGCTGGCGGGGATTACGGGACCAGGCGAGGCCCTGCCTAGTTGCCCCCTGGACAGGAGGTTTTGACATTTAGCGATAACCCCTAAGTTACCTCTGGAATTTGACTCACTGCGAGATGGATGAATCTCCAGTTGAATCTCTTTCTTCCCGACAGAATGATACAGACGTGGGTTTGAATTTAAGGCCTTTGAGGTCAGTGCCTAGGTCAGGCAAAAACGAAGATCTGACACCTCCATCCACTGTCTACACCCCTTTCTCGGGTTCTTAATTCACCCCAGGATGAAATTTACTGATGAGCCCGGAAACAGGAAGACTCCCTGATGGGACAGCAAGCCGACGTCACCCCTGAGCTCGCGCTGGCTGATGGGCAAGGGCTGCCTGCAGCCCTGGGTAGACCTTGCAAGCTCCCAGCCTGGTTGCCCAGGACACAGTGTGCTTACATCCCCCGGGGCTGGCTGCAGGGCCGTAGTGATTGAATGGTGGTATCCCAGAAGGATGTGCCTCCCAGAGCCTGTGAATCCAATTTTATTCCGAAAAATGATCTCTGCAGATGTAATTAAGTTAAAGATCTTGAGATGGGATCATCCTGCATTAGGGTGAACCCGAAGTCCAACGGCAATTGTCCTTTAAAATGGACACAGAGAAGAGAGAAGAAGAGGCATGTGAAGGTGGAGACTGAGGTTAGACGGACCTAACACAGCTAAGAAACTTCTGGAGCCACCAGAAGCATGAGAGGCAAGGAAGGAATCCTCCCTAAAGCCTGCGGAGGGACGGCGGCCCTGCCAACACCTTGGTTTCACACTTCCGGCCTCTGAAGCTACAGGAGAGTAATGTTGTGTTTCAGCAACTCAGTTTGTGGGAATTTGTTACAGTAGCCGTNTTGGTTAAGCATCTGACTTTGGTTCAGGTCATGATCTCACAATTTGTGAGTTCAAGTCCCACATCGGGCTCTGTGCTGACAGCTCAGAGCCTGGAGCTGCTTCAGATTCTGTGTCTCCTCCTCTCTCTGCCCCTCCCCCACTCACACACTGTCTCTCAAAAATCAATAAATATTAAAAAAAAAAGAGAGAGAGAGAGAGAGAGAGATAAAGCAAGAAGGATGGAATTTCAGTCACTAATTAAGTACAAGGAGGACTGTCCAGGATGGAGACCAAAAGGAATGGTGACGATCAGCTGCTTAGAACACAGTATTCGTGGGGCGCCTGGGGGCTCAGTCGGTTAAGCGTCCGACTTTGGCTCAGATCAGATCTCACAGTTCGTGGGTTCGAGCCCCGCGTCAGGCTCTGTGCTGACAGCTCAGAGCCTGGAGCCTGTTTTAGATTCTGTGTCTCCCTCTCTCTCTGACCCTCCCCTGCTCACGCTGCCTCTATTTCTCTCTCTGAGAAATAAATAAAACATGTTAGAAAATAAGCTCTTAAAAAAAAAGAACACAGTATTTGCTGACAACACGAGATACGTGCTGTTTTAACTAAGGCGGGTGGGTCTCTGGTTAAATACAAATTTCTTGACATGATGAGTTACTGTCAGATAGTTTTCTCCAGAAGGAAAATGAAAGAGAACCACCATTTATCAATACCTAATATGCCTTTCTATATTCTACATTCTATATTCTATTCTATATTATTATATGTTATAATAATGTATGTCCTGTATTATAAACAACATACGTTATTTTATTTAATTTCTACCACGGGGCAAAACTGCTATTCCAATTTTATGATTAAGTAATTTATGGAAGCTCGAAGCTAATAAGTAGGAGAACAGACCTGATTTCAGCTTCGGTTTAAGTTCCTTCCACAGCACTACACTGCCTCCTAGAAGACAGTTTTATTTCCCCTTTCATAGCTTAAAAAAAAAAAAAAAGCATAGATTTATGAAGTATAATTGTTATATAAGTGGCACATATTTAAAATGTGTGATTGGTCGGGGCGCCTGGGTGGCTTAGTCGGTTGAGCGTCCGACTTTCGCTTAGGTCATGATCTCACGGTTCGCGGGTTCGAGCCCCGCGTCGGGCTCTGTGCTGACTGCCAGCTCAGAGCCTGGAGCCTGTTTCAGAGTCTGTGACTCCCTCTCTCTCTGACCCTCCCCTGCTCACGCTGTCTCTCTCTCTCTCTCCTAGAAATAAATAAAACATTTAAAAAATCTTAAAAAAAAGGTGTCAAAAAATAAAAAAATAAAATGTGTGATTGGTTAACATTTGACTTATGTGGAACCATCACCACAATCAGGACCGTGAACTTCCCTATCATCCCCCAAGTTTCCTCAGGCCCCTTTGAAGCCCTCCCTCTCCCCTCCCCCTCATCCCCAGGCAATCACTGAGCTGCTGTCACTATAGAGTGTCATTTGCATTTTCTGGAATTTTCTATAAATTGAATCACGTGGTATGTACCCTTCCTCATCTGACAGCTCTCATTTAGCATGATTCTGTTGAGATTCATCCATGTGGTTGAATGAGTCAATAATTCATTCCTTTTTACTACTGAATAGTATCCCAGCGTGTAAATCTACCACAGCGTATGTATCCATTCACTGGTTGATGGACATTTGGGTTGTTTCTAGGCTACAACGCACCAAGTTGCTCTGAACATTCGTGTACGAGTCTTCGTACGGACACAGGCTTTCATTTCTCGTGAGTAAACACCCAGGAGTAGAATGACCGGATCTTACAGGTGTAAGGATATGTTGAAGCAGGTGTATGTTTAACTTTTTAAAAAGTTTATAAAACGGTTGTACCATGTTACATTCCCACCAGCAGTGGGATGCTGCGAGGCACTCCACATTCTCACCAGGATTTAGTATGGTCAACCTTTTCAATTTTAGATATTCTAATAGGTATGTAATGGTATCTCCTTGTGATTTTAATTTGCATTTCCCTAGTGACTAGGATTTTGAGGATCTTTTCATGTGCTCATTTGCATTCCACATATCTTCTTTGGTGAAGTTATCTGTTCAAGTCTTTTGTCCATTTTCTAATCGGGATGTTTGTTTCTTTTTTATTGGGTTTGGGGAGGTTTTAAACATATGTTCTGCATACAAGTTCTGTATCAGATATGTGATTTGCACAGTTTTCTTCAAGTCTGTGGATTGTCATTTCTTTTTTAAAGATACTTGGACTCATTCATCCGGGTTCATTTAGGCCTGGTTCTGTAATGCAGCAGACTGACTGAACGATAACACGAAAGTCAGTGTAGCTGTTATAGTTTGTACCTCAGGTTTTATGATTGTGGGAAGAAATGGCCCATGAAGTGTCACTGTATTTGCCTTCCTTGAAAGATCTCTGAAAGGGGCTGGCCAATTGGAAGATCAGCTTCAAAAACCAATTGCTAAGCGATGTACACGGGCCACGAAGAGCATTAAAACCAACAGGATTCGCCAAGAGTCACCGAGCCCCTGGAGAAAATGGGCTCTGTACGTGGGACCACGCTTTTAGGAAGCTCAGCCCATTCCGTGTAAGTGGGGCTTTCGGGCTGAGCCTGTCTTTGCCCAGGGTGGGGGCCGGCGGCTGGCAGGACTAGGGATTGAAAACCCCCAGAACTTCTCTCTTAGAAACAAATGCTTTTGTCCTGTGCGTGGCAGGCTAACCTCATGGCACAATTAATTGTCCTGTGCCCGGCAGTGACCCACTTTTCACCTTTGCAGCCAGTGCTCACTGTTCGCGTGCCCCAAGCAATAATCTGAGACGCTCAATGCCACTAACGTGATAGGCACTTAATAAAAATATTTATTCCCTAGGGCGGTATTTAAAAATATATATATATACACCAGACTTTACATACCCAGCCTATGGTTAATTGGACAGTTCATCCTGTTATGTTCACACTCTCTACCCTTAATGACTGTTAGCTGCTGAAACATTCCAGGACCTCTGTCCTGGTGCACACATGTACTTATTTCTGGTAGGGATGCAGCAGTACTGAAGCTGCTGAGTTACAGGACTGGCATCCACTTAGCTTTCGTACATACTGTGAAGGAGGTTTCCAAGCGGTCGTACTAGTTTACCCTCTTCCCAGTGACGGATGGAGCTCCGATGGCTCCACGTCCTCATTAATATCGGCTATCATGGGTTTTTAATTTTAGAGTCTGGTGAATATATAGTAGTATTGACTTGTGGTTTAAATTGGAATTTCTATTATCTATATCTGTTTTTATGGCTTTCTAGCTGAATTCTCCCAAAGTCAAATAACATTTTTGTGTGATTTCAAGCATTAAAAATTTGTTGATGCATGTATGGCCCAGTATATGATCTATTTGGGTAAATGTTCCATGTGTATGTGATAAGAATGTACATTCTCCACTTGTGGGTACATGTTCTATTAATGCAACTAGTTTACCACTGTTTGTCGTTCTGTTTAAACTTCCTATATTCTTGTGGTGCCTGGGTGACTCAGTTGGTTAAGAGGCCGACTTCAGCTCAGGTCATGATCTCACAGTTTGTGAGTTCGAGCCCCACATCGGACTCTGTGCTGACAGCTCAGAGCCTGGAGCCTGCTTGGGATTCTGTGTCTCCCTCTCTCTCTGGCCCTCCCCTGATTGCTCGCGCTCTCTCTCTCTCCCTCTCTCTCAAAAATAGACATTTTTAAAAAGTTAAAAAAACTTCCTATATTCTTTTTCTTTTTCTTTAATATTTGTTTATTTTTGAGAGAGACAGAGAGAGGGAACCCATGAGCAGGGGAGGGGCAGAGAGAGAGGGAGACACAGAATCCCAAGCAGTCTCCTCGCTGTCAGCGCAGAGTCCCACATGGGGCTTGATCCCATGAACCATGAGATCGTGACCTCAGCTGAAATCAAGAGTCAGCCGCTTAACTGACTGAGCCACCCAGGCGCCCCCAAACTTCCTATATTTTAATGTTTATGGGGGGTGCTCATACTATCAGTTGCTGAGATTGTTTTTTTAAAAATTTTTACGTTTGACTAAGATTGTAGATTGTATTTTCTTCTTTAGTTCTGTTAATTTTTGGCTTTATATATGTTAAGGCTACATTATTAGACCATCTAAATCTTACATGATTATATCTTCCCTGTGAACCACACCTTGGGTCATTGTGAAACATCCTTCTTCGTGTCTGGTCACGCCTACCTTAGTCTTCCCCATCTGATCTCAGTAACTAGCCTTGGTTAGGGTTTGTGACTGTGGCAGTCTGTATTTTCCAAAGATGGTCACAGTGTTTCCCATCCGGCTTGTTTTCTTTACTCCTATAGCAGTAGAAGAGTCCACAGTGGCTCCTTCTGAATCCCTGTGGTCCTTTATTTGATTTCCGAGGCTAGATCATGAAAATCAGCGCACTTCTGTCTGGTTCACTTGGATGGTAACCCTTGGAATTCAGCGACCAGGCTATGAGGAGCCCCAAGGGGCCCACACGCAGAGACCATATGACCAGACCACGTCAGCTGCTCTAGCAGCAGCCCCAGATGAAGTGTCACACGTGTGAAGATACCATGAAGATCAGCCCTCAGCTGCTGGGTCTTCCTCAGCCTCAAGTCCTCGTGGGCCTTTCCAGAGGCCCTAGACATCTCGGAGTGAAGAGAAGCCACCTCACTGCTTCCTAGCCACCTAGTCCAGCTTCCTGATTGTGAACATGAAAAACAGTTGTTTTATGACAACCAAGTTTAAGGTGTGAGCCACTGTAACCGGAGCAGTGTAGCGTAAGTGTCCTATCCTTTGTAAACCTTTGCCCGGCCCTATTTTTTTAAAGTGGGTCTCTCGTAAACAGTATGCAGTCTTTTTCAAAAACGGAGTCTGATAATATTTGCTTTTACTTGGAGTGTTTCGTTTTTATTATGTTTAACAATGATTCCTACCCTTGGGTTTAAATCTACAATCCTACTATTTTCTTATTATTCATCGTACTTTCTCTATATTCTTTTCTCCTCTTTCTTGCCTTCTTTCGGATTGATTCTACTTTAGTTTTGCCTCCTCCCCTCATTAGCTCGTCAGTTATAAATTCTGTTGTAAAACTTATGACAATCCCACTGCAAATGGCCACATGCACCCTGGACTACCCACTCACGTTTAAAGTTCCAGACACCCTCTCGAGATAAAAGTCTAAAGTGTAGAGTGAAGTATGCGGACAAGGAGGCAGAGGGAGAAATCAAGCTTGAGAATTATACCTCAGAAAGGACTTTGTGTGTGGTTTCTGACACGCGAGGTTGTCCGGTCTATGTCCATCAGAAGCGTATTGAGTTTTTGAAGGGATCGTATTTTCAAAGGAACCTTGAGCCCTGAAAAGCCTTTGGCTGTTTTCAGCCTTAAATAGCCCTTGGGCCCCCAAATTTCCCTAAGTAGGACACAGTCTGCCAAAGCTACAGCCTTCAAGGAAAACACACTCTCCTACCGCAGTTCAGCTGCGGCTCGATTTCAGACAAGGAAAAAGGCCCAAAGGGTGGAGCTAGAAGCCACAGAGAACAGCAGACGAGGGAAGGCGCCCTGAGAGCCCAGTCAAGGTCAAATCCGGGAGACCCTCCTGCTTCTCGGGCAGACACCCCCATTACTGATCTGGATTGATGACTCGAGCTCCTGCTCTTCCTTTTAGCAAATGGGAGCTTGTCCTCCGTCCCCGTGGCCAGGCTGTGACGTGCCGCACCCAGACCTGGGCGAGAGGACACGGACCCTCCGGAGAACCTCGCTTTTGTTTTCTTTCAAGTTTTTATTTAAATTCTAGTTGTTACCATGCGGTCAGAGAACCTAGCCTTTGAACTGTAGGCAGCGGTTGGCAAACCGCTTTCGGGGTTATCTCCCCTGGGGTCTGACGAGTGGGGAGAAAGGTGAATATTAACTGTATACTGTGGCCGAGACTGCTACCTATTAACAAGCCATTTCCTCTTTTTTTGGCGCTCATGGACTCTTACAAGAAAGAGTGGCTTTCCCATCCCCTCTTACAAGAAAGCGTGGCTTTGCTGAGTTCCAGCCGATGCAAGATGAGCGGACGAGAAATGGCCATTCAGAGGCCTGGCCCATAAAAACGTCCTGAGAGATTCTTCATTCTCTCCCCACTTGGTCTCGATGCTGATGAGCGCAGTGACTTAAGATTAAGGGAAGATGTACAGGACAGAGGGAGCCTCAGGTGCTGAATCACCGCGCAGGTCCCTGTTTGGGAATTTATTTGAGTGGGAAAGAAATACGCATTTGCTAGGGCAAGTCCAGCACGGCCCTGACCACTACACAAAGCCGGTCGCCACCTCCCTCAGTCCCACGCAAACCTCTCTGCCTTGTCTTGTCTGGTAGTTTAGCGAGGGGAGGATGTATTTTACAAACTCCGTCCTGATAGTTTTTCTATGTGGGAACATAATGCTGAATTTCAGAGGAGAAGTCCCAGCTCCGTGTGGACAAAGGGCCCTGGCGCACGAGTGCTAACACCTGCCCTTGATCCCATCTCACTCCAGTGGGGAAGCCTTTTGAACCCTGGGAAGCAGGAGCCAAGACGCCAGGAGAGCTGAAGAAAAGTGGAGTCGGGCAGAATCAAAGACGTGTTGAGGTGAGGTTACCTTGAGGTAACCTACTTGGGTCTTTTCTTCCTTTTTTAAAGATAAGGAGACACAGGCTCAAGAATTAAAGGGAGTCTTCACATAAATTTGGTGACAGAGCTAAGATTAGCAGTCGGGTCTCCTACTATTATCTATGGCAGAAGAAAAGAGATCGGCACACACTATCGCTGCAGCCGGCGATTAAACACTTGTTTGATGTCTCACGGTTTTCCTTAAGATTTCATGCAAATTCTCCAATCTATATCATAATACATGCTCAATAATTTGACATAAAGGCAAGTTTTTAATTACTTGTCATAAAATAGAGAGGATCTCCACGAAGACGCACCACACTTATCTACCCCTGGGCACACGCCACTTACCTTCAGGCAAGCACATGTCCCAGGATGAAACGCAGGGCTGGGCCGCAGATGCAAAATTATCTTCCCACGAGGGGCCCGGGCCTGGGCCTGCCGCCCGCCTGGCCTCCTGGCCTCCGGCTCGGGTCCAGCACCCACATCCAGCCTCCGCCGTACAGAGTCCAGCATTCCCCCCCAGCTGGGCCCGTCGGACTCGAACTCGTCCTTCGAGGCTCAGGTCCCGCATCATCTCCTCTAGGAAGCCTCAGTGACCCGTCCAAGTCTCCTTGCCCACCCCCCCCAACCCCCCGCCACGCACTCGGCCTGAGACATACTAATTCCAGCACTTGCCACGCCACGGTGCAGTGCAGTCTGCGCGTTTGCCTCCTCCAGAAAGTACGACACATAAGAAGTACTCAGTAACGGTTGTTAAATGCGTGAACCGGGCCCACCGGTAGGGAGCACGGGCGGTGCACACTTACTGGCTGGGGGAGGGGCTCCGGAGGTACTGGGCCTGCACGGCCCTCACACTGGCTTCATCCTCTTCACTTGGGACGACCTGCTCCTCCTCTGGGTCCCCGCTGGTCGCCATGACAGCCTGCCAGCCCCTGCAGGTTTGCCACGAGAACCGTGGTGAGGGAATCTGCTTCTGGAGGTTTCGTGGGGGGGAAGGGGTATATCGGCGACGTCAGGGGGAGGTCCCCACACGCCAGTCCCGGGCAGGAAGAGGACCCATGGGGGAAACCCAGCCTGACTTGGCCCGGCCGCACTCAGCAGGGCACCGAGTCGCACGCCCAGCCGTGTAAACCGTCCACCTGGGGGTCGCCATATCTAAGAGGTGACCACTGGGCCCCTCCCTCGACCCCGGCAGAGAGGAGAACCGGCACTGCACCGACTAAGCTGAAGCAGTTGGAAAGCAGGGAATTCCTCAGGCCAGGAGGGTCTTTCTGTTGGAACTTCTGGGTGTGCCCTCACATACACACAGGCACGTGAGCGCACGCGCACACACACACGCGTGAGTACGTACAGGAAAGCACACACCCCACTTGTGCACATGCTTACGCCTTCGCCTCTAAGGGGGGGCGGAGGTGCAGCCGGCCCTCTTCAGTGTCTCTAACCAAGGTCACAGGGGTCATTGCCTTTGGCTCAGGCACCACCTTGATTAAGGAACATGAAATCCCTCAGGAGCTGGTCCCACACATGGCGGGGCCTTGCCACTCAAGGCAGAGCTGCTGCCCCTCCGCTTCTAAGTCTTGGGCTCACAGGACAAAATGAAGGGAGAGGCACACTCACCGCTGCTTTGCCAAGATCGCCACACCGAAGGGCAGTCACCCAGGGGCTGAGGGGCCCAGACAAAATGGCCGAAAGCTCCGATCAGTGAGAGGGACCAACCTCTCCCCTCCTCAGTGCTGCTTCACTGAGGGACAGGACAGCTGTTAACAGGAAATCTTAGCTACCTTCTAAATTTAGCCTCTGGCCCCATAGCCTGGCAGGCCTCCTGGAGGAAGGAATGCAGTCTCAGGACCCAGACCCAAAGCTGGCCCCATTTAACTCTTTCCCTCCTGGCTGATTCTCTGGACACTGGATACTGACATTGAGCAGCAAAGTTAGGAGAAGGTCACAGAAGATGGAGATGGCCAGAAGAAAAGCTTTCCTTTGGGCTCTCTCTCTCTCTCTCTCTCTCTGTCTCCATACCTTCTTGCCTGGGGCTACCTATTCAAAGTCTTTCTGGAAGAGGATCTAATGCCAAAAATCTAGAAGAATGAAACAAACTGTAGCTAAGCCCCATGTCAGTCTAGAGGATGCTGGGAAAAAATGCTCAATATATAGAATGGGGAGGGGGCTCTGATGGGTGTTGGGAGAGGACCATGGTGCAACTAAAGGGTATGGTCAACGGCTTGTGGCCAGGGTTACATTTCTTTGAACAGCGATGACTCTGAGTAGTAAACTGGCAGCTGTGCTCACCCTCCACGATCCCTTCCCGACACTCACATTCGTGGTGATGGTCAAGTGGCAAGCCCGGGTGGTATAAAAATTCTATGAGCTTCGGGGCACCTAGGTGGCTCAACTGAAGTTGGGCGTCCAAATTCAGCTCAGGTCATGATCTCATGGTTCGGCTCTGCGAGTTCAAATTCTACATCAGGGCTCGCGGCTTCTGATCCTCTGTCCCCTCTCTCGTCGATCCTCCCCCCAGCTCCCAGTCTTTCAAAAATAAAGAAGCATTTTAAAAAATTCCACAAGCTTCATAAACTTCAAATGAGCTCATAGTCCACCCTACTCTACTTTGTCGCCTCCCACCACCACCATGACCAAAGCAAAGCCCAAAAACCCAATAGTTCAGCCCCTCATCTCACACATTCTACAATTACACTTGTATCCACCTATCCATCATCCCATCCTATTCGTCTGCCCATTCACAATGATTATCTGCTATGTGTCACATAATTCCATGCTCAAAATGGTCCTTCTTCTTGGCTGAGTGGAACAATGCCCCCCCCCCCACAGTATCATCAAAAATTGGCTGAATAAATGAATGAGCTCACACTTTATTAGGAGGAGTGAGACACAGATCAAAAATAACTCAAGCACAAGGAGGAGTGTTGTTAGTATCCTAAGAGAGATCCAGAGTGCTGTGTGAGTTCAAAGGAGGGAAGAGCCCCTTTGGCTGAAGAAGTCAGGGAAGGCTCCATAGAAGCAGTAATGATACATACAGTGGCCTTTAAAAAACAAGTTGGATTATAAGAGCAGATGTGATGGGGGAAGAAAGGCCAGAGGGGAGGGCACGAATAAAACTGCGGGATGTCAGTGGTTAGAGCCAAGAAGAAAGCAAACATGTTGTGTGGTAGAGATTGGGCATGGCTGGGGCCGGGGGCTCCTTTGAAAAGAGTGGTCAATGAACACATGTCTGGGGAGGAACACGGCACCCCCAATGACTGGCCACCAAACCTCCATCCTGGGGTTCAAAATAAGGACTGAGAATGGCCAAAAAATGGCCAGAACTGAGAAACCCTGGGCGTTCATTTCATGCCCACACACTTCAAGGTTCCATAAAGATGAAATGTGGTTTGGGAGGGAGGTGAGATCAGGGAGGTAAAGGGCAGGGAAGGACGGAAGGGCTGCATTAGTCAGGGTAAGGATCAGATGATAGGACCACAGCACAGAGAATGAAAAGGTGGCAGGGAAGTGGGGGAGGGAAAGATGGGAAGCCAACAGACCTGCGAGAGGCAACAGATAAAGACGGTACCACTCATTGGAGGCATGGCCTCTGTCTTCCATATACCCTCAGTCACCTGCAGAGGGTGACATCAGGCCACTGGACTGGTGGACTAGAAATCAGAAAAACACTCACTACCTCTATGACCTTTGAGAACTCATTTCACTTCTCGGAGAATCAGATCCCTGTTTGTGAAATAGAGAACCATAATACTCATCACCCCATTCTGTCCTGACCACCCAATCTAAAGTGGGGGCCCTTTCCTTCCCTCAATTTCATTTCCGGTAACATTTTCCATGTTATAGTCCCCATAGCACCATCAGCCTTTAAGTGGGGTGACCAATCATTTCCATTTTGCCTGGGACTAAGAGATTCCGGGGACAAAGGATTTTCTCTTTTAAAACCAGTTCCATGGGTGTGGGGCGGGGGAAAGACAATCCCTTTAGTAAACGGCGCTGAGAGAACTGGACAGCGACATGTAAAAGAAAGAAACTGGACCACTTCTTACATCATACACAAAAATAAACTCAGAATGGATTAGGGATTGAAATGTGAGACATGAGACCATAAAACTCCTAGAAGAAAACATAGGCAGTAATTTCTTTGACATCAACCACAGCAACATTTTTCTAGATATGTCTCCTCAGGCAAGGGAAACAAAAGCAAAAATAAATTATTGGGACTACACCAAAATCAAAAGCTTTTGCACCATGAGAAAAAACCATCAACAAAACGAAAAGGCAACCTACTGATTGGGAGAAGGTGTTTGCAAAGGATATATCCTATTAGGGGTTATTATCCAAAATGTATAAAGAACTTGTATTAGTCAACACCAAAACAATAAATAACCTGATTAAAAAATGCACAGAGAACCTGAATGGACATTTTCCCAAAGAAGACATGTGGATGGCAAACAGACATGAAAAGGTCCTCAACATCACTAATCATCACGGAAATGCAAATCAAAACCACAATGAGACATCACCTTACACATGTTAGAGTAGCTAAAATAAAAGAGACCACAAATAACAAGTGTTCACAAGGATGTGGAGAAAAAGGAACCCTCATGCACCGCTGGTACAGCCACTCTGGGAAAACAGTATGGAGCTTCCTCAAAAACTTAAAAATAGAAATACCATTTGATCCAGTAATTCCACCGCTGGATATATACTCAAAGATGAAAACACTAGTTGGGAGAGATATATGCACCCCTATGTTTACTGCACATTACTTACAGTAGCCAAGAAGCAGCCCACGTGTCCTCTGACAGAGGAATAGATGAAGAATATTACTCAGCCATAGAAAAGAATTAGATCTTGCCATTTGCAACAATGTGGATGGACCTAGAGAGCATTATGCTAAGTGAAATAAGTCAGACAGAGAACGACAAACGCCATATGATTCCAGTTACGTGTGGAATCTAAAAAACAAAAGGAATAAACAAGCAGTGAGCAGCAACAAGCCCATAGATACAGAGAACAAACTGATGGTTGCCAGAGGGAAGGGGGGAAAATGGTGACGGGGAGTAGGAGATGCAGGCTTCCAGTTATGAGACGAATAAGTCACAGGAATACAAGGTATGACAAAGAGAATTACAGCAAATGGTATCACAACAGCGTTGTAGTGTGACACATGGTAGCTAACTTGTGGTGAGCATAGCACAAAGTATAACCTCGTTGAATCACTATGTTGTACAACCTAAAACGAATGTAACACTGTGTCTAGTTCAACTCTACTTCAATTATTTTTTATAAAGGAGAGTTCTAAACCAACTGAGGCAAGTGGGTCACGGTATTTCTAAGATCGTCTCCTTTGTTTACTTGTGTGCTCTCATCTTCCCAACCAAATGATCCATTCTCTGAGCATAGAGACTTCCTGTCTTCTTCCTGAGTGGGTCTGTAGCCCGGGTCAGGTGGGGATTGTAGAGAAGGGGAGGAAGTAGGGACCCTATTGTGCTCTGCGGTGTTTCAGCAATTGTGGGCAACACCCTTCTTTTATTGGCTTAGAGAACTGCCTCTGAGATCATTCCCCTTTTTATTACAAAATGGTAATTACCTATGTTATTGCAGCCCACACCTTGGTGAGAAGTCCAGGACTTTGTACACCTGTCAATGGAGAAAAGGCGGGGGAAGGGGGTGGGCGAGCTGTTCAAGTCCAGTCCAATGGGTTAGCTCGTGTACCAGACCAGCTGACGAGCACAGTGCGGGGACCAGGCTGGGCACAGGTGTGTAGGCAAAGGTGAACCACAGAGGCTGGGCCAGGCCAGAGGCTGCTGTCACTTTAACTGGTCAGCCCGGACCTGCCTGGGGCTCAAGCCACACTGGGCTTGAGGCACAGAGGAGGCAAGACCATGGTGTGGAAGATGTGGCCTGTGCTGAGCACGCTCTGTGCAGGTGAGTAGGCTCCTTCCTTGTCCAGGGCCCAGGGGCGGGTGAGACAGTCTCCCAGGGCCTCCCAGGGACGACCTCCAGTGACATAGTTGAGTCCCTGCTGGGCAGAGTGACAGGTTCTGTTGTGTAAGCGACAGGTTCCAGGCCAGCACCAGTATCAGAATGGTTTGTATACGGATATCAGTAAGTAAAATTCCAGCCCGCTTCTGGAATGAATAGCTCATAAATTCTCAAGACCATAAATTCTGATCCCAAATCAGATCACAAGCTCAGACACATGATCTGACAATAGGGACTAAGTATTTGAAATTAAGTCCTGGAAAATCCAGAATGTGTGGATTTAGATACGCCCACTACCTGGGCTTTTTACCCATCTCCTTAAAACTAGAGGAAAGGGCAATGGTAAACGTGATACTATCTCCATCATGTGTAGGGAAACCGAGGCAGAGAGACAATGCAACTTGCTCAGTATCATCCCCAGAGCAAGAGAAGACTCAAACGCTTCAAAAACCAAACTACAGAGGCCCTTTCCGAAGGTCGAAGTTCTTCAACCCTTCCACTGGTCACTGAAAACTTGGAAGATGGGAACACCCCACAAAATAGAAATCAGACATTTGTTGATATAATGGCTAAATCCAAACCAAGTGCTATTAAATAGCAAAGTCGTTGCACAGGGCCCACGGAGTGTTTAAGGGTTAGGACGGAGGCCTTGGTGTTAGGGTCCTGGGCACAGGGAAGTAGTAGAATGGAGAATGGAAACCGAGAGATGGGCTCGGGGAATTTGAGGAGTATCTCTAATTCAGTGTATTTGGCTGGGCTGAGAAATCCCATCAGCCTGCAATCTAGAAACTGTTGCAGGCTTCAGGGATCTGGTGAAAATGGGGAGGAGGTGAAGAGTTACTCCAGGAAACTTAGGAGCCCCAAGGCCTGGGAAGTGGGACCAAGGTTTTCGTTTCTTAGAGCAAGCCCCAGGACCAGCCGGCCTGCCTGCCCAGCGTGCCCCACCCTTCCCATGGCTCAAAACCTGGCCTTCAAGCCCTTAGGTGGAGGTCAAGGTCAAGGTTGCTGGAAAAGAGGAACCACCTCTGGCTGGTTCAAGCCTCACAAGGGGCCCAAATGACCGGGGGGCAGAGAGGCCCTCATGAGCAGGTTAGAGGGCCTGGTTGGTTCGTTCCTTCATCGAAACCTCTTGAGCACATGCTTTATGCAGGAGTCTCAGGAGGGAGGGGCCTGGAATGATTGCAGCCACAGGGAACTTGCCTGGGCCAACAGATGCGGACAGTAAGGATGCTTCAAGCCCTAAGGTGGGGGCGGGGGCTGAAAGGAAACATCCCATCGTCCCCCGGACTGGGCCAGGGACGCTCTAACCCTCTTCTTCAGAGCCCGAGGTCTTGCCAGGGGCGCCTCCCTCCCCACTGCCCAGTACACACCCCACCTTGTGTTTGCAGTCTGGCTGCTACCAGCGCATTTCTGGCCTCGGAAAAACTCTAAAACAAAATGCTCACCCAGCTTCGAATGAAAAGTGGCCTTAGCTCTGAACTGCCTGGGGCGGTACATTTTGCCTCTTGCTTTGGAACCACTTCTTGGCCCAGTGTTCAGACGGGATGATGAAGCGCGCCTTCCGCCCTCAACCCCTTCCCTCCACCCGCCAGGCCTGGCGCCCACGCCTTTTCCTCCAGGCCACATACTGAGGGGGAGGGGCTAGAGCAGTGGGCGGGGCAAGCCCGGGGCGTGGCCAGCTCCGGCATACGGGCAAGTTGCCAAGTGGAAACATTTGGGGACAAAATACCCATTGCCACTCGCAAGTGGGCAATGAAGGTGTTCAAAGGTCAAACCTCAGAGCCACTGGGTGGCCCTTGCCACCTTGCGAGGACACCAGAGGAAGGAGCAGGGGAAAGGGGGAGGGGCTCCTTCGGAAGGAAGTGGAGCTTGAGCTGGGTTCTGGAAGGCCTGTTAGCCCTTCGCCCTCTTCCTTTCTCCATCCGAACAGGCATAGCAATGACCTTTAATTTGCTGATGTCCTGGGCAGAGCAAGACCCCACTGATGAGCCAATGGGTCCTAGGACTCATCAGACTTTGGGGAGACAGAAAGAATGACATATGGTAGGGACCAGACAGAAGGTGGTAGATTAGAAAATTTAAAAACAATATGAAAGCCAACTAAAAACCAGCATGACAATTCTTCCACCTTCCAGAGTACATGTTCCCACCTCCACCTATCATGGCACTAGGAGGCGCCGTGCTCTTCCGTTACTGACTTTAGCGTGGGGCAAATTGGTTAACCGCCATAAACCTCAGTTTCCCGCTCTGTGAAACGGGGAGGGTAATCTAGAACGGGTAAAAATGCAGTGTGCCTGCCACCGGGTTATTATGGATGGTAAATGAGTTTGTAAGCGTAAAGATCTTGGCATAGTGCCTGGCACATAATAAACATGCAATAAATGCCAGTTATTATTACCGATATTGTTAGTGTGGGCAAGTGTAAGTTACCGAGACTTGGTAGACTTTGGTACTCAATCGCCTGAGTGCTGGGACCTGGTAGAAGCGTGCAAAGAGTCAGAGTCACGATGGACGAGCCCTGAGTTAAAGCTTCCGGAGAAAACGGCCCAGCTTGTACACAAAACTAAGGCTCTTCCCCGCCCGGAAGTTTTCCAGCCACCAGGCTCCGCGGGACTTGATGTGATGGAAGTATAGTTTGCAGGAAAAGAGATGCATAAAGAGGAAGCTACCCGAGGAAAAATAGAGTCTCTAAGCAGCTCTGCCTGGAGTCACTAACATCTTTGAAGATTTGATAAAAGACACAAACCAAAAAAGCCCCACCTTTCTAGAAGTAGAGGAAACCCCTTTGAAGCTTAAATTAGGAAAATTTAGGAAAGTACTGCATTACACAGAGAAATAGAAGAATCGGTCATCCCAAAATATAGTAGATGAGAAAATACATTTTTTTCTCCCCCATAGAAAATAGTTCAACAAATCCATGGAGGCTTGATCCATAGGAAGGCTCTTTGCCAGGAGCTAGGTGGCCAGCTTCCTGCATGGAGGCTGCGGTGCCATTGTGGATCCCTTCCCCAGGCTCTCTGCAAGAGCCATGATTCCCAGCAGGACCATTTTCCCTAGAAGACTCACACTTGTCCTCTCGGAAGGGCCCTGCTCCTTTTGGTCACACAGGCTCGGGGAGGTCCCTGTCAGAGGGCAGCGGATCTGAGCTCAGTGTCACCTGCACGTCCAAGCTCCAAGCAGTGACCGGGCCCGGGCTGTGAGGTGTGCGGGTTTCAGCCTCGGACGGGCGCATCTGAGTAGAATCAGATAAGGGAGTGGCCTTGTGGCCAGTTACTCTTGACTCTGAGGGGACGGTATTCAGGCCAGAGCCAGCAGGGCGTGCTGTGAGGTGTGCGGCCCAGCCTCTCATCTGCTCCGCGGGTATGAGCCCCGCCGCCCCGCCCATCCCCAGGGCACGGCTCCCACCGGGGGGGCCTGGGCACCACCCGCTGCCGGGATCTGAGCACAGGACGGAAGCCAGCGCTCCCAGGGAGGGCTCGTGTGCCTGCGGAGTGACACAGTCTGCCTGCTAGAGACGCGATCAGGATTAAAATGCCCCAGTCCCAGCCGCAGCCTCAAAGGGCAAGGATGTAACGAACGGTCAGCCTAAGAATATGTGTGCAAAGGGGGAGGAGTGACAGTTTAGGGCAGTGGCCGTCCACCCGAGCTGCCCATCACAATCACCTGGGGGCTGAAAAACAGAGATGCCCCTCCCCCCAGACCTTCTGCACAGAACCGTGGGGGAAGCAGAGGCTGCGCGTCTCTGATTTTGACAGTCACCCAGGTTCTCTCTCGCGCAGTCTGTGTATAGTCATATACTGAAACTTGAAGGAAAGTAGGTGTCATCACCGTCACTTCTGTCGCCACTGAAACCCTGCAAGGGACTTGGTTCAGTTTTGCGCCATCTGGAGGCTTTCCTGAGTTGCTGTCCAGCCTCCCACTCGGTGCCTCAACTCAGGGGCCCAAGTGCATTCTCCCCCTTTCGTGCGCCTAAGTCCCCGGGGGGGTCTTGTTAAAATGCAGACGGACTCTGTAGGGCGGGGCCTGAGATTTCGCATTTCTAACAAGCTCCCCAAGGGCTGCTGATGCTGATTTAGGGACTACAGTTTAAGAAACAAGCCTCCTCCGGGGAAGAACTGGCTTGTGGGCCCAGGTGTGCTCTTCATCTTGCCCTTGTCCCCCAGTCCCGTCCCCGGGCTTCGGGGTAACCCAGCCGTACTGCTTACTGTGATGCTGGCCCCTGGGAGGCCTGGGGAGCGTGTGCCCGGCCAAGGATGGGCTCGTCTTCCTGGCGGCTCGTGACCCTGCTCATCCCTCCTTCCTCAACCTGCCCGGTCTGCTCCCGTGATACTCCCTCTCCGGGTTCTCTTCCTCCATCCCTGGCCTTTCGCGTGTGCTTTGTGGCTTCCTTCTCCTCTGCCCACAGACCCCTTCTGTTTTCACCCTACAGCCACATCCACATCTCCGGGTGACACCCATTTCCAACTGACTCACGACTTGTGTCTTCAACCCCAACCTCTCTCCCGAGCTGCACACACCCACAAATCCAACAGCCCGTGTGACCTCTCGGCTTACACGTCTCAGAAGCACTGCAAACTCACAAGCTGAAAGGCAAAGTCGTCATCTCTTTCCCTAAGCCGGGCTTTTTCAGTGGACGCTGCAGCGTAAATGACTCCCACCCATCCAAGAATGAAAGCCAGAAACCAAGCGGTCGTTGTTACAGTTTTCGACTGCCTTGTAAGAAACCAGCCCTGAGCGTAAAATGATAAAATAGTTATTCATTTTGCTCCCAAATCTGCAATTTGGATGGGGCTTGGCAGGGGCAGTTTGTCCTTGCTCCACGCCGCAGCACCGGGGATGACTTCCTGGGGCTGGAAGACCCACGTCCAAGACGGTCCACTCACCGGCCGGCAAGCTGGTGCCAGCTCTGGTCGCGCCCTCTGTGGGCCTCTCCACGGGGAGTCTGGGCGTCTTCACAGCACGGTGGCTGGATTCTAAGGGTAAACACCTGCAGAGAAAGAACAGGGAAGCTGCCCGTCCCTTAAGGTCTGGGCCCAGATACTCACCTAGCCTTGAACCCAGATTCAAGGGAAGGGACATTAACTTCACTCTTGACGGGAGGAGTTTCAAAGTATCTGGGGACCATATCTTACAGTCACCATCTCACCCAATGCCTCTTCCCCCTCAGCTAAAATTCAGGTCATCACTGTGCCCTGGCAATTTTAGTTCTCTGACACCTTTTGAATCTGTTCACGTCTGTTTCTCTGCCACCCAGCGGAGGGGAGCTGCCTCCAGAGCCTCTAACTGGCCTTATGGGCCCCTTCTCCTCCTTCTATCTGTTCTCCACACCGGAGCCAGAAGGATCTTTTAAAGACACGTTATGACCATGTCACTACGCCTACCTAAAACTCTTCAGTGATTTCCCACTACTACCAGGATAAGGACTCAGGTCGTGAGGATGGGTTCTCCTAAGTTACATTTACGTTCTGTAGACCCCACCAAAGTGTTCACCCAACCTCAGCAGTGCAGCGCCCTGAAGAGCGCCCAGACTGCCTCCTGTGCCTTGGACGGTGCAAACATTTTTGTCATATTGGTGTGGAAAATTATCACTAGCTTTACCGGTAGTATTCATTTTTTTCGGTCTCATCTTCAAACGCCACAAGTCCCTTTCCTCCATTAACACGTTCCCAGGTCACTTTGGGCCCCACTGTTTTTTCCTAATAGCAATTAATGGTCTGACCCCTTTGGCATCTGTTATTTTGCCGTTGAACCTTTCACCCACTTTGGGGCCTAGTTTTCCTAAACGGCCTGAGGGTAAGAGCTACTGTTCATATTTCTCTTTTTCTTTCTCTCTTCCTCCCTTCCTTTCTTCCCTCCTCATCCCTTTCTTTTCCCTTCCTTCCTTCCTCCCTCCTTCCCTCCCTCCCTTCCTTCCTACCATTAAATATCACGGTTACTAGAACAAAGGCTCACAAAGAATGCTTGGTTTTCCACCATCGAGTTCTAATTTCTGGTCGCCTTTCCCTCTCCACGCCTTTTCGCTGGGCTCCCTCCTCCGCTCTGAGGCTCCCTTTGGTCTGACGCGGGCGGGCGCCCGTCGTGCTCAGCGCTCTCAGACCCCGTTACTGCCGTGGGGGCTCCACGCCGCACTCCTGCCCTTGGTGACAGCGGCTCTTCTGCCTGCTCCTCTCCTTTTTCGTATTCCTCTTCTCTACCCTCAAAATCCTTCAAAAGTACCCTTCCAAGCCGACCGCGTCCGCGAGGAGGGCTTCTTCCGCCGCCGGCACTGACCCGCGTCTCCTCCCTAAGATGGCCGCCACGGAGCGCAGGGAGGGCGGCGCGCGTCCCGGCCCCGCGGGGCCGCCATTGTGCTGGTGGTCGGAGGACGACGGCCCCGGGCAGGGCGCTTGAGGAGTGGGAAGGGCGGGAGAGGGGTCCCCCCAAGGCCTGCCGCTGAGCTCCCAGCCTCCGGCTCGAGCCAGTACCCACCTGCCTGGCACAGGAAGTGGGGGCCTCCTTCCCCAGCGTCAGGGGCCGGAAGTGAGTGTTGTTGGTGCCCCGATGTGGGGCGAGGGGCCGGAAGTGAGTGTTGTTGGTGCCCTGATGTGGGGCGAGGGCGTCTGTGCCTCCAGCCAGCACTTAGATGGGCTCCTTTTCCAACGTGGAAGAAGCTGACGAACCGTACTGTTGTTGAAAATAGGTCGGCTACTTGTTCCCTTGATGCTCACTACCAGGTTCCTTGAGCTATAACCCGTCGTTATATCGCAAGCTGTGGTGACAAAAGCTGTGTTGAGAGGGTTGCTTTCTTCCAAACCAGGAACTGAGAGCACATGGCACTGCCTTCCTTGCGGGGAAGGCTGGGACGAAGATTGGTGGGACAGGCCAACACCCATTTGTCTGGGCGTAGCCAACTGCTTTGGCAACAACAGCCCCCCAACGGCATAGTTGTGGAGCCTAAGGCTAACCCGGCTTCAGGCGTCATGTTCCCAAGGCGGCTGTGTGTTCTGCGGTGGGAAGCCAATGGCAATGCACCGTAACCGAGTACCTGTTTTATCCACGTGCTAGACTCTAGATAATCCTTGCTTTTCCCCACTATCAGGGGGTTCTTCATTTTTCTCCTGATCTAATTATAGGAAGATAAACTGTTTTTCCAACTAATTAGGACTCTTTTTCCCTCCCTCCTTTGAGTCTTCCCTTATTTGATGCAAAAAAGAACTGTATCAAATAAACCATTAATGCAAATAGCAANATGGCCTTTTGGACTTGGGCCCACTCCACATTTCTGGCCACACTGGCAGTGTGCACTGTAGGACAGGCTTGAGGGTGCAGGGGAGGCAACCCGCTGAGAGAGGGCAGGTAGTGGAATTTGTCCGTATCTGCCCTGACAGAACTCGTACGCTGTTGGCACTTGTCCTGTGTGTTTATTTGGAATCTTGGTGGGGAGGCTAAAGCATATCATATGGGGCGATCACGCCTTCCCCCTCAAACCTCCTTAGTGCTATTGCTACAGACTGGCTTCTTTTACTTTCTGGAATGTGCCCCACCCCCTCCTTGCCCTGACCTCGGCACAATGCCCTTCTCTCCCCGACTCACCTCTTCTCCAATTTTCTCAGGCTTCACTCCTGCTCATCCTCCAATGTCAGCTCAAGAGGCTCTCCCGTAGGACAACCTCTTCTCATCCCCAAATGTTGTTAGATCCTCGCATTGAATGTGTAGTACTTGTTTCCGTGGTGGTTTTACATTTGTCTCTGGGATTAACCATGACACTCTGACTCATCCAGAAGACTGAACGCCATGAGAGCAGTAGCCGTGTCTGTCCCTGCTTGTCATTTTCTCCCCAGAGCCTAGCACAGTGCCTGCAACATGGGAGCCCAGTAGCCATTTGCTGACTGGCTGTTAATGAACCTACTCTTTGGAACCTCCCGAGGCAGCAAGCTGGGTTACTTTTAGTACCTCCTATCCTGCCTTTCTTCCCTTCCCTCTTGCTCTACGCAGTTCCGGCCTCTCTCCAAGCCTCAGCTTTCTCATCTCATATGCTTCTATCAGAAGCTACCCATTCTGGGGATGCCGGGGTGGCTCAGTGGGTTAAGAGCCCAACTCCTGATCTGGGGTCAGGTCGTGATCTCATGGTTCATGAGTTTGAGCCCCATATGGGGCTTTGTGCTAACAACCCAGAGCCTGCTTGGGATTCTCTCTCTGCCCATCCCCCACTAGCGTTTTCTCTCCCCCCTCCCTGTCTTTCAAAACAGGATATAAATAAACTTAAAAAATAATAATACAACCACTTAAAAAAAGTTATCCGTTGAGTGCCTTTCCAGGGTCTGATGGACGAGAGGGGCTGAGTAGAGAGACGGGTTTGCAGGTTGACGGAAGAGTCACCTCGTGTGTCTCGCCTCCTTCCCAGGCGGCACTTGCATCCAGCAGCTTCTGTGTCTCCCCTCAGTGGGAGGATTTCAGGATTGAGGAAGTTGGTGGCAGCCATATTTGCCTTGGAGGCCCTTAGACAGAATTGCCCCTCAAACCACTCCGTGCTGGCAGCGCCCAGGTCTCCTCCCTGCCTGCCGGGCTCGTCTCTGTTCCCAGATAACACTGTCCCCGGAGCAGCCCTCTCCGCCCCTCACCCACTGTCCTACTTGGAAACCGCCTCCTTCCTGAAGTGCATCCCACCCCTCTGCCACCCAGTGACCTTTGAGCTGCTTCCTCATTTTCTGCCCTGGTGAGTCAGGGATGCCATAAACACCTGGCATGGGCAGGACGCAGTGACAGACAGAGGCTCCCACGTAGGGACTTCTCTCTCTGCACACACGGGAGCAGCTTACGCCTGCCGTGAGCAAGGCTAGTCCAGCGGCACCTGGGGCCACCTTCTCACCCACGCGGGACCCTTGCTCCATCTGGCGTCCCTTCTGTTTTCAATGTCTTCCTTTCTAGGAGCTCCTTCCCTCTTATCTACAAGTTGGCTTCAAGTCTGTCCCTGAGGGGACTAAAGGAACTTTCTCAAGGCCCTCTGGGCTCAGCCTTTCCCTTTCCCCGCGTGAGCTGAGCTCCTTGACTCTGCCCTCCCTGCCTCTGGTCCTCACTGCCAGCTTCGCTCAGGACAGTTAGGGGGGCTTAGCGGTTGCCAGAGGACTGAGCATTTGCTGCGGAACATTTGGAAGATAAAGGCACACAAACAAGATACCCACACTTTATCCAGGGTCCCCGGATCCAGAGATAACTGTTATTAATACTGTGTTTTGGCATATTTTCTTCTAGAACTTTCTCTCGTTCTGTGATTATGTGGAAGTGGGATGCTGTTGTACACACAGTTTTGCATCCTGCTTTATTTTCTTACATGTACAGGTTCAGCACGGTCACTTGACTCCCTTGGGGGCGATTTCAAGCCCCACCTCCTCAATGAGCCTATCTTTACAATCCTTCCTGGGGTGGTAACAGTGCCCCTCCCCCCCACTTGACTCCCTTAACGCTTGCACTTAACACTTAAGTAGGCCCCGTTAGGCTGCTGGCTGACACTGGTCTCTAGCGCCTTCCTGGGCAGGGACTGTGCCCCAAGCCAGTTAATCCACAAGGTCGTCGTCGTCGTTGTCTTCTTCTTCTTCTTTTAAACTTCATTTCTTTATTTTGAGAGACACAGAGTGTAAGCGGGGAAGGGCAGGGGGAGGGAGGGAGAGAGAGAGTCCCAAGCAGGCTCCAAGCTGTCAGCACAGAGCCCGCCGCAGGGGCCGGTGACCTGGAGCCGAAGCAGGACACTTAGCCGCCGGGGTCACCCCGGCGCCCCAATCCCCCAGGTCTTGTGAGCACCCAGCCCCGTAGAAACCTTGAGGTGGGAGCCGGCAGGGGTGGCGACAAGGCACGTGGGTCGGGCTGCGGGAAGGAGCGCCCGCCCTCGGCCGCGGGAGAACCGCGTGCGCCCCAGGTGCGCGCTGCCTGGGGCAGGTCTGAGCGCGCTGTGGGCGCCGGGGTGGTGCCAGCGGTGTCTGGACGAGGCGGCACAGGCCACTCCTCTGCGCGGGTCCCCGGCGCCTTGCACGGAAGCAGGACCCTAGGAAAACGTCATTGAATTGAGGAGACGTTCCGGATTCCTAA
>NW_027529596.1:2446398-2446580 GCF_008692635.1 Crocuta crocuta
GAGCAAATTGATTTTCCTAAGTGGAAGCATTAGGCTGGGTTCCCGAGGGTTCCGACCGCGCTGCGCAGGCCTCTGGCGGCCGGGCCCTCAAGCACTTCATTATCCTGCGGGAGGGGCTGCTTTCCGGTGAGCCCTCAGGGGGCCCGTTACCATCTTCTTCCCGAGCCTTCCTTACCTACACG
>NW_027529596.1:2446991-2453030 GCF_008692635.1 Crocuta crocuta
TCGGCTTCCCTCCCTGGGAGCTCCTTTGGTCCTTTGACGTTTTGGCATTTTCTAGTAATCAGGAAGACACGTCCTCCGTCCTCCGAGAAGCTTCTCTGGCCGTGAATCCTCCCCGTCTGTGAAGCTCACGTTCTCTACAGCCCGTTGGTTTGCTGAGGAAGAGCGCCTCCTTGAGCGCCTCTGTGTGGGCACTTGGTTGCGCCCTGGGGACACGCAGATGAAGACACGGAGTAGCAGAGGACGTGGCTCCCGTGTGCGGGGGGAGGGTATTCATGCCAACTGGCCAAGTCGGGCAGCCCCCCAACAGCCTTGAGTTAGCTCATACCGTTACCCTCCTTTTAGAGCCGAGAAAACGGAGGCCCAGAGAAGTTAAGTAAGTTGCCTGAGGTCACACAGTTAGAAAAAGTAAGAGTGAAGACGGCAGCCTGGGCAGCTTGGCTCCCACGTTTGTGCCCGCGGCCACTCTGCCGTATTGTGTGATAAGCTGTCACGAGTCAGAAGTGCTAAGAGGCGGGTACTCACGGGTAGTGGGTGCATTCCTTCGAGAGGTGAAAGCATTCACTCTTCCGATTCTTATGTCCTTGGGGAGGTTAACACAACCCTGACCTGTTCATTTTTAACCCCTTGTGGGGAATTAGCTGAGCGCCAGACGCTTCGTGAATAGGAGAGGGGCTCCGGCTTGCGGAGAGCAGGGGGTGGGGGGCGAGAACGCTTGGAGCGTCAGGCACGCAGCTCTCAGGCCGCAGCAGGGGTGGGGCTGGGGGCTGCACGGGGCAGGTGGGCTCCGGACCGATAGGAACGAGACACCCACTGTAGACCCACGTAAGGAAGGAGAAAGGGAGGTGGTTGGAAGGCTCTAGAAATGAGCTCCTCTGCTATTACTGTTCTCATCACAGATTAGATGTCGTGGCTGGTACTTCTGTGTCACTCGCTGAGTAGGGACGCAGAGATCCCACAGAAGAGAAAGACAGGGCTGCGTATAAAAAATATTTTTTTAGGGGCACCTGGGTGGCTCAGGCAGTTAAGCATCTGACTTTGGCTCAGGTCATGATCTCACGGTTTGTGGGTTCGGGCCCCGCGTCGGGCTCTGTGCTGACAGCTAGCTCAGAGCCTGGAGCCTGTTTCGGATTCTGTACCTCCCTTTCTCTCTGACCCTCCCCTGCTCACACTGTCTCTCTCTGTCTCTCTCTCTCTCAGAAATAAATAAAAATCATTAAAAAATATTTTTTTAAATCATCAGACGTATATTTTCAGGAAGCCACAAACCTCTCTCGACCCTACAGACCACTTTAGCCCCCACGGCCCCCTTTCTCTCGCTCCCTTTTGGCAAAAGCTCTC
This sequence comes from Crocuta crocuta, assembly GCF_008692635.1. NCBI lineage: Eukaryota > Metazoa > Chordata > Mammalia > Carnivora > Hyaenidae > Crocuta > Crocuta crocuta. The sequence continues at coordinate 2,448,330 of NW_027529596.1, forward strand.
CTCTTCTTCTCATCCCATCTGCTCTTGAACCCATTTCCCAGGCTCCGTCCTCTCCACCCCATGAAATGTGCTCAAACCAAGGTCGCCTCCATGTTACCGCCTCCCGCGGTCACCTGTCAGTCCCCGGGTCCCTGGCCCAGCGGCTCAGCAGCACTGGAGTGACTGACGCCCTCTGCGTTCAGGAGACGCTTCCCGCTCGGCCTCTTGGCTCCTAGTTCCGTGGCCGGTTCTCCTCCCCCCCCCTGCTGGTTTCTCCTCGTTTTCGCCACCGCTGTGCCCTGAAGCGCCCAGGGCTCCGTCCCTGATGCCTCCCCGCTCTCCGCCCCCATCCTCTGGCCTTCAAAGACCTCTCCAGGGAACCTCAGACTTGCACGACCGTCTCCTCGGCACCTCTGCGAGGTGTCTAATAAGCATCTCAAACGTCACACGTCCCCAGACAAACCCCCGATCTTCCCCCTGAAGCCTGCCCCTCCCTCAGCCGCCATCACCTGGCCATCGTCTCCGTCAAGGACAGTCCCACCTTCCCAGTTGTTCAGGCGGAACCCGGGACAGACCCTTGACTCCTCTTTGCCTCCAACACGTCACATCCGATGTGCCACCAAATCCCCTTGGCTGTTTTCTACAGACGTTCCGATTTGGGTGGGTTCTCTCCACCTGCGCTGGCATGAGGTGTGCCCACGCCACAGCTGCGCCTCTGGGCCCCTGAAGTAGCCCCTGGAACGTCTGGCCCGCTTCCATTCTCTTCCCCAATACCCCCCTTCCTCACCTCGCTTCAGCCGGGATGATGCTTTAAAAATGTATGTCAAACATATTACGTCTGCTTAAATCCCTCCAAGGGCTTCCCACGCCTCCGGAGTACAAGATAAAGTCCCACTATGTGCTACGCGACCCAGTGTGACCCCAGACCTCTCTACTTCTCTGTCTCCTCTCTCCACCTCCCTTCCCCCCCAAGCCCCGTGTCTTCCCTGCTGTCCCTCACGTGGACCACACTTAACTCCTGCCCAGAAAGTTCTCAGGACAACGATCCACATGGCTTTTTGCTCTAATCACCCGCTACTGCAAATCAAACCACCCCAAAACTTAGTGTCTTAAAACGATGCCAGTGTGTCTTGCTCGGGAATCTTCACTGTGGGCGGGTTCTGCAGGGTTAGCTCTGTTCGGCCGCCCTCGGTGGCTGAACTTGCTCAGGCACCTGCTGGGAAATGATGACAGCTGCCCGGGGACCTCAGCTGGGGCTGTGTCCCAAATACCTGGCACATGGTCTATCCGTGTGGCTGCTTCCCTTCCTCACTGAAGGCTGATTGGGTTCTCTGAGTCGGCGTCTCAAGAGACCAGGCAAAGCTGTCGGCCTCTTACAAGTTAGCATGATGGTGCCACTCACACCATAGTCACGGGCTCACCGAGGTCCAAGAAGGGAGGACACAGACAGAGGAGAGTCACCGTCATGTGGTAAGATGACTATACATGGTGAGACATACCGGCGTGGCCACATTGGGTTCCTCACCTTTTCCTGATAAACTTACATAGAATAAACTCACCCGGGACACCGTTTCCTGATAAACCCTGGGAATGCCTTCTAGCGCTTTACCTTGATCTTATTTATAAGACTCCTTAGCACATGTAAGCGCTGTATAAAAATTTGTTAAATGAATGACTGCGGCATCATCACAACAAAAAAGACGGCGAGGAATATTTATCAAGAGCTGTCTACGGGACGGGGACTAAAAACGTATCTATAGGTATTATCTCATTAAGCTCTCCCAGCAGCTCTAGGAAGTATCCATCTTCCTATGTGATGGATGAGAAACGTTCACGCAGCGGGTAAGAGGTGGGGCTGAGGCTCAAAGCCAGGCTTTTAACTACCACACACAATGCATTTAACTTCTTCGCGATGCTGTGGGATGGGTATAGGGCGAACCAAGCCACACGTTTGCCTTCGCCCTAGTCTTGGAAGAGAACAGCTGGTGCGCCATGGCCAAGATCACAGCGTGATGGTGCCTAGCTGTGAGTGCAGGGGGGGGGGTGTCCCTCAGCAGTCCTACAGGCAACGAGTGGCTCTGCCGTGTCATTTACTTCTTCCCGCTTCCGCTTTCTTTCCAGTCTGGGTGACCGTCAATGCCATCTCTGTGGAAACCCCACGCAATGCTCTCCGGGCTGCCCGGGGGAAGAGCGTTACCCTTCCGTGTACCTACCACACTTCTATCTCTGACCGAAATGGATTTATTGAATGGAACAAGCTTCTACGGAGTCACACGGTAAGGATGCTTTAAAAGTACTCATGCCGGGGCGCCTGGGTGGCTTAGTCGGTTAAGCGTCCGACTTCCGCTTAGGTCATGATCTCGCGGTTCGTGGGTTCGAGCCCCGTGTCGGGCTCTGTGCTGACTGCCAGCTCAGAGCCTGGAGCCTGTTTCAGTCTGTGACTCCCTGACCCTCCCCTGCTCACGCTGTCTCTCTCTCTCTCTCCTAGAAATAAAAAAAAATATATTAAAAATACTCATGCCATGGGAATGAGGATCACCTGACCATGACCTCTCAGAGGACAAACACTAAAAAGTCTTTCAATAAATGTTAGAAGACACGTTAGCACCCAGACTGGGCTGAGGGGAGGAGGCAGGGAATGTTGGACCCGGGGAGGGGTCCTTTATTGTGAAAAAGTGACCTTTTCTAAAATATGCTTCTGCTGGCCAGTCTCAGATTACCTAAATTGTGCCATTTGAGACCATCATTGCTTTCAATTAGCACAAAGCTCTCCCTGAGACCAGATTTTATTTTAAATTGTTTTAGGGTGGTTTTTTTTTTTTTCCTGTTTGGGTTCTTTTGGGGGAATATGAAGACTNCCGGTTATTTGGGACCAGCGCCTACAGATGGGTTGGTGTCTCTGCTGTAATTGTTAAGTATTTTGAATATTTACTCTTGGCCAAGAAAACCAATTTAGTGTCTTGTGTATCCTTCTGTTGATTCTTTATGCAAATTCAAGACACCGTTGATACGTTTCGTATGTGTGTATATGTGTGTATGCGTGTGTTTCTATTTCTCCCTCTTTTTCCACAAAAGGCAGCATATTCCAGGCATTGTTCTGCCCCTTGCATTTTTCACTCAATATGGCTCCTGGAGAGCTTTCCGTAGCAGTTAATAGAGAGCCCCTCATTCTCTAAGAGCTCAGGGGAGGCCATCGTGTAGGCGCACTGTGAACGTTTAACCAGCGCCATAGTGGACCTTGCTTATTCCCAATCCTCCATTTGCATATGTCATTTTGGTTGGGCACAGGTGACCTGCAGAATACACTCCCAGAGAGGGTAACGCTTTCGCAATTTCACAGGCTGCCCAGCTGCCCTCCACAGGGCCGCACTTGGTGTTCCCGCCGGCAAAGCCTGAGTGCCCGTTTCCCGAGAGCCTCATTGGTGTGAACGCGTGTGTCTAAATAACGCATGCGTAGGATCAGGGTTTAATTGAAGCAGTAAAAGGGAACCAGAGTGAAGGTCTGTCTGCCTCACACCCTAAACTCCCAGCCTCCCATTCCCCTCACCAAAGGGAATTACTCTCACCACATCGGGGGTGGCCTTCAATACATGCTCTACACATATACAAACATACATGTAGACTTGTATACGTACATATACACATATGAATGTGCATGGTTAGATAGACTACACACACATCGTTCTGCTCTTGGCTTTTTTCTGTTAATAATACATATCACGAAGTTCTCTTCATATGTCAGTACATTATATCTGTCTCATTGTTTAAACATTTATATTGTGCTTCATTTTATGAATGTGCTATCTGTACCGATGATAGACATTTGATTTGTTCCTATGTTCTGCTGTTACAAATAGTGTTGCAATAAATATCTCTATATGAGTGTCTATGGGTATATATATATATATATACACACACATACATGATAGCATGAAGGTGTATATAAAGTATATACATATAGGATAAATTATTTAAAATGGAACTTCTGAGGCTCCTAGGTGGCTCAGTCCATTGAGTGTCCAACTTTTGGTTTCCGCTCAGGTCATGATCTCACAGTCTGTGAGTTCGAGCCCCTCACTGGGCTCTGCACTGGCAGCACGGAGCCTGCTCGGGATTCTCGCTACCCCCCTCACTGCCACTCTCCCTTCCCAAAATAAATAAATAATTTTTTAATGGAACTTCTGAGTCACAGGATGTATGAATTTAAAACTTTTTTTATAAATGAAGTCAAATTGCTTTCATTAGACATCAAGCCAGTCTCCACTCGAACCCACGAACCGCGAGATCATGACCTGAGCCCAAGTCGGACGCTTCACCGCCTGAGCCCCCAGGCGCCCAGACAAACTTTCGCTAGCAGTCCTGGTCTCCCCTTCCACATGGAAGGAGACTTCCACCCAGGGGTTAGGGTCTTTCTTTCTCCTTCCTTTGTTAAGCCATTAGAGCCGTATTTCCTCACTTGCTTACCACGACGTATACAGAAAGGGGGGGGGTTAAAAATCACAAAAATACCCTGAGCGTCCCCCGCCCCCCAAACGTGCCTGCCAGAGGGGAGCACCAGGTCCCCGGGCTTCTCCTGACGGGAAGGACGCGGCGACCCAGGACCCCGAGGCCTGCAGCAGATGGACGGAGAGCGGAAGAGGTCGCGCCCCGACGGTCGGGGGCCGCGCCGGCTCACACGCATGCGCCCTGCCTACTTCCGGAGCCCCGCGTGGAACCCGGGGG
>NW_027529596.1:2453067-2461219 GCF_008692635.1 Crocuta crocuta
CCGAATCCGCGTTGCCTCTTCTCCCCGCCTCTCGCCGGCGGCGCCGCCACCTTCCCACCCGGGAGCCCCCTCCCTCGGCTCTTGGGCGTCTGCCCTGGGGGTCCGTCTTCCGTCGCTGACCTCCCCTTGACCTTCCGGAGTGAAGTGACCCGGGACTCGGCACACCTTGCTCACTGACCCGGGGCAGCCCCACGGGGCCCACGGCTCGCTNAACCAAGTTTTTCTCCAAAGGTTCTCGTTCTAGCGGCCCCTGGGTGGCCGCCAGCTAAGCGCAAGTCGTGACCTCGCTGTTCTCGGTTGGCGGGATCGAGCCCCACATCAGGCTCTGCGCTGCGCCTGGAGCCGCTTGAGAGTCTCCCGCTCTCTCTGCCCCTCCCCTCAAGATAAACAAACATCTAAAACCCATTCTCTTTCTAGCGGTTTTCTCGCTTGGAAGTGACCTCACCTTACACCCCAATATCCAGGCCAAAGACTCACCCCTGGCATCTGCCACTGCTCAGCCCGGTCCGTCTAATGCGCCCCAAGCCCCGTCGGCCCACCCCTCTCACTCCCGCACATTCACGCGCTCCTCCCGACCGCATGGCCACAGCCACTCCTGAGGACCCGTCCCCCTCCGTCTGAGTTGCTAAACTGACTTCCTAACTGCCTTTCCTTCTCCTTCGAATTCATTTCCCGCCCTTCACAGAAACACATAGGCTCTGCGGTGCTTTCAGGGTAAAAGGCAAAGTATTCAGTCCCATATACACGGAGCCTACAACCTGGTAAGCTAGAAGCACCGAGTTCAGGCTCCGGAGCCAGAATATCGGGTCCAAATCCCCGCCCTGCCATTCGGTTAACCGTGTAAACTTGGGAGAAGGACTTAACCTCTTGGTGCCTTGGTTTCCTCGTGTGTAAAATGGGTGTAATGATAATATCTACACCATGGGGGTGTTGTGAGCATTAAGTGAGATACTGCATGCAAAGTGCTTAGTAGAGTACCCAGCATGTAGCACGTACTCAGTAGGGAGCACTCTGATCTCTCCTGCTACCTGCCTAGGCCCACCTCCACCCACCCTTCTCTGCACACTCACCTCCTTTCGTATGAACCACTTGGGGTTGACCCATAGCCTCCCACTCCGAGGCCTTTCCTAGTTGCTCTCTCTTTGCCTAAAATGCCAGATACGGCTGTGCTCCGCCAACAGCACCGCCCCAGCCCCCTAGCCCTTTGCTTGGCGGGTTCTCCTTTGTCCTTCAGGATCCAAGGCACTGTCTTCCGGGAACTCTTCCAGGAAGCCTTCCCTGATTTCCCAGTTTAGATGCAATACCTCTCTTCTGAGGTCCCATAGCTAATTATAGGGTGTTGTAACATTGGGTTGCCTATCATTCTTGTTATTCTTTAAGGGCAGAAATCATGAGCTTTTCCTTCGTGAATGTCAGGCACACCTAGTAGATACTCAGTAACAATTCTGTCTAGCACTTACAGCAAACTTATCACGTCAGGCAGTGCCCTAACTGCTTTGCATGTATTATCTACTTTAATCCTCACAAAAATCATATAAAATAGGTGATATTATTTTTATCTCCTTTTTGTAGAGGAGGAAGCAGGGAGGTCAGCATTTTGCTCAAGGGCACCTAACTAGTCAGTGGCGGGACTGGAATTTGAATTGAGGCAGTCTGGCTAGAAAGTAGTGACTTGGCCAGGATCACGTTCGTGTTGGTAAACAATGAGTATATCAATGAATAAACACATTCCAAAGGCAAGAGTCAAGTACATAAAGTGTGTACTTGACTAGGTGGTTGCCTAGCACGATGTATGGCACATAATAAGTGCTCAATGAATATTGGTTGACTGAATGAATGAGAACGGACAATGGACTGAGATTGTATTGGAGCCGTTTGTTCTGACGGCTGGGTGTGCCAGCGCTTCGGGCTTGGGAATGATGGGTGAGGGTACTCAGCATAGGCTGCAAGCACCGTGCTGAGACTTGAGGTAAGACCAAGTGCCGCTCTTCTCCCTTCCAGGAAAAGGTGCTCATCTGGACACTTTGGACCAAAACCCTCATCTACGGTAAACGTTATGAGAACCGAGTCAACATCTCTGACAACTCGGGGCACTCAGACGCGTCCATCACTATCGACCAGCTGACCATGGATGACAACGGCACCTACGAGTGCTCAGTCTCACTGATGCTAGACCTGGAAGGCACCTCAAAGTCACGTGTCCAGCTCTTAGTCCTCGGTGAGTGTCTCCATCTCCTTCCCTGGGCGGCAAAGCGGCGGTGCAGGGAGAGAGGTTCGGGGAGGAGGAGCGCCCTGGTGGTCAGGTAGAGCCAGAGGCGGCAGCTCCTGACCGCGAGCTCAGGCTCCTTCCCTCCGGGCAGGGGGCTGCTCCTCCCTTTTTTTTTTTTTTTTAATATTTTTATTTATTTCTAGGACAGAGAGAGAGAGAGAGAGAGACAGCGTGAGCAGGGGAGGGTCAGAGAGAGAGGGAGTCACAGACTGAAACAGGCTCCAGGCTCCGAGCTGGCAGTCAGCACAGAGCCCGACGCGGGGCTCGACCCCACGAACCGCGAGATCGTGACCTAAGCAAAAGTCGGACGCTTAACCGACTAAGCCACCCAGACGCCCCTGCTCCTCCCTTTTTATTCTGAGCCGCCCACCAAGGGCAGACAGTTCCCCGGAGCAGAGAAGAAGGCCTGTTTGGAGTGGCCCCGGGGTCAGCCAGGGCAATTCCGTCCACGCTCTGTCCAGCGCTCTTCCCCGTATCCCAAGCCCTCTTCCTTTTCAGGGCAAACTTATTAGGGAGAAGAAAAGGGAAATCGTAGGTCCTAAATAAGCACTCTTGCTGTGCCTTTCTTTGGTGCCGAGGGCCGATCAGGATTCTCTCCTGCCCTAAAGTCAGCTACTCAGTAGAAATCCTTCACACCACAGTCTCCCCACCCCTGATTGGATCCCACTGCCTTTGAAATATGTCCCAAGATGGCATTCTTTTCATACAGATAACTTATTATTGGAGCTTATAGTCTGGGAAGAATCTGAACAATCATCTACTTTAGTGTCTTCGTTTTGTAGATGAGGCCCAAAGACAGCAGGGGCCTGACTCAGGGTCCAAGTGTTATTGGGAACATTTTAGTCGATGCCATCTCTGTGCCCAGTATAAGGAATGGCCTCCACCCTGGAAGGCTAGCAACACTTGAGACCCAAAGGATGGATCATTTCCCTTTATATTTTCCCTTTACACCACTTAGTGGGCTTTTAATTTTAATGGAATAAAGTGGCTGCCTGGCTTTTTGAAGCATTGCCGATATAATGTCAAACAATATGGCCCTGAATAGAGAATAGTTACCCGTCTCTTCCTTCTCCCCTACCACTAGCGTGGCAGCCAGTGGCGGTACTGACGCATACTCTTCCACACTTTCTCCATGTGCTTTCAAAACATGCACATGTGCACATTTTTCTTTCCTTTCTTTTCCTTTTTTTCTTTCCTTTGGAGAAAAAACGAGATCATATTATAAAGATCACTCTGCAACTTATTTTGGGTAATGTTACATGCATATATCACCAGATCGGTGTTTATAGATCTACCTGTTAGCATACATCCGTCACATGGCCTATCCCAGTGTTCCATCCTGATGGATATTCTGAGGCTGCTTCCATTGTTTTTGTATGAACAATACTGATATAAATAGATGCACAGATATTCTTCCACTCTGTTGCTTTTATTTCTGTTGGGCAGATTCTTAAAAGTAGGATTTCTCGGTCAAAGACTGTGCTTTCATTAAATGGCGGTCCACGCCGACAAACTACCTTCCCCAAAGCAGCGTACATTGCCGCGAGCTTCGCAAGAGCATGCCTGCGTTCCCTGGGATCCTGACCGGTAGCGAATGTTAGCAGTCTTTTAACTTTTTGTAAATGTTGTTAATTTGTTAGGTGAAAAACAAATTCAGTTCAGTCTCAATCAAAATTTTAATCCAGCCGCTAATGGGCCTCAGTCTCCCCACTTGGGCCCGACCCCCTAAAGCTTAGGGACCCGCTGGGGAGTGAGGGCGCGGCTCTGCCTCCTTACTCTCCTTAGTGCAGTGCTTCCTCCCTGTGAGGCCCGGTGGCGTCTCTGAGGCCATGGCCAAGGAGGCAGCGTTAAAGGCTCAGCGGCAGAGGCCTGCTCACCTGGCTGGGCATGTCTGTCTCTGCTTGGCTCTCACACGATCGCAGCCATAGCAGCCGTCCCCACCACAGGCTTTGCAGGGGTGCCACGGTGGGCTCCTCCCCCCGACACCGGCAGTGCGTGGGCCCCCCCTTTTCTAGCCAGGCCCCGCTTTGGCACTCACCCCTGCTCTCTGCCCATCCGCTCTAGGCTCCCTGCAGCCCCGCAAGCAGAGTCCCTCAGGATGACATGAGGCAGCCCCCGCCCTTCCCCTGCACCCCTTCCTCACCCCGCCACGGCGGCCTGCTCCGGCCAGCTTCTCTCGGCGACAGGCAGGCGCCGCAGCCTGCAGATGGGTCCCCAGAAACCCAGGGGCATCTATACAGCCCTTCCGTCATCAGGTTGCGGGGTCAGCAGTCAGGAGCTCCTAGGTTTGTCACTCAGTGAGCTTGAGCCAGGGAGCGAGAGACGCTCCCACAGCGTCTCCCGTCTCCCCGTGGGTTCTCTGGGGGCCTCCCTGGCTCCGCCTGAGACGGAGAAACTCCTCCTTCCCTTCTCCTAAAAGATGGAGGTGGGGAGGGGGCGCCTGGGCGGCTCAGTCGGTTAAGCATCCGACTCTTGAGTTCTACTCAGGTCATGATCTCACGGTTCGTGAGTTCGAGCCCCGCATTGGGCTCTGCGCTGGCAGTGCGGAGCCTGCTTGGGATTCTCTCTCTGTCTCTCTCTCAAAATAGACGAAATATAAATTTTTAAAAAAGGAGGGAAAATGCTTCAGAACCTCTATTCCCGAGCACCCTCCTCAGAGGAGTCTCCTCCCTAGTGAACCTCCAGGCTTCTCTCCCGTGGGTGGGAGGAGGGTAACTGAGACCCAAGGGTGTGCTCTTGGAGAGGCTGCTGGGACGCTTCTCATGCTTCTCCTTCGTTCTGAGGACACGTGGCCTCCTGGAGGTTGTTGTGGAAATTCCTAGACCCAGGAGAGGTCCCGATCGATCTGTGTCTGTCTCCTTGGCGCTGAAGGTCATGCGTTTGGGGTCCTTTGTCAGGCACGTCTCTCTCCACCGCCTTTGGGAGTATAAAAATGAACTTAATGTTCTTAGGTCTTTAAGTCTTATTTTTTACACTTAGACCTTTATTATATCTGGAATTTACTTCTGTAAATAGGATGCTGGGAGTTTAACTTTGTTTTCTTCCAAATGGATAGTCAGTGACATCAGCATCGTTTATTGTACCAAAGATTATTATTTCACTGGACGGCCAGCTTCCTCACGTATTAAGTTCTTACACAGATGTGGCTGGGTTTTTTACTCCTTATTTTGTTCATTTTCCTTTTGATTATTCCTATGCTGATATTACATGGTTTTGATTACAACATGCTTATATTCAGTACTGATATATATTTTTTAGTTAGAGCTGTCAGGATTTTAATATCTGGGACTGTGTGATATCTTCTCTTACTAAACTTTTCCCCAAAAAATCTGGTCAATTTTTACACATTTACTCTTCCATGTTTATTTTTAAAATCATGTTGCTTAGTTAAAAATAAAAGTTGACTGGGGACGCCTGGGTGGCTCAGTCACTCAAGCAGCTGACTTTTCAGCTCAGGTCATGATTTCACAGTTTGTGAGTTTGAGCCCCACATCAGGCTCTGTGCTGACAGCTTGGAGCCTGGAGTCTGCTTTGGATTCTGGGTCTCTCTCTCTCTCTCTCTCAAAAATAAATAAATCTTAAAAAAAAAAAAAGCTGATTGGAATTATGGTCAAGTTACTTGTTAATTTGCAAAGGAATGACATCTTAAAAATATTAAGTCCTCTCATCTAGGAAGATGTATATCAGGTTCAATGACCTTCAACGACAAGGGATCTCCGTAGAATATTCCAGGCCTCCTGTGGACAAATGCAGAGCCTTTCTTTGTGTGCAGGAGGAAGGCAAGGAACCCTTTTCACAATGTTGCAGCCGTCCCCGAAGCCAAATTTTCTGTGTCTTCCTGCTCTGAAAAAAGGGGGGATTTATCTTAAGTAGAAAACTACCATCTGCTCGCAATGACCTTCGCCTGTGTGAAAGTTGCCAGAAATTCATGGTCCTCACAGCTCCCACTAACTGAGGACCAGGCTGCGCCGGGCACCTGGGAGCTTTATAGATATGATGGCTTCTAATCCTTGCAGTGTAGCGGTGGGAGGGCACATCTACACTCGTGCTTGATGAAGGGAACTGAGGCTGGAGGGGTTGAATGGCCTGTAGAAACGTCCCCAAGCTCCCCCGGAAACAGGACGGCCCGAGTGCACAGCCCTTCACCGCCCCCCCTCGAACGCCTGCCGCCCCCCAGCCCCCAGCGGCTGCGGTTCGGGATCCCCAAATTCTTGTACATTTATGTTCCTTTTCAAACCAGCTCTCCCTCAGCGGGCAGTGGGCACAAGCTCGTCGCAGGCCCTCGCCCCAGGCCCGTCTCTGCCCTTCCTGTGCCCGGGCAGCCACAGAAGGTTGGAGGGCAGAGCCCTGTCACACTGATGTGTCGCTCGCCCTCATTTGTCCACAGAACCCCGCGTCTCCAACGCGTCGCTCAGCGACAGGTGAGGCTCTTTCACGGGGGGGGGAGGGTCTTCGCTTAGGGCCCGGGAGCCGGAACCCCATGGCCCTGGGGGTGCTCGGCCTTGTTTCTGCGTTTTCACTGGGGGGGTCTCAGAGCCTTAGGAACACCCCACCCCTCGCATCTCCGGGTCGTCATCGCACTCTATCGTCTTCTAGCATTTTCACAGCTGCGTTTTAGCCGCTCCCAATCGGGGGGTGGGGGGCCTACCTGGCTCCTTAAAGCGGGGGGCCTGCTGTCCGGGGGGTCCTCACGGCCAGACTCGAGGGCCCAGAAGGTTGTTAGTTGTTAAAATGGAGCTCTGCTCCCCGCTCCCCCATATAGCGGCCTGAATGCAAACGTAGAGAGCGGTGCCTCGCCTCCTAGAAATANGACAGAGGAGAGAGGGAGAGAGAGACACAGACAGAGGAGAGAGGGAGGGAGAGAGACAGAGACAGAGGAAAGAGAGAGACAGGAGAGAGGGAGAGAGAGAGAGACAGAGGAGAGAGGGAGAGAGAGACAGAGACAGAGAGACAGAGGAGAGAGGGAGAGAGAGAGAGACAGAGGAGAGAGAGAGGGAGAGAGAGACAGAGACAGAGAGACAGAGGAGACAGGGAGAGAGAGACAGAGAGACAGAGGAGAGAGAGAGGGAGAGACAAAGTAAAAAAGGAAAGAAAACATTCACGCGCGTCACCAGGTTTTATGTGTGTCCACGCTCCCTCCCAGCTCCGGTTCGCACGCTCACTCACGTCCACGGCCGAATCCGAATCCGTAGCCTAACGGGTTGGGCTCTTTGCCCTTTTCACCCCCCAGGTTAGCACCGCGTGGACCTGCACTGACGCCCTTGACGTTCCTGCGGCCCCGGCACGCGGGGCCCCGGCACGTGGGGCCCCGGCACGTGGGGGCGCGGCCCCGGGTCCCTGCACGGAATGTGCAGCCTGTTCCAGTTAAAGCTTTGTAAACACGACTGGTCCGTGCACACAGCTCTTGGTTTCTGTTTGCACTCCCTCCTTGCAGAAACGTGACCAAACCAAGAACGCGCATCTTCGTCTGGTTTCCACTGTGCGCTGCTGCTGCTGCTTCTTTTAAATGTGTATTTCTGAGAGAGAGAGAGACACACACACAGCGTGAGCAGGGGAGGGTCAGAGAGAGAGGGAGTCACAGACTGAAACAGGCTCCAGGCTCTGAGCTGGCAGTCAGCACAGAGCCCGACGCGGGGCTCGAACCCACGAACCGCGAGATCATGACCTAAGCGAAAGTCGGACGCTTAACCGACTAAGCCCCCAGGGGTCCCCACTGTGCGCTTTCTAGAGTCCCTCGTGCCCCCGCCCCGCGGAGCCCCTCACTCCTCTGGACGTGGGACATGGTCCTTTCCGGCCATTCGTGTCCCCCGCTGGCTTCCCTCGGGCGGCTCAGCCGCCAACGCGCTGGTGGCGGTGGGGGAGGCAGCAGCTCTCACCAAACTG
>NW_027529596.1:2461246-2461977 GCF_008692635.1 Crocuta crocuta
CAGGTGCTGACCCATTCCTCCGAAGGCCGGTCTCCTAGCGGACGTCGGTCTCTTGTTCTCTCTGCCGCCTCCGGAGAGAGTTAAGGATTCGCCCTAATGGTTGCCCAGGAGAGCCAGGCTCGGTGCTCGGGGGGCTTTTTTATGCCCCTTGGCCTCAGACGCTCGCCTCCCCTTTCTGTCGTGGCTCCCAGAGAAACCTGGACACGGAAGGGCTTGACTACAGTTCTGCACACTTCGGGGTTTTTGAACAAATTTTAAATGTTTATTTATTTTTTCAGAGAGAGGGAGACCGAATGTGAGCAGGGAGGGGAAGGGAGAGAGGGAGACACGGAATCCGAAGCAGCTCCAGGCTCCGAGCTGTCAGCACAGAGCCTGACGCGGGGCTCGAACCCACGAACTGTGAGATCATGACCTGAGCCGAAGTCGGACGCTCGACCCACTGAGCCACCCGGGCGCCCCAATCAATACACACTTCGTGTGACACTGGGTGTTGTGACACTTCTCAGGGGATCCTGTATTTCGGCCAGCTCTCTAATTGTGAAAGTTTTAGCCCCCTGGTAAAGGCGTGCTGGGTAACAGGGTGACTGCTTTCCATGCGGGGAGAGGGGTGCCCTGTACCTCTGGAGGGTGCAAAGGTAAAGCTTGGCTCAGCAGCCCTGACCTAGAGCCAGTCTCTTGTTCCCCCTCCGCAGGCCCCAGGCCCCCGCTCCCTGGGCCAGCAGGGAGTCCCC
>NW_027529596.1:2462094-2544011 GCF_008692635.1 Crocuta crocuta
TCTCCTGGGACACGGGAAGTCACTCGCTGTGTCATCCCAGTGCCCGGCGGTGTCAGGCACAGACAATATGGTTTGCAGGATGAACCACCCCACACGGAGGTAGTTAGTGTCGAGTGAAGTCACCGGCTTACGGTCCTCAGGAGCTGGAGGGGATCAGGCTGGCACTGAGTTCAGGGCGCCTGTTGGTTTCTGGAACCTCCTTTCTGTAGGCTTCCCTTTCCCGGTCTCTGCCTCTCTGTCCCCCACCCCCACCCCGACCCCTTCTGGCCTCACCCACCCAGCACTTAACTCTGCTGCCACCTGCGGTCTCTCCGATCGCCCAGGTACTCGGAGCCGTGGCATTCTACCAGCAGCACACGGAACAAGCATGCTTAACACAAAGGGAATATTCCTGAGAAGTCTGGGCTGAAGGGCTGCAGAGCGAGGGGGTGCCCCTAGCCCAGGGGCAGGCAGATGCGGGCAAAGCCCGCCTGGGCCTGTTCGTATATGGCCTGCAAGCTACGAATGGGTTTTGTGTGGATAAAGCATCATTTACAAAGCGGAAGCCCACGAAGTCCAAAATACTACTTCTGTCCCTTTACAGAAAAAGTCTGCTGTCCCCTTATCTTACAGATGGGAGCACCGAGGGATCGCGGGATTTCCCTAAAATGGCAGGAGATGAGCCAACGTCACAGGGAGCTCGCAGGGGCTGGTGGGGAGAGCACTGGCCGTGGAGTCAGAAGACCTGGGTTCTAGTCCCACCGGGCTCGTGCTTAGTCTCCTCTCTGGGCCTCACCTTCGTAGCGGCCGTGACTCTAACCTTGCACTCTCCGTGCCGGTGACAGGCCCCGGAGGAGATACTTGGGCTGGATTGACCTTAAGCCAGTAGTTCTCACCACTAGCTATGAATTTCTCCGCCCGAGAACAAAGAAAGCAGAATGTGTGTGTTTCTGGGGTGGGAGGTGGCTGTCGCCAAGCCCCGCCTGATTCATGCCTTCTCTTTGGTCCTTCCCTGGACAGTCCCGCCCTCCAAACCAGACTGCGGCATCGAGGGGGAGACCGTGATTGGGAACAACATCCAGCTGACCTGCCAATCAGGGGAGGGCTCTCCTGCCCCCCAGTACAGCTGGAAGAGCTACGACATCCAGAACAAGGAGCGGCCCACCCCGCCAGGTAACAGGGAAGACAGGCGCCCCCCAGACACCCCAAAATGCAGGGGATTGGCTAGGGCTGCAGGGGGAGACCCTGGGCTGACCGGTGAGGCCCCCGGGAAGGCGGCCCCTTACCCCCACCCTGCAGTCCGCCTTAGATATCGTCCAGCATCTCTACATTAACCCATGATAATACCCATCGTATAGGTGGTCGTGGGAAATAGAAGTGAGTCACGTAAAGCCCCCAGTGGAAGCACATGTTATCTTTATTCCCCCCGCAACTCAATTCTCTTGAGTAAGCTGTCTGGATAGCCACTCCGTGCCACAGCCCTGAGCAGGATTTTAATTTTGACTGTGATCGTGTCCTAAAGTACACATCTGAGGCCCCACTGAACCCCAGCTTCCCACCCAGGGCCCCCGCTTATGGGTGTGCCCACCCACACGACCAGGTCCCCTGTATGGGTCCCACATTCTCAGAGAAGGAGGTGGCGGGTCCAGCTGTGGTTGGCTGGAGACCAGCTTTGCACCAGGCGGCTTGGTATTTCACCGTTGGTCAGGAAACAAACCGAAAAAAAGAAGAAGAAGGAGAAGAAAGAGGAGAAGAAGGAGGAGGAGGAGGAGGAGGAGGAAGAAGAGGAAGAGGAAGAAGAGGAAGAAGAGGAAGAAGAGGAAGAGGAAGAAGAAGAGGAAGAAGAAGAAGAAGAAGAAGAAGAAGAAGAAGAAGGAAGAAGAAGAAGAAGAAGAAGAAGAGCCGTATATAAATATATAAATACCTTACTGCCATTACCTTGGAGCCACACCTCGGTGGAATCTTTGGGCCCCGAACCCGCTTGGCACACCCAGGGTTTTCGGGAGATCAAAAAAGACAAGGTCTGAAAGGTGCCAGTTGGCTTAACTTGTGGAAGGTCCTTGGCTCGGTGTGGGTGACAAGGAAGGCATGGTCGAGGCCAGGGCAGCGCGGTGGGCGGGGCTAAGGAAGAGCCCCTGGGGCCCGGTGACCCCGCCGGGTGGTGTGCAGATTGAGGCTTTGGTCAAACCAGGATGAGCTTTGTCACTCTGTCCTGCACAGTCACATGGGGGCAAAATAAGACCTTCTTAAAAGTAAAACAAAACAAAACAAAACAAAACACCACTCAATCTAATGTAAATTAGAAGGTGTAATGTAGATTTCAACAAGCTTCCAGTTTGGTTTACGTATTTCTGGCTGGCAAATTTTTTTTTTTAGAGAGAGGAAGAGAGCACGTATGAGTCATGGTAGGGAGAGGGGCAGAGAGAGAGAGAGAGAGGAGAGGAGAATCTTAGGCAGGCTCCCTGCTCAGTGCAGAGCCTGACTCGGGGCTTGATGGATCCCACGACCCTGGGATCATGACCGGAGCCAAAATCAAGAGTCAGTCAGATGGTCAACCGACGGAACTACCCAGGCGCCCCGTGGTTGGCAAATTGTTATCGAGTGTCTGGAATTTCTGTTGGAAGCACTGGTGCTCTCCGTTGGGTCTGTGGCCCGGGGCCTCTGGCCTGCGGATGACCTGGTGACCCCAGCAGAGGTCGCCATGGGCAGTGGCTGTCTCCCCGCCTCCTAGCCACGCGTGCATGGAGACCCAGAGCTGGAGGTGGCGCGGTGGCGAACGCTGTGCTAGTGTTATGCCCAGCGGTGACGTAAACCAGGCGATGCCGAAGGGGATCGAAGCAGGCTTCTAAGAGGGGGCATCTGAGCTGCCACAGAGCCTGGTGGCCAGGAGCATGGTGTGGGTTTGAATCCCGGCTCTGCCACTTGCTAACTATGTGACCATGGCAATTGACTTAGTCTCTCTTAGTTTCTTCGTCTGTAAAGTGGGCACAAAACTAGTACTTATTTGTACAGCCCCCGCACAGATTAAATACAAGTACACGTAGGACGCCTCGGGCGGCTCAGTCAGTTAAGTGTCCGACTCTTGGTTTCGGCTCAGGTCACGATCTCATGGTTTCATGAGTTTGAGCCCCGCACTGTCAGCGCAGAGCCTGTTTGGGATTCTCTCTCTCCCCCTCTCTCTCTGCCCTCCCCCCCTTAACGCTGTCTCTGTCTCTCTCAAAATAAATAAATAAACTTTAAAAAAAAATTTTTAACTACATGTATGGGGACCTGGGTGTTCGGTTGAGCGTCCAACTCCGGCTCAGGTCATGTTCTCAGAGTTCGTGGGTTCAAGCCCCGCGTCAGGCTCTGTGCTGACAGCTCAGAGCCTGGAGCTGCTTGGGATTCTGTGTCTCCCTCTCTCTCTGCCCCTCCCCTGCTCACATTCTGTCTCTGTCTCTCTCAAAAATAAATAAACATTAACAAAATTTTTAAACAGTACACATAAGGCATGGAGGCCAGTGCCTGGCTGGTGGTGAGCACTCCCCAGTGCCAGGTGGTACTCGCTGTGTGTCACGGGAGCTAGAGGCTGAGGGAGGACTCTGTCCCGGGGATCTGAGTGTCGGGTGCGGCCGGGGTGGGGCATGTGCTGCAGAAGGAGGGAGGTAGCAGCGTGAGAGGAGCGGCAGTGGGAGATCCCGGGCGGGGAGGCTGGCCTCTCCCCTGCAGGCCCCGGGCTCCCTCCGAGGGCCTCACGGAGCAGACCCCCTTACAGCTCTCCTGCCTCCATCAGAAAGACCCCCGGCTGCGAGAAGCCAAAACCCAGTCTTCCAGGGATGGAAGGGGAGGAACCCGACCAGGGCATGACAGGGGGTGGAAGGGAGACGCACACACTGCCTTTGGAAACGCTTTGTCCCGCTTCAATTTAAGATTTGCTGGGAGTCAGAATCCAGTTCTGGGAGTGCCAGCCGGGGGAGCGGGCAGTGCTAAAAACCGCACAAGCTTNCCTGCCGCACCGAGCGCTCGGGTCTATGCCATCTTCTCCGGTGAGCGCAGGCCTCGTTCTGACGTTTAACACACGTGAGTCCGCGGTGGACACAGGGTCCCTCCGCCCTCCTGCGTCTGAAGACAGAAGAGGGGCTTCCTCACTTAGAAGTGGGTGGAGGAGGCCGCGGGAAGCAGGAGTGTCAGTCCTGACCCGACACTTTGTAGCTGGAAGTCACTCACAGCCTCTCTGACCCTCAGTCTCCTCATCTGAAAAACCAGGACGATCCCGATACCACCTTCCCCGAGGGTTGAGAAGAGGGTGAGAGGAGACCCGTGTGGGATGTTCTGAGCATCCTTCTAAATCCCACCCCACTCAGCTGAGCTTCATGTACAGATGGAGTAGGGGCTGGGGTCTCAGCGAAGGAGGGCGGGGGGTTGGGGGTAGAGCACTTTAGGGGAGGAGGTTCTTGAAAGGTTGAAGGGTGGGCGGGGGCCCTGCAGCTAGGGAGGATCTTGAGGGCCCTGGATGAGGGGTGGCTGCCCGAGCTTGTGGAGAAGGATCGAGTTTGGAGGGCACGCGTGGAGAGCGGCTGGGGACGGGAAAGCCAAATCTGACCAATAAGACACCAGTGCCCCCGAGACCAGGATCCTGTGGGAAGTTTCTCCAGGAGCCCAGGGGACTGGGAGGCTAAGTGTCCTTGCGTTCCCCTTCTCCACCACAAGGGGTCGCCACCGCAGCGGAAACATTAGCTTTAGCCGAGTTTTCAGGAATAGTATTAGGTCCTTTCTAAAGAGTTTGAAAAGGGACTTGGGGGCCCCACCTCAGAATAAGAGCCGATCTTGTGGATGTACATGGGTTAATCCCAGAGCAGTTTCCAATGGCCACGTTGCCTTTGAGGAGCAAGGCCCGGAGCCCAAAGCTGGCCTCTGGTAACGGGAAGGCCCTAGGAGACCCTCTGAGGTCTTCTGTCCTGATCTGCCTGCAGCGCGCTGTGTACACCTTACACACAGGCTGAGTCTCTCACTCTGAGTAGGGGATCCTGATAAGGGCTATAGACCCCTAAGTATTCCCAGCGTCACAGAGCATTTCCCATCCTTCAAGATGCCTCTTAAAAAAATATACCCAGTTAGTTTAGAAAATAAGAACTTTAATACCATAAGTCCCATTTGATTTTAGCTTTTATCTTTTAAACATAATTTATTGTTAAGTTGGCTTACGTACAACACCAGGGCTCATCCCAACAAGCGCCCTCCTCTATGCCCATCACCCATGTCCCCTCTCCCCCCTCCCTGTCCATCCTCAATTTGTTCTCTGTATTTGTCTCTTGTGGTTTGCCTCCCTCCCTCTCTGTTTGTAACTATTTTTTCCCCTTCCCCTCCCCCATGGGCCTCTGTTCAGTTTCTCCTGAAACACAATATGAATGAAAACACATGGTATCTGTCCTTCTCTGTCTGACTTATTTCGCTCAGCATAACACCTTCCAGTTCCATCCACGTTGCTGCAAATGGCACGAGTTCATCCTTTCTCATTTCCAAGTAGTATTCCATGTGTCTAAACCACATCTTCTTGATCCGTTCATCAGCCGCTGGCCATTTAGGCTTTTCCCATGGTTTGGCTGTTGTTGAAAGTGCTGCTATACACATTGGGGTCCATGTGCCCCGTGCATCAGCACCCCTCTATCCCTTACATAGCCCCCAGTTTAAGGACACAGAGTGCTCAGTAGCATCTTAGAAGCTCTAAGAGTTCTGTTCTTAAAAAACTTATTTAACCCTCTCTTGATTTCTAAAATTGCTTCGATCATGGACCCCTTTTTTAGCACCGTATGTTAATGTCACGTGTAAGCCAAATTCCAGAAAACACTCAGAGGTATATGAAACTATAGGATAGAAGAG
The DNA here is from genome assembly GCF_008692635.1 of Crocuta crocuta. Classification (NCBI taxonomy): domain Eukaryota; kingdom Metazoa; phylum Chordata; class Mammalia; order Carnivora; family Hyaenidae; genus Crocuta; species Crocuta crocuta. The sequence goes on from NW_027529596.1 coordinate 2,467,933, forward strand.
GTAGCATTTTATAGAGAGTGAGCATCCAGAAATAGTGCTGGGGGGTTCAAGGGAAGACTCTAAAGAAAGCGCATGGGAGAAGATTGGAAGAAAATAACCCAAATCACCAGCTGTTATTTCTAGCTGGTGAGAGTCTAGATGATTTTATTTTATTCTCTGTTCTTTATATCGGCTTTTCCCGCCCTTTCAGATGAGGTTAGCCCCCCTTACTATAAACCCACGTCGAATTTCCACTTTCACCCGGGTTTCTGTCTGTCATTCTTCATGCCAGGAGGACACGGACCCTCTTCATCTTGTTGGGAGAGGATGCTATCAGCATCTAAAGATTTTCTGGACTGGATTGAATGGAAATAATAGCTTAATGTCATGTACAAATTCTCATAGTGAACACACATTGCTTTTAGAATGTATATATATTTTTAGTCATTTTTTTAAAATGTTTTTTTATTTATTTCTAGGAGAGAGAGAGAGAGCGTGAGCAGGGGAGGGTCAGAGAGAGAGGGAGTCACAGACTCTGAAACAGGCTCCAGGCTCTGAGCTGGCAGTCAGCACAGAGCCCGACGCGGGGCTCAAACCCACGAACCGCGAGATCATGACCTAAGCGAAAGTCGGACGCTTAACCGACTAAGCCACCCAGGCGCCCCTAGAATGTATATATATTTTTAAAGAAAATTGTCAATCATTCCAGGGAGTTCTAGACCTAGAACAGGATTTTTGTTACATGTTGTCGTTTCTTAATTTTGCTACCGTGGGCAAGCACCTTAACTTCTCTGACCCCCCAGTTACCTCTGTGACGTTGGAGATTGAAATATTTGTTCTGCCTTCTATACACGATTGGTGAGAATATCATAGGAAATCATATTTGAGGAAGTGTGCCAAGTAGCACATGCAGACAAGGGAAATCCACACCAAGATACAATCGTGCAGGGGTGTGGGGGCAGGGCAGGGGTGGGGCTGGACACCAGGTAGTGGACTGGCTGGACATGGGGACCGGATCTGTGACCCTGCGAGGAGACTAAGGAGGCTGGACTTGCTATTGTTTTTAAGTTTTAATTTTAATTCCAGTTAACATCCAACATTATATTAGTTTCAGGTGTAAAATATACTGATTCACCAATTCCATACAGCACCCAATGCTCATCACCACAAGTGCATGTCTTAATCCCCATCACCCATTTCACCCACCTCACACCCTCTTCCGTTCTGTTCACCCTCAATTTGTTCTCTACTAATGATAGTGTGTTCCTTGATGTGTCTCTGTCTCTTTTCCCTTTGCTCATTTGTTTTGTTTCTTGAAGTTCACATATGTGGAAAACAGGATGGAGTTTCCTCAGAAAGTTATTCACCCAGAGAATAAAAAAACACGAATTCAAAAAGATACAGGCACCCCTACGTTTATAGCAGCATTATTTACAGTAGCCAAGATATTGAAGCTGCCCAAGTGTCTATTGATTGTTGAATGGAAAAGAAGGCGTGTATATATATAAAACGGAATATCATTCAGCCATAAAAAGAAGGAGATCTGCCGTCTGCAATGACATGGATGTAGCTACAGAGGATTATGCTAAGTGAAATAAGTCCGAGAAAGCCTGGACTTGGTATTGGAGATTATGGGCCGCCTGGGAAATGCCTGAGCAGTGCAGTGACTGGATCCTCCTTACCATGTCAGACATCTCCTCTGCATGAAATCGAACCACCTGGTGGCAGCAGAATCTTTTGAGGCTAACTCTGCAGCAAATTAGTGGAAAAGGTCTCCACCTCTCCACTCTGAATAGCGGTTATGATGAAGCATTTGTGAGGACAGGAAATATGTCTAAGCCTACAGCTCTCCCTTCCAAGGTGAAGAAATCCACAGGATCACAGATTTAGCAGGACGGTTTCTCATGAGGACAATTGGACCATTTCTTAAAGACTTCTTCCACGAGTCCAAGCTAAAGGATCCCGTTTCTGAAGATCCTCAAAGTGGTTATAACCACATTTTCTACTTATAAAGCATTTTCATGTACTGCATAATATGTTTTATGTTTCCCGAGCACTGACTGTACACCAGACATTCTGTTGTGGGCCTGTATGGATTAGTACCTCATTTTATGCTCACAATTTCCACATCTGCTGGGGATTATGATTATTTCCATTTTTAAGTAAAGAAGCTAAGGTTCAGTGCAGCTAAATTCCTGGGCCAAAGTCACAAAATTAATCCGTGGCGGCACCAGGCTACAAACCCAAGGGGTTTGAATTCTAAGCACTCAGAGTTGTGCGTTCCTGCCTGCAGTTGTTCTAGAAGGCCCAGAGGTGGATATTTTCTCCGTTTTCTGGAGGAGGCTCAGACAAGTTCAGTGGCAGTGCGCGTGTCCACCTAGGAGCTCCGGCTTCCGGATTGCCAGCTGCTTCCAGACTGTGGCGCCCAGTCCCCTCACCCTGACTGTTCTTCCTTCCCAGTCACAGGCCAGACTCTCTCTCTGAAGAACATCTCCACAGATATGTCAGGCTATTACACCTGCACCTCCAGCAACGAGGTGGGGACGGAGTCCTGTAACATCACCTTGGCTGTCAGACCTCGTAAGAACGGTTGGGGTGTGGAGGGAGGGAAAGGGTAGGGGGAGTGGACGGAGGCCAGAAGATCACTGGCTTGGGGTCCAAAGAGGCAGCAGAGAGAAAGCCTGTGGAGGTGAATCAGGGGAGCCTCTTTAGGGTCACCGGCTGGCAGGGTAGTTGGGGTGGCGTCGGACATCTAGATGCTCCTGCCCCAGGCCCCCTTGCCTAGAGGCCAGTCCTGTTCCCTTGGTTCTTTGGAAGAAGAGCCTCGGACTGACTTCTGGAGACCTGCTCAGTCCCACCTGCCCTTAGGGCTGCTCGGGGGCTGCGGGGAGGTGCCCGGAGTCAGCGGCCGCAGAGTCTGGACCTCATCCCGGTCACCCTGACCAGCTCAAGGACAAGCCGGAGAGGACCCGGCATGGCCGACAGCTGAGGGCTTCTTAGGAGCCTGGGCAGCCCAGGGAGTGTTGAGACCCACATCCGTTGGCCTGTGTATCTGCGTACACGTCCATCCCGAAGGGTCCCCAGCCCCACCCGGGGACCCTCCCGCCAGGCCGTGCCTCGCGGAGTGGGCTAGAAGCTGGCTGCCCTGGGCTGGGAGGGGCCTGGGCCTTTGGGGGGGGGGGCCCTCCGTGGTCCGGTTCGTCCTCGCCAGCCTGCTGCCGCCCGGAGCCCGCGCTTCTGCGGCCCCGGAGGTGCACCTGGCCGCTCTGTGTCCCGCAGCCTCCATGAACGTGGCCTTGTACGCGGGCATCGCGGGGGGCCTGGCCGCGGCCATCGTCCTCCTCGGCGTCGCCATCTACTGCTGCTGCTGCCGGGGCGAGGCCGGGGACACGAAGCCGTGAGTGTGTGGGGACAGCCCGATGGCGAGGCTCTGATTGGGGGGGGGTCACGGCCCCGGGGGGCTCTTCTGGCCACGCCGCCCCGACCTGACTCGATCCCGCGGCCCCGGCTCCCTGCGGCCTGTCCTGGTCCAGTTGCAGCCGGCCATCCCCGAGCGCGTGAATCCGTGCCCCCCGCCCGCCCCCAGCCCGGGGTCCCTTTGCGTCTGGTGGGGGGGTGGCAGGGCCCGGGGCTGCTCTTCCCAGCGAGCTCGAGGCCCGACCCCGCCCCTCGTGCCCACAGGGACCGGGTGGCCTACGTGAAGCCTCCAGAGCAGACGGGGAGGGAGGAGGAGGATGGCGACCGGATAGAAGACCGGATAGAAGACCGGAGGAGCTACGGGCGGGAGTCCCCGGGCCTCGCCGACCGCTGAGGGCGCACACGCGGCCGGGGTCCGGGAGGACTGCTCGGTCCTCTGCCCCCGCCCCCCTCCTCACCCCGCCTCCGTCCCGCCACCGATGCGCCGCCCCTTCCCCTACCCTCTCCGGGGGGACCTGGCCAAGGGGTCTCCCTGGGGACTGACCCTGCTCACCCAGGAAGCCACCTCCCTACCTGGCTCGGGCCGGGCCCTCACCCTGGGCCCCTCCTTCCTCTGGAGCTGGTGGTGGCTCCCAGCACCCAGCCCGGCCGAGCTCCTGCGATGGGCCCAGCAGGTGCACCCAGGGGTGGCGGGTGGGGGGCGGGGCCTGCATGCTGCGTGTTTGTTGAATAAAAGACAGAGTAATGAGTCCGTGAAGGACTCCCTGTTCTTCATCCAACCTAAGTGAAAACTCCTGCTTGGGGACCCACTTTGGCCTCCAGCCCCCTCCCACCCGATTTCCGGCGCTTTCCAGAAGCTCAGCACCCACTGCCCGCTTCCTCCGGGGCTCCTGGATTCCTCTCTCCAGCTGGGGTGCGGGCGGCTTCCCTCTCTGTGCCCCCAGCAGGCCCGTGTCAAATCCCAGGGGCTCCTGTGGCTCAAGCCTGACCCTCCTGCACGTGGGGACGGTCTGGTCACCTCCTCCCCACGCTCATCGTGGGCCCCGCGGCAGCCGTCTGGGCGTTACACTAACGCCCTACACTAACATTACAATAACTCCCTAATGTCTGGGCTCCCCCACCGCGCGGGCAGGGGCTCCTCCGGCTGAAGTCGGGCACCTGCTTTGTGAGGCTGACTCTCCCCTCCCTGGTCTCTGTGATGTTGGTGCACCCACGACTCCCACCCAAGCCCTCTTGCTAGTTTGGGGCAGGAAGTGCGCACTGATTTAACACACACGTGTGCACACGGGAGCTTGTTTGCAGCTGGTCCCACATTCTCACGTCCCGGGGACTCCGTCCAGGTCAGCATAGCCGGGCTGCCCACCCGCGTCCTGACACCCAGCCCTGGCCCTGCCTGGCTCTGGCTCCGCTCCCGGGGGGACGGTCGTCCTGCCCCGACTCCTCTGCCGGCAGGGAGCTCACCACGTGTCCCGGCTTAGGGCTCGTGGCCCCGTGGCCAGTCTGACCCAAAGGCAGCTCCTACTAAGTAAACATCGTTGTCTTTTCTGGGTGATCAGAAAGCCAATTCTGTAAATCTGTTGGCTATTTGCGATTAAAAATATATATTTATCTTTTATATTTTTTGTTAAGTTCTTTGGTTTGTTCAAAATGCTATCAGTAATAGTAAACTTTTTAGGGGAAATTCTGATTTCTATTTTGACGTGGGGCGTGTTCACACCAAGGTGAATCTTGTGTCTCATGAGTTTGTGTCTCCTTTCTGTACCCCTCATCGGCTTCCTAGGAGAGGCAAGGCCACGTGGTGTGGTGAGAATAGAGGGTCAGATCCTGTGGGTCCCATTGCCCATGGCCATAGTAGGGCCAGGCTGTCTCTGGTGGTTGCTAGGGACAGGACAGAATCCTACCTGGTAGCGGAGAGACATGCCAGGTAAAGTGCTGGACAGACCATGGCGGGCCTGGCAGTCAGTCCCCAGGCTTCGGGGAAGATGGTGGAGATGGTTAAGCCCGACATGGCGCCCCTCCTGAGAGAGAGGAGGGAGCAGTCCTCCCATTCGAGCTGTCAGAGGGAACAGGTGGCTCTCCCTCCTCAAAGCCGCGTGGTCCACAGTTCGTTCTCGCCTTTGACAATGTCTCCCCTGCTACACGTTCAAAGTTCTCTCTACCATGTCCCTTCCCGTGGCACCCCGTGCTCCCTCCTGTCCCCGCACCTGTTACCATGGTCGGCTTCTACCGATTTATGAGGACACGAACTGAATCTCATTGAGGGCCTGGCACAGGCTGACACTTGATAAATGTCTGCTGAATAAATAATGTTTGGTATCGGTGTATCTTGCCCAGGGTCACATCCTGGTCTTCTAGATACACGGAGGTGCCTTCCCGCCCTCAGGGTGCAAGGCTCCACCAGCGTGTTGTTGAGGTAGCTGTGGAAGGGCCGGTGGCCGCCTCCTCTAGTTTGGGCTGGCTGGTCTCTCTGCCTCTGGAAAGGCTCTGAAGGTTCATGTGCCTTAGCTCCAGGCTCGAGTACGAGAATAGGGGAAATCAGGGCCCATTGCATTAATTCAATGACCTTAGGTCAGGACCTAAGGCATTAATTCAATAACAAATATTTCGTGAGTGCGTATTACCAAGCACTGTGCTGGATGCAGGGTGTATAAAGATCACTACGGCACTCTTACTCCGGAGGAGGTGAAGTCTAATGGAAGTAACAGACAGGAACATAATTACAGGAGACGGAGAAGACGCCGTAGGAACACAGTGGGGACCCTCAGGGAGTTCAAGAAAGCTCCAAAGAGGAAGTGACGTTTGAGCTGCATCTTGACGGAAAATGAGTGGTTTTATCAGTGGAAGAGGGGTGGTGACCCATCCGTACTCCAGTGTGGGGTCTTTTACTTGAATCTCAAATCACATTATCAGCCAGCAAGGCTACAGTCTCCTGAGCTCATTTCAGTCCAGAAACTCAATGGGAATTAGATGGTTGCAGGTTTTCTTCTGGTCAGAACCAGTCTCCTCAGGCAGTCAGGCATTCCCTTCCCAATTTGTGGTTTCCGCTGACAGCTCACAGACTTATGGTGCTTGAGAAGAGAGACAAAGGCCACCAATGACTGAGGGAAGATTGTGTGCTGGGCATATGAGACAGTTGTTCATACAATCCTTATTTATAGTTTCAAATACGAAGACACATGGTAAGATGAGGCATGCATATTATCACCCAAGGGAGGACTCCGGCTGCCCAGAGAGGTTCCTTCAAATCAATACGAACCTTGGTAAATCAGCCACTCTTCAGGGTCTTGTTCTTAAGTTGCTTTTGTGCTTTCAAAGGCAGAGTGACATTACCCGACCTCACAGAGCTTGATGTACAATACTAATAGCAAACACTCGGGTAGCCCTGGCTCTGAGCCAGCCACGGTTCCAAACCCTTTCCACATAGCTCTCCTAAGCCTCGCAGCAACTTGGAGAGTTGGACGCTATAATTATTCCCGTGTTACAGTTGAGGAAGCTGAAGCACAGTGAGTTTTAGCAATCTGAATAAACACAGAACGCCACTTTGCCATTTTGCGGCTGTTAGGCAGACCAGGCTTTCTGTCTACCTACCCCAGGCATTCTCACCCCCCGAGTGCCATGCTCTCGGATGCTTATTGAACACGGAATTAGAACAAGGGAAGCAAGTTATGTTCAGAGAGCCTGTGTGTCACCAGGCATCATGGTATCTGGGGGGATGGTGGACGATTCGCCATCCCCGGAGGGGGCCCTGGTTCAGGACCCTGAGCGTCGGCAGGGGGTGTCCCTAGTCCGTACTGGAAAGTGCTGTCCAGTGGGAAGGACCTCCTCAGGGACACTCAGCTATTGGCTCTTGAGTTTGTTCATGGAGATTGGCTCTCTTCTGGCCAATTTCCAGAAAGTCCTTTCTACCCTTTCCATCACAGATGAGGAAGCCGAGGCCCAGGGAGACAACGTCATCCGAGTTAACATAGGTAGTAGGATTAGACTCAGTTCTGTCCGATTCTACAGACCGTGTTCTTTCTACTTGACGGCATTTCCTCGTGACCCCATGCATATGTACAGTACGACGGCATGGGGGAAAGGCATGGATGAAAAAAGACTTACAGGGTTTTGTTTGTTTTAAATGTGCATGTGGGAATTGTTATCTACTATAATATAGGCATTTCAGACATAACACTATATATGTGCATTTCCAAAAACCCTTGCATTCTGCAAAATCACACACTAAAAATAATAGGGCTTACAAGAAAATTAGGGTAAGGGGCAGACCACAGAAAACCAGTGGAATTTTATAACTGAATCACTTTTAAAACAACATTTCCAGCAAAAATACAGTGGGGCTAAATCTGTGCGGTTAACGGCAAGTATCTCATCAAACTTTGACCCTCAAACACTTTTGATGTTCGTTTCTATAGCAACTGACTTATCAAAATTTTAAAAAAAAAAGATGAAGACAGGGCGCCTGAGTGGCTCAGTCGGTGTCCAACTTCAGCTCAGGTCATGATCTCATGGTTTGTGGGATCGAGCCCCACGTCGGGCTCTGTGCTGACAGCTCGGAGCCTGGAGCTGCTTAGGATTCTGTGTCTTCTTCTCTCTCTGCCCTTCTCTGCTCACACTCTGTCTCTCTCTGTCTCTCTCTCAAAAATAAAAGAAACATTAAAAAAAATTTTAATGACCCAGGCAATTCATCTGGCTGAGGAGTTGGGGGATCTCCTTTTAAAAACGATTAGCTTTGGGGCGCCTGGGTGGCTTAGTCGGTTGAGCGTCCGACTTTCGCTTAGGTCATGATCTCGCGGTTCGTGGGTTCGAGCCCCGCGTCGGGCTGTGTGCTGACTGCCAGCTCAGAGCCTGGAGCCTATTTCAGTCTGTGACTCCCTCTCTCTCTGACCCTCCCCTGCTCACGCTCTCTCTCTCTAGAAATAAATTAAAAAAACCTTAAAAAATTAAAAAAAAAAAAAAAAGAAATCTTTAAAAAAAAAATAAAAATAAAAAAAAAATAAAAATGATTAGCTTTTAGCCTGTGTGCTGATTTTAGCTATGTGCCTATCTTTGTACTTGACTTCTCATGTTAGCGTATGTGTATATCCTGCCTTTGCCAGCTGTGGGAAGGGGTCAGGATATATTGCAAGGTGGTTTACCATTAGATCATCTTTTAAAAAAACAACGCTTNGGTAACACACTAAGATCTCAGTGGCTCACAGCAACGAAGGGTTGTTTATTGCCCATATTATGTGCGGTCCCGGGTGAGCTCAGGGCTGCTGACGTCTTCCTCATGGTGGGATGCGGGCTGAGGATCACCCCAGCTCTCGGGATGGTGCGGGTCTCATGGCAGAGGGAGAAGAGAAATGACCGACTCTGAGAACTCTCATACAGCTTCCGCCTGGCAGGGGCCGCCACACCCTCTGCTCCCAGTTGGTCACATGGAGCGCATCACGTGTCACCAGGACACAGGCCCGCCGTCCTTCTCAGGGAGAAGTGGTGAATATACTCAACAATCACACTATCTACTCCACCTTCACCGTCTCCTCCTTGGCATTCATGGCTTCGCCACACATTTTAACACAAAGCAAAGTGAATCGATTCTTGAAATCGCTTAACTTGAAGCCACTTCTTGAATGAAAGGAAGGCATCTGTGCAGTAGATTTAGCTTTTAGGCCACCGTGTATTGCTCAGGCTTTGTCTTTCGTTGTGGTAAAGCTTGTTCCTCATGTCTGGGAATGCCATCACCCCCCCCCCCCCCAAGGCCCAAAAAGACAAGGGGAGGGAAGGGAGTGAACCCTTCCACAACCCAGTGGGGGCTGGAGACATGGTGAAGGGGTTTCCGACAGGAAGTGAAGTCATGGAGAGATGCTCACGCCAGAACGGCAGCACCAATGCGGGCAGCGGGCAGGGGAGGAGACACCACTCTCCCACCCTGCCCGCCTCCCACTGGCAGAACTGAAGTGGAAGCCAGATGGCAACACATCAGGTCACCATCAGGTCACGCCAACTCTGGGGATCAGCCTCCTGGAGTAAAAATCAAGGAAGAAAAGGCAAGAGAATGAAGAGGTGGGGAAAGGTGCAAATGAAGAATAACCAACACATCTGCCTTCCCTTATAACCAATGGTACGCATTATATTTTTACTGGGCACTAAGTCTCTTCGCCCCCACTCCTCTGCCCCCCCTGCACCTTCTTAAGGGATGAAGAGGGATTCATTCTACCTTCTATTGTTTTCTTTTTCTTTTTTAAAGTTTATTTATTTTGAGAGAGACTGAGAGAGCATGAACAGGGGAGGGGCAGAGAAAGAGAGGGAGAGAGAGAACCCCAAGCAGGCTCTGCACTATCAACACAGAGCCCAACACGGGGCTTGAACTCACGAACCGTGAGACCATGACCTGAGCTGAAACCAAGAGCCAGGACGCTTGACAGGCCTGAGCCACCAGGTGCCCCCATTTCTACCTTCTAAAAGAGTAAAAGCTCATTCAGAGATGACTCAGTCTAAGTTCCAAAAAAGGAATTTAGAAACACTTATGTCCTATTTTGAGGGCCTGAAGAACAAATGCCTTTCAATGTCTTCCTAGTTCCAGAAAATGGGGGATTGGTTCTTCAGATGGCTCGTCCTGCGACTGCATCACGGGTGTCTGGGAGAGGCTGCCGGAGAGGTGCATGGGGGATGCCAAACATGTGCGGAACGTGGTGCCGTTCTACACTCTCTCTCACTGGATTGTTTTTCTCCTTACCCTATTTTTCTTGAAATAACCTCAAACTTACAAAAAATGTGTAAGTATAACATGAAAAACTTTTTTTCCCGAACCGTCTGAGAATGCCAACACAGTGCTCCATCGCCCTGAAGATGTATTATACATGTGTCACATTTAATGTGCATTCTCTCCCTGTAAGGATATTCACCTGTGGAGCCACAATACAGCCATCAATGTCAGGAAACCAGGATCAGTATCCTCAGACCCCATTGTTTTCCCAATTTCCCCAGTAATTACTCCTTGCATCTAGTTGTATGTATACATCTCTATCTATCCATCTATCTATCTATCTATCTATCTATCTATCTATCTATCTATCTATCTATCCATCCATCCATCCATCCATCCATCCATCCATCCATCCATCCTTCCTTCCTTCCATCCATCCATCCATCCATCCATCCATCCATCCACCTACCTACCTACCTACCTACCTACCTACCTACCTACCTATCAGCTATCTATCATCTTTCATCTAGCAATCTCATATAGATTCAGTCTGAAACAATTCCTCAGTCTTTCTCTGATTTTCATGACTCTGACACTTCTGATGAGGATAAGCTAGGTATTTTGAGGAAGTCTCTCAATTTGGGTTTGTCTGCTATTTCTTCATGACTAAACTTGTGTGTTTTTGAGAAGAGTATCACAGAAATGAAGCCGCATCCTCACTGCATCCTATCTGGTGGTGCAGGATTTTAATTTTCCTATTACTGATAATGTTAACTTTGATCACTGAATTAAAGCAGTGTCTGCAAGTGGTTTCCACTCCAAAGGTACTTGTTTTCCCACTGCAATAACTTTTTTTTTTGAGAACTTCTTGGAGACTATGTAAACATCCCATTTCTCATCAAACTTTTAACTTACTCATCAATTTATTAAATCTCCGTAAGCTCTTGTGTTTCTATTTTATCTCCTGGGTTGTAATTCGTTGCTATCATTTTTTATTTTGATGCTCAAATAGTCCCAGGTTTGGCCGTGGAAGCCCCTTTCTAGATGGCTTCTCTGACCTCTGACAATCCTTCTTAGTGCACTTCATCACTTTCTGACCCAAGGTATTTCAGGTTCATTTTGTACTTTCTCTTTTGCAGCCCTGAAATCAGTTGTTTCCCCAAAGAGCACTTGTCCATTTTAGTGAGAAATGGTGTTCTGAAATGAAGATCTGAGAGTTAGGTGTGCTTATTCTTATTATTCTCAAGGCCCTCTCAACAATGCAAAGGTCGGGGCGCCTGAGTGGCTTAGTCGGTTAAGCGTCCGACTTTCGCTTAGGTCATGATCTCGCGGTTCGTGGGTTCGAGCCCCGCGTCGGGCTCTGTGCTGACTGCCAGCTCAGAGCCTGGAGCCTGTTTCAGAGTCTGTGTCTCCCTCTCTCTCTGACCCTCCCCTGCTCACGCTGTCTCTCTCTCTCCTAGAAATAAATAAAACATTAAAAAAATTAAAAAAAAAAAAAAACAATGCAAAGGTCTAGTGAATGAATTATATATCTATCATATATAAAAAGTTATATGTAATATGTATAACTATATAATTTTAATAGTATATGTAACTTTAAATAATATGCATAATTATTATATAATTTTCCTACAGACCAGTTACCCTTTACCTCTATATTTATTCCTATATCAATAGTCTCTGCATATTGAAGACCACTAGTTCAACCAGCGCCTCCGATTCGAGCCCAGCACTCCAGAGAGTTTGAGTTTTCTCTGCTTCTATGTTTGCAGCTTCCTTCTCCAGCGGTGGGAACCCCTGGGTCCAGGATCTTTCTCCTTCCAGATATGAGAGAAATTTGGAGGCAACTTCCTATAGCAAATTCAAGGGAAGTAACACATCCCTGATCTCCTCTATCAGCAAACCTCTATTAGCCAAAAAGAAATGAGAAGAAAATTTGTGAGAAAACACTCCACCACTTGGTTTTCAGCAGTGCAAATGTCACTTGTCATTTTTATGGTACAGACGATCACCCAGAGGAGCAATAAAGTCAGTGAGAAGAAAGAGAGAAGGGGAGGAAAGCGATGTTGGTCTAGTCTAAAGAGCCGCCAAGTGAACGCTTAATTTCTCGTCGTATTTTGGTGGTTCTGACTCTGAGCAGTACGGCGTGGCCTGGAGGCGCTTCTAACCCTAGACAGAAAGACTGTCCTCTGAGCTTGCTAGGGGCCACGCGGCAGGGGAAATCGCTCCACGTCTGTTCCTCTCCCCCTCATGCAGGGAGTACTCGTCCGGATGGTTACCCTCATTCTCTGAAAGGCCTTCCACACCGTGACCGGAAGCTGCTGTAGAGTAAGGTACGTACAGGTCGTACACAAACGTCTTGGCAAAGAGGCTGATGGTCTGAGGTAACTGAAAGCCAGCAGCGATGGCATCTCAGCTGCAGAACAGAGACCTGAGCAACTGGCATTGACGTCTGAGCGCTTTGGCCTCCAGATGCTGAGGGAAATGAGCCAAGAGCAAGATGCCTGACCTGCCGCTTGTTTCCTCTTCACCTCCTTCGTTGGAAGGCAGAGAACTTGAGGATGAGGGTTTGTGGAAGGTGATCGATGCATTCGATGCAGTTACACAGAGACCATCTAAGTTGAGCTACTGCCGTAACTGCTTGTCCGCCACCTGGAACGTCTATGATTTGAGTAACTCCACCCCCACTTAGAGTATCCAGAGCTTATGGTTTTCCATCACCGATTTCTTCCCAATGCCTTCTGGGGAGTGTTCCTTAATCTCGTCTTCCGGCTCTAATTCTGGGGCTGGGGCTGGCTTCCTACAGCTTCGTCTGACAGCAGGGCCTGGGAACAAGGCGCTTGCCTTCCGAGCCGATGTCAGGGAGCAGCCGTGATGCAGCGAGGAGAGTGGCCTGGGGCAGGTCGGCGATGCTGTGTGCGGAGCTGCCTCCTGCTGGGGGCCGCTGGGCCCAAGCACACTGTGGACCTTACAACGCGCCTCCGAATTGTCCCACTGAAGGGATGGCCAGCAGGGCCACTTATCTACTAACGCCACCCCCACAGACCCTGCTGGCTCAGAGTGGCCTCTGCGGGGCCCGCTTCCCGCCCCTCCTGGCGCGCCTGCATCGGCCATGTGATGTCCTCCGGAGGCAAGAAGGGAAAGAGACTGCAGCATGCATCCCAGCGGGGGCAGGAGCGTCGTGCACGGCCTGTCCCTTCCAGCTGCACTGGACTCAGGGGACCAGGAGGCTGACGTGAGGGGCCGCAGTGTCTGCCCAGCCCGAGTCGCCAGGGGGAGAGTCCACAAGGTTGCTCCACTTCAAGGACACTCTGACCACACGAAACTTTNGCCCCTCCCCCGCTCATGCTCTGTCTCTCTCAAAAATAAATGAAACATTTAAAGAAATTTTTTAAATTCCAGTGTAGTTAGCATCCACATATTACATATATATATAACATCCGTTATATTAGTGTTGGGTGTACAATGTAGTGATTGAGCAATTCCGTAAACTACTCAGGGTTCATCATGATAAGGGCACCCTTCTCCCCTTCACCTGTTTCACCCGCCTCCCACCTATCTCCCCTCCGGCGACCATATCGTTTGTTTTCTACAGTTAAGAGTCTGGGTTTTGTTTTTGTTGTTTTAGTTTGTCTCCCCCCGCCCCTTGTTTGTTTATTTTGTTTCTTAAACCACATATAAGTGACATCGTATGGTATTTGTCTCTGGCTTATCTCACTTAGCATAATCCCCTCTAGGTCCATCCATGTTGTTGTAAATGGCAAGATTTCATTCTTTTTCATGGTTGGATAATATTCCATTATTCATTATCCTTTCATCTGTCCTTGGAGACTTGGGCTGCTTCCTAGTCTGGCTATTATAAACAACGGTACCATAACCGTAGGGGTGCATGTAGCCCTTTGAATTCGTGTTTTCGTATGTTTTGGGTAAACACCCTGTAGTGCAGTTACTGAATCGTAGGGTAGCCCTAGTTTTAGTGTATCGAGGAGCCTCCATTCTGTTTTCCACAGTGGCTGCACCAGTTTGCATTCCCACCAACGGTGCACAGGGTTCTTTTCCTCCGCATCCTCACCAACACTTGTTGTCTCTTGAGCTTTTTATTTTAGCCACTCTGACAGGTGTGAGGTGGTATCTCATTGTGGTTTTGATTTGCATGTCCCTGATGATGAGTGACGTTGAGCATCTTTTCACGTGTCTATTGTCCATCTGTGTCTTCTTTGGAGAAATGTCTGTTCATGTCTTCTCCCCATATACATTTTTTAAGTTTTTATTTATTTATTTTTTGAAAGCGTGAGAGAGAGAGTAAGAGAGAGAGAGAATCCCAAGCAGTCTCTGTGTCGTCAGTGTGGAGGCCGGCTCAGGGCTCGAACTCATGAATTGTGAGATCATGGCCTGAGCTGAAACCAAGAGTCAGAGGCTTAACCGACTGAGCCCCCCAGGTGCCCCTCTTCTGCCCTATTTTAATTGGATTATTTGGTTTTTTGGATGTTGAATTGTATACGTTCTTTATATATTTTGGACACTAACACTTTATCACATATGTCATTTGCAAATATCTTCTCCCATTCCGTAGGCTGTTTTTAGTTTTGTTGGTTGTTTCCTTTGCTGTGCAGAAGCTCTTTATTTTGACATAGTCCCAATAGTTTATTTTTGCTTTTGTTTCCCTTGCCTAGAATACATCTAGAGATGTAACTAGAAAAAAGTTGCTAAGGCTGATGTCAAAGAGGTTTCTGCCTGTGCTCTCTTCCTAAGATGTTTATGGTTTCAGGTCTCACATTTAGGTAGTTAATCCCTTTCAAGTGTATTGTTGTGGATGGTGTAAGAAAGTGGTCCAGTTTCATTCCTTTGCATGTTGCTGCCCAGTTTCCCCAACACTATTTGTTGAAGGGACCGTGTTTTCCCCAAGGAGCCTCTTTGTACATTAGCCTCAGGCATCACCCCTCTTCAACCTCAAAAGTGTAGAGAGAAGGAGGGTCCAGCCAGGATCCCTCTCTTGTTACGTGCTCTGGCCATGTGCCTTGATGCTTGCAGCTGGATCCTGTAGCGTTGCATCGCAGCCGCCTCTTTTCTGTGTATCAGTAGTGATTTGCTCGGGGCAACATAGTGGAGGGAAAAGAGCATGAGCGAAAGTCTTTCCCCAACATGAAGGTCCTGCTAGGCCACTCCTTCTCTTCCAATCAACCTGTGGTCAGTTCTGAAGACTCCACCCCTTTTGCTTTTCTCCCTGTGTCTCCTTCTCTCCATTCTCCTTGCTATTTTGGCATTTTTCCATGGTATAGACATCTGGGCCTCATTCATGGACACATCCCTGGTGTGGAGTGAGCCCAGGGTTGTCTTCTGCCCTTTGGTAGCCCCTCAGTCCATCTCCATGTAGAAACATGTGGAGTGGCCTCTGCTAGGTAAGTGTTCAGATTATGCATTTCAACATTCATAAAAGGATGGCACTTTTACCCCCACCCCCAATGGCCGGCTTTTAAAGCAAGCGTGTCCTCACTTAACTGCCAAGAAAGACTATTTGCACACCTGAAGCATCAAGCAATTGTAACGTAAGGCTCCCTGTCAGTCAATGAATTTCAAAATGTCTTCTGAAAAAGAATAAAACTCACAGAAAATTCTACAGAGTTTATAATGTTCTTTACCCTTGACTGAGACCAAACCATCAGTTCTGAATGCTTGCTTTGCACCATCTTAATTTCTTCTGGAATTCTTTTACAGTAACTGTGTTAAACATAGTCTTTTATGCAACTATGTTATTCCGTCGGACACTATTGTAGAAGAATTTTAGAAACAGTGTTAGGTCTTTCATTTTTGTATTTAGGTTGTTATTGAGGACGCTGGTCATTACACTGCAAACTTCTTACGGATGAAAATCCACCCAAGACTTTTCTCTCAGTTCTGCTTACTAGAAAGGTTTTCACTACTTGTGAACAACGAATTTGCTACAGCCATACTGTTTCAATTTAACATATGAATTGTGAACTTGTGTTTCCCTCTTTGCAAAGGTTACTAGCAAGCTCAAAGTCAGACCTATGATGCAGGTCAAGCAACTGTATAGAACTTTTCTTTTTAAAAATTTTTAAAAATGTTTTTATTTATTTCTGAGAGAGAGAGGCAGCATGAGCATGGGAGGGGCAGAGAGAGAGGGAGACACAGAATCTGAAACACGCTCCAGGCTCTGAGCTGACAGTACAGAGCCCGACGCAGGGCTCGAACACACGAACCGTGAGATCATGACCTGAGCCAAAGTTGGCCGCTTAACCACCTGAGCCACCCAGGTGCCCCTGTATAGCACTTTTCTAAATAGATTTGCAAACTAGCTTTTTCCATTACCTTACATTTTTTTGCCCTCATTTTTTATCTTCACATTGATTTTGATTTTATTTATTGTCTTTAGTTTTCATCTTTTATGTATTTTTGGAATCCACTTTAAGTTCTTCTGAAAATAAGATGGGCTTGGTTTTGATTCGCAGTAAGAATAATAGAAACAGTTATGGGGTGTGAGGTCTAAGTGCCTGGAGCTCTGGAGAGAGTTTTAGCTGGTTCAGCACTTCAAGGGTGATGAGAATCCAGGAGGTGGTGAAGTCATGGACATGGAGGAGATGCCCTGGGTGAGGGATGGTGAGAGCGCAGCCAGGAAGGAGTCCTGAGGACATCTCTAATGGCACATGGAGGAAGAGAACTCAGCAAAGGAGACGAAAGGGAAGCCTGCAGCAAGGTTGGAGGAAAGCCCAGAGAGGTTGGTCCACACAGCAGGAGGATAGAGATCCTTCTCTTTTAAAATATCTTAAACTGAGGTGCCTGGGTGGCTGAGTCCTTGAGCAACCCACTCTTGACTTCAGCTCAGGTCATGATCCCAGGGACGTGAGATCGAGCCTCGTGTTGAGCTCCGCGCTGAGCATGGAGCCTGCTTGAGATTCTCTCTCTCTCTTTCTCTGCCCCTCTTCCCTCAGCGTGCATGTTCTCGCTCTTAAAAAAACTTAAACAAACCCATCGTGTTTCTATTTCACCTTTTCCTCATACAATCAACACAAAGTATTTCACTGTTTAAAAGTGTTGACTGAGCGTAGCTTATTCAGCATTACAATCTTCTATGATTTTTTTTTTTTTACCCATGGGAGAGACAAGTTTTTCTGTTTCCATCCGACATTCGCGGCGGCCTTGATGGACACCTGTCAGCCTGATCTACCTCCAGGTCAAGAGGCTTCCCAATACTTTCAGGCTGACCTCCTGGGGCTCAGGAAGCCTCGGTGGCGGAAAGTGACGTCAGCATCGCAGAGAGGCGGAAGTGGATTTCTGCAGAGACACCTGGCCTCGTAATTTAGGCAACTGTCACTTCCTCCCCCACTTGGCAATCAAAGCCGGAGACGCTTTTGAGCTTTCTTTTCTGCTGCCAGGAGAGAAGATGGGCTCGCTGTGCCAGGGGGTAATTATTTCATGTCGCTCCAGAAAGAGTGCAGGCCGCAGCTGCCCTGGAGCAGGGTTCTGAGAGGTGGATTTAAAGAGTCTCTTCTCACCCGCATCCAGGAGGAGGCTTCAAAGAACCTGCTGAAACACTAACTGAGCAACTTTCTAGAAAAGTCGGCCTCAGTGAATGGCAACTAGTCTATCCAAATATTGCGTGGTATGTGTACACAGGCTTGAGGTTGTTGGGGTGGGAAGCATGTATCAGAAGTTCACGAATGGCGAGTTCAGGAACGGGAGAAGAATTGAACTTTATAAAGTTCAAAGTATTCAAAGACATGACCTAGTTGGATCTTCCCAGTCACGCTATCAGCCCGATGGCCACACTGTCTCAGAAGAAACCGAGGTTCAGAAGAATTGAAGTGACTTGTCAAGGATTCAAGCAGCTGGTTAGTGACAGAGCAGGGACCCAAAGTCAGGTCCAACTACGTAAGTCCTGGGCTTCGTTACTGAACTTTTACTCTCGGAGAGAGAGCCAGAACCCTCGAACAAATATGTTAGTTGCTTACGGACAGTTCTACACGCCATGGGCCTTCGTCCTTCCCTTCAGGAATAATGTGTGTGGCTATCAGCTGGGGGCAGCCTTCCTCCTTTCCCGGCACGTTGGTTTTATCTTCCTGCTCCCACTTTTCGCTAACTGGNAACCGACTAAGCCACCCAGGCGCCCCTCTAACTGGTCTTTATTGTCTCCCTTGTGAAATTGAAAACAGCTTGCAGTCCGTCTGAACGCACTCCACGACTCCGGAGAGCTCTGTGGCTTGGCATGGAGGGTAGAGTCAGGGAACAGGCAGGCAGAAATACCACCACCACCCAAAACTGCCCAGGGCCCCATTAATTGGACCAGACAGGGACCAACAGATGGGGCTCCATTTGGGTCATTTTTGCTCCCTTAACTACAATGTTGGTGCTGTGGAAATAACCCAGGAAGACCTGAAAACCAGGGCCCTAGGCTGTGTGACTTAGCAATAAGATCTCTGAATTTTTCTCCTTCGTTGATAAAAGAAGCCAACGAGACAAAATGAGGTCCAAGGGTCCAATTCCAGCACCAATAGCCATTTCTATGGCAAAAACTTTACTACTGCTTATGACCCACTAGTAGGACCCCAAATTTCTGGATTTCATGGGTGGAACCATGGGGAAAGTCATATGAACCAAGAGTATATTCCTTCTTAATGTTTATTTTTGAGGGAGACAGAGCATGAGCGGGGGAGGGGCAGAAAGAGAGGGAAACACAGAATCTGAAGCAGCTCCAGGCTCTGAGCTGTGAGCACAGAGCCTGATGCGGGGCTTGAACCCACAAACTGTGAGATATGACCTGAGCCGAAGTTGGACGCTCAATGGACTCAGCTACCCAGGCATCCCAAGAGCATATTCTTTTAGGGAAAATCTTTCAGCCCAAATCAGAAGAATAATGTCATTTCCTTCTCCATCAGCTTCCTGAGGTCAGAGAACAAGCTCGTTGTTGGATGCCCAGTACCTAAAACAGTGTTTGGATATAACATGTGCTCAGTAAATGTCAGTTAAATTAACGAGTAAATGAAATTAACTTAAACACCCAAGAAATCTAAGATTTTTAATCTCGTAATTCAAAACCCTGATCAATATTTGAAAATATGTGTACATTTCACCTTTCAACTTCAAACTGTAAGGCTTCTTGGATGTATGCCATTCTTGCTAAAATTTGAGGCTGTGTTAGCAGAAAGATAATAACTTGAAACATAAGGAGAAGCCTGAAGAATTCATTATCAGAGAGATGAATAGACAGTGCACAGAAAAAGAGTGAAAATTACCCTTAACCATGCGAAAAGGTGTTCAACATCACTCACTGTAAGATAAATGTAAATTAGAGATGCTTAGGTGGCTCAGTCAGTTAAGTGACCAACTTTGGTTCAGGTCATGATCTCACGGCTCATGGGTTCGAGCCCTGCGTCGGGCTCCGTGCTGACAGCTCGGAGCCTGGAGCCTGCTTTGGATTCTGTGTCCCTATCTTCCTCTGCTCCCGCCCCTGCTCATGAGCTCTCTCTCTCTCCCTTAAAAATAATTTTTTTTTAATGTTTAAGAAAGAAAAGAAAAGGCAAATGTAAATTAAAACTACACTGAGCTCTATTTCCCACCCATAAGACCTGCAAGAATCCAAAGTTTGGACCCTACACTCTGGGTGAGGCCGCGGTGAATCAGGCATCTGTCTGCATTTCTGGGAGGCATACAACTGCCCCAGCCGTCCTGGGGGAGGGGAAACTGGCAATGTTGGGTGACATCATACCTACAGGTATCACATGGTCCAGTAATCACACTAGAGATTGATATTTTAGGAATCTAGATTTCACTATCCTGAAAACATGCTAACAAAAATATGAGCTGATGTATGCCCAAGGTACTGTTACTACACCATCTGTAACAGTAATAAGACTGGCAATAACCTGAGTCCTTAGGAAAACAGTTACATGAAAAGTGCTTTGGCTGCACAGTGCAAAAAGGAATGAGGAGCATCTCTACAGCCTACAATGCAGTGATCCCCAGGGATATTGTTAAGTAGAAAAGGCATAGCAGAGAAGAACGTGGATAGTAGGCTACCATTTATATTAGAAAGGGAAGATTTGCATTCATCTGTACGTTGATATAGATACTAGATAGGCATACAGATATACATTTATGTGTTTTCTCATGTCATAAAAACCACTAAAAGAGTAGTACAAAATTTAAAAATGGTTATAAAGAGGGGAAGACGGAGAAACTTCTTTGAATAGTATGAAGATTTGTCTTTAGAAACATAGTATTTCACAAAATTATAAAACAGAATTAAATAAAACCCCCTAAAACACAAAAATCAAATACAAGTGATTCTATCTGCATATCCAGTTAATAGCATAATTACACAGAGATGAGCTTTTTCAAGTGACTTTCAAATAGGAATTTGAAGGGCGCCTGGGTGGCTCAGTCAGTTAAGCGTCTGACTTCGACTCAGGTCAGAACCTCACGGTTCGTGAGTTCGAGCTCCCCGTCGGGCTCTGTGCTGACAGCCTGGAGCCTGCTTCAGATTCTGTGTCTCCCTCTCTCTGTCCCTCCCCACTCATGCTCTGTCTCCCTCTCTCAAAAATAAATAAACATTAAAAAATTTTTTTCAAAATTAAATAAAATGGTAATTTGACCATATATTCCCACTGAGATCAGCCCTAAGCACAAAAATAACAGCAAAAACCAAAACAAAACCTTAAACTGTTCTCAGTAATCATAGTGCTGCTGGTAGATTTGGTGCTGCTATTCTGAGATTGTTGTTCTGGAAGAGTGAAGAAAAGTGATTATTTGTTATCGTTAAGAAGCAGATATTTCTGGGACGGTTGGAAGAAGATACAGATGCAGGATTAGTGAGTTAAGCAAAAGCCTGCGGCCCTGTACTGTGTTTGCAATACGGTGTGAAATTATGATGTATTCAATCTTAAAAATGCATATTCTCTACTTGTATCTACTGAAGATCCGGACACGGTTCCTGGCTATGTTCAGGGGTCCCCAACACCACCCTCACTGATTCTCTAAAAATACTTGCAGAACTCGGCCAAGCGGTTATGCTCACAGTTACAGCTCACTCAATGATAGGGTACAGACTGAACCCAGCAATGGAAACAGGCACACAGGACACAGGCCAGGAGAGGCCGGGGTAAGCTGCCCGCTGTCCCTTCTCGGTGGGGTCAGGCGGACAGTACTTAATTTCCCAGCAGTGACGTGTGGTAACACGCACAACGTGTTGCCAACCACAGAATCTTACCGAGTCTTGATGTCAGGATTTCTATTGGGGGTCAGTCACGTAGGCATGACCCGTCTGAAGTCATCTAACGCTGCGTGGCCCAAGGACCCCCTCCGTCATAAATCACATTGTTAGCATAGACTATCTGTTGTGGCCCAAGGGCCTAGATAAACACTCCTATCAGGTGGGATAGTCCAAGGACTTAGAGGTTATCTTCCAGGAGTCGGTCAGGGCCAGATTTTTCTCTGAAATGTGCAGGCTTTGGATGACCCAGGCCAGCTGAATTCATTCTTTCCTCCACAATGACCTAGTACCAGTGAGGCCCCACTAGTATTCCGAGAGACAGCGTGAGCAGGGGAGGGTCAGAGCGAGAGGGAGATACAGACTCCGAAACAGGCTCCAGGCTCTGAGCTGGCAGTCAGCACACAGCCCGACGCGGGGCTCGAACCCACGAACCGCGAGATCATGACCTAAGCGAAAGTCGGATGCTTAACCGACTAAGCCACTCAGGCGCTCCCCAATTGTGGTTTTTAAATACTACTGCTCACAAAAGAAAATAGGGCCCTTTGGATAAACGGCTTAATTCGGGCCTAGGGAAATAACGTACGAGGCAAGCCTGGAACCCATTGTCATATCAGAGTAAGTTATCAAAGACCACTGGGATTGTGTCAGTAGGGTTCAGGAATCGATCTTTCATTGGCCAAAAAGAACAATTTGAGCATCAACAGAGATAATTACTACTGTAGATTAAAACTTAGATAAAAAATACTTATATCTAGGGCCCCTGGGTGGCCCAGTCAGTTAAGCCTCCAACTTCAGTTCAGGTCATGAGCTTGTGGTTCACGAGTTCGAGCCCCGCGTCGGGCTCTGTACTGACAGCTCAGAGCCTGGAGCCTGCTTGGGATTCTGTGTCTCCCTCTCTCTCTGCCTGTCCCTTGCTCACACTTTGTCTCTCTCTCTCTCAAAAATAAACACTAAAAGGGGCGCCTGGGTGGCTTAGTCAGTTGGGCATCCGACTTTCGCTTAGGTCACGATCTCGCGGTTCGTGGGTTCGAGCCCCGCATCGGGCTCTGTGCTGACTGCCAGCTCAGAGCCTGGAGCCTGTTTCAGAGTCTGTATCTCCTTCTCTCTCTGACCCTCCACTGCTCACGCTGTCTCTCTCTCTCTCTCTCCTAGAAATAAATTTAAAAAAATTAAAAAAAAATAAACACTAAAATTTTTTTTTAAAAAAATACTTATATCTATTATTCATTGTTGACCTTTGGAAGATGCCAGGAGTAACACAAATCATTAATTTGAAAAGAGGTCAATGAAGCATTTGCCCTGCTTTTCTGATGATCAGGGAAGGACCGTTGGTGTGGGGCAAATGTGCAAGGGCTTCTTTTTGTGGAAATATTTCAACTAAAAAGACGGGAAGGAATGATGGGACGCCACTGTTTGTCAAACACTAATAAACTATTGGATTTGGGCAAAGATCATCACCCCTTAAAAAGAAAACAAGAGACTGTTCCTCCTCTTAGAAGTACAAATGCCACCAGTAAAGCAGGTTTGAGAAAAACAGAGGAACCAAAATGGGATCAAGCACCTAAATCTACTGACCAGTTTATAGGCAACACAGGAGGCAAGGGAACATGTTAAAGGACCCTTGGGAAGGCATTCGTACAAGCAGCAGAGTCCAGACTATGGGGGATACAGTTCACTTCTGCGGACTGAGTGCAACGGAGCTCGTTTTCTCTACCAAAAATTTGCAGAAAATAAAGGAAGACTCTATAGAATAAAAGAGGCATAACATCAAATTGGAATATATATATATATACAAATTGGAATGTATATATATATAGTTTGTGTCCTCAGGGGAACTATCACAGTGAAAAACAAGGCAAATATAAAAACACAGCTGGAAAAATGTGAACACAGATTATATGATGATATTAAGAAATTAACTGATTTTAAGTGTGATGACATTGTGCCTTTTTATTTTTTTATTTTTATTTTTTTTGTTTTTTTTTTTTTAATTTCTAGGAGAGAGAGAGAGATAGCATGAGCAGGGGAGGGTCAGAGAGAGAGGGAGTCACAGACTGAAACAGGCTCCAGGCTCTGAGCTGGCAGTCAGCACAGAACCCGATGAGGGACTCGAACCCACGAACCGCGAGATCATGACCTAAGCGAAAGTTGGACGCTTAACCAACTAAGCCACCCAGGCGCCCCAGACATTGTGCCTTTTTAAAGTGTTCCTTATCTTTCAGAGACACACAGTGCAATTCTTACGAGTTAAAATAATATGATGTATGGGATTTGCTTCAAAGTAATCTCTTGGAAGGTACAGGGAATGGGTGGGAACATAGATGAAACAAACTCGGTCATACTTGTATTGATAATTGCTCATTTGGGGTGAGAGCTATACTAAATATGCCACTTTTACATGTTTGAAAATTTCTACAATAAAAAATAAAAATAACAAAAGACAACAAAAGCTAAAGTCCTGTATCAAATAATAAGATGACCTCATTATTTTGACTGAAAAAGGGAATAATAGGCAATTCATTCATTCATTCATTCATTCAACAAATTATTGATCACCACTCTAGGCCAGACAACATAAAAACAGCAGTGAACGGAAGAGAAAGAAAAATTCCTTGTCACGTGGAGCTTCCATTCTAGTGATGGGAAAAGGCCACTGTAAATAAAATGAGTGAGTGAAACAAAGTATGCCAGATGATTCTAACTGTGACGGTGGATTGTCAGTCAGGCTGGGGGCAGGAGAATGTGGGGGGACAGTTATTTTGAAGAAGTTCTCCATAAGACGATGCCATTTCTTTTTCTTTTTTTTTTTAAGTTCTTATTTTAATTCCAGTTAACTACAGTGTTATGTAGACTCAGGTGTACAATATAGTGATTCAACAATTCTGTACATCACCCGGTGCTCATCGTGACAAATGCCCTCCTAAATCCCCATCGCCGACTTAACCCCTCCCCCCACTTCCCCACTGGTAGCCATCTGTTCTCTATAATTAAGAGTCTGTTTCTTGATTTGTCCCTCTCTCTTTTTCCCCTTTGCTCACTTATTTTGTTTCTTAAATTTCACATATGAGTGAAATCGTATGGTATTTGTCTTCCTCTGTCTGACTTATTTCGCTTCACATTATACTCTCTAGCTCCATCCATGTCATTGCAAATGGCAAAATTTCATTCTTTTTTATGGCTTAATAACATTCCATTGTATATATATGTATATATATATATATATATATATATATATATACATACACACCACAAGAAGAAACATCTTTTTTATCCATTCATCAATCAATGGACACTTGGGCTGCTTCCATATCTTGGCTATTGTAAGTCATGCTGCTATAAACATGAGGGTGCACCTATCTCTCTGAATCAGTGCTTTTGTATTCTTTGGGTAAATACCCAGTACAAGTAGTGCAGTTATTTGGATCACAGGTAGTTCTATTTTTAACTTCCTGAGGAACCTCCATACTGTCTACCATAGTCCCTGTACCAGCTTGTATTTCCACCAACGCTGCATGAATGTTCCTTTTTTCCCCCATCCTTGCCAACACCTCTTGTTTCTTGCTGATTTTTAGCCATTCAGACAGGTATGAGGTGTTATGTCACTGTGGTTGTGATCTGCATTTCCCTGATGATGAGTGATGTTGACTATCTTTTCATGTGTCTGCTGGCCATCGGGGTGTCTTCTCTGGAGGAATATCTGTTCATGTCTTCTGTCCATTTTTAATCGGATTATTTAGTTTTGGGATGTTGAGTTGTGTCAATTCTTTACATATTTTGGATGCTAATCCTCTATCAGAAATGTCTTTTGCAAATGTCTTCTCCCATTCAGTAGGTTGCCTTTTAGTTTTGTCGATTGTTTTCCTTTGCTGTTTATTTTAATGTAGAAGCTCTTTGTTTGGATGTAGTCCCAATAATTTATTTTTGCTTTTGTTTCCCTCGCTTCAGGAGACATATCTAGAAAAAAGTTGCCAAGGCTGATGACAAAGAGGTTGCTGCCTGTGCTCTTCTCTAGGATTTTTATGATTTCAGGTCTCACATTTATATCTCTAATCCATTCTGAGTGTATTTTTGTGTATGGTGTAAGAAAGTGGTCCAATTTCTTTCTTTTGCGTGTTGCTGTCCAACTTCCCCAACACCATCTGGTGAAGAGACTGTCCTTTTCCCATTGGATGTTCTTTCCTGCTCGGTTGAAAGTTAACTGACTATATAGTTGTGGATTCATTTCTGGGTTTCCTATTCTGTTCCATTGATCTAGATGTCTATTTTTGTGCCAGGACCATACTGTCTTGATCACGACAGCTTTGTAATATAACTTGAAGTTTGGACTTGTGGTGTCTCCAGCTTTGCCTTCCTTTCTCAGATTGTTTCGACTATTTTGGGTGTTTTGTGGTTCCATACAAATTTTAGGATTGTTAATTCTAGTTCTGTGAAAAATGCTGTTGGTATTTTGATAGGGATGCATTAAATGTGTAGGTGGCTTTGGGTAGTATAGACAGTTTAAAATATTTGTTCTTCCAGTCCACGAACCTGGAATGTCTTTCTATTTCTATGTGTCGTCTTCAATTTCTTTCATCAGTGCTTTATAGTTTTCAGGGTGCAGGTCTTTCACTTCTTTGGTCAGTTTTTTTCCTAGGTTTCTTTTTATTTTTGGTGCAATTGTAAATGGGATTATTTTATTAATTTATCTTTCTGCTGCTTCATTATTGGTGTATAGAAATGCAATGGATTTCTGTACCTTGTATCTTGTGACTTTACTTCATTCATTTATCAGTTCTAGCGGTTTTTTGGTGGAGTCTTTAGGTTTTCTACATAGAGTATCATGTCATCTGCAAATAGTGAAAGTTTTACTCTTTCCTTACTGATTTGATGCCTTTTATTTGTTTTTGTTGTCTGATTGCTGTGGCTAAGACTTCCAATACTATGTTAAATCAAACTGGTGAAAGTGGAAATCTTCATCTTGTTCCTGACCTTAGGGGAAAAGCTCTCAGTTTTTCCCATTAAAGATAATGTTAGCTGCAGGTTTTTTCATCCATGGCCTTTATTATGTTGAGCTATGTTCCCTCTAAACCTACTTTGTTGAGGGGTTTTATTGTGAATAGATGTTGTGCTTTGTCAAATGCTTTTCCTATGTCTATTGAAATGATCATATGGTTCTTAACCTTTCTCTTATTTTTTAAAAATATAATTTATTGTCAAATTGGCTTACATACAACACCCAGTGCTCATCCCAACAAGTGCCCTCCTGAATGCCCATCACCCATTTCCCCCCTCCCCCACCCCCTGTTTGTTCTCTGTATTTAAGAGTCTCTTGTGCTTTGCCTCCCTCCCTCTCTGTTTGTAACTCTTTTCCCCCTTCCCCTTCCCCATGGTCTTTTGTTAAGTTAACCTTTCTTTTATTGATGTGATGTATCACGTTGATTGAGTTGTGAATATTGAACCACCCTTGTAACATGGGAATAAATCTCACTTGATTGTGGGAAATGATTTTTTAAATGTATTGTTGGATTTGGTTTGCTAGTATTTTATTGAGGATTTTTTTCCTCAATCTTTGAACATCTATGTTCATCAGGGATATTGGCCTGCAGTGGTGTCTTCATCTGGTTTTAGTATCAGGATAATGCTGGCCTCATAGAATGAATTTGGAAGTTTTCTTTCCTTTTCTATTTTTTGGAATAGTTTGAGAAGAATAGGTGTTACCTTTTCCTTAAATGTTTGGTAGTATTAGCCTGTGAAGCCATCTGGTCCTGGACTTTTGTTTATGGGGAGGCTTTTACTTGTTTGTTTGTTTACTGATATAATTTCTTTGCTGGTTATTGGTCTGTTCAAATTTCCTATTTCCTCCTGTTTCAGCTTTGGTAGTTTACATGTGTCTAGGAACGTATCCATTTGAGAAGATGACATTTTGAGAAAACATGTAAAGAAGGGAAGGAGAGAGCTGCATAGGTATCTATGGGAAGAGCATCCCAGGCAGGTGGACCTAGCACACAGCACTAAGGCAGGAGGGGACCGAGAGTGCTAATAGAACAGCAAGGGGAATAGTGTGGCTGCAAGACAGTGAGCAAAGGTGAGGGTAGGAAGCAAAGTCAAAGAGGTAGTGCAGGGTCTTAGTAGCTACAGACAGGACTCTGACATGAATTGAAGTGGAAAGCCATTCACTTGTTGGGATGAGCACTGGGTGTTATATAGAAACCAACTTGACAATAAACTATAATAAAAAAATAAAATAAAATAATATGCCTGGCTTATTAAGAAAAAAAGAAATGGAAAGCCGCTAAAGGTTGATTGGTCTGCTTTTATTACTTTATTTATTTATTTACTTACTTACTTACTTGAAAGTAGGCTCTATGCGTGCCCAACGTGGGGCTTGAACTCACTACCCTGAGATTAAGAGTTGCGTGCTCTACTGACTGAGTCAGCCATGTGCCTCTGATTGGTGTGTTTTTTAGTTTATTGAAATATGTATTAATTTCTTAGGACTGTCATACAAATTACTACAAACTGGATAGTCTAAACCAATAGAAATGTATTATCTCAACATTCTGGAGTCTACAAGTCAGCAAAGGAGGTGAGAATGTATGCAAAGAAGTGATTATAACACTTGATGTGGACTTTTAACATGGGGGAAAAAGCAAAGTGAAGACTGTGGTAAAAGACAGGGGGAAATGGTGATTGAATCAACAGGCTGTAGGTCCCTTGTGCAACACAAGAATTATTGAACTTGGGGTGTCAGAAGATAGGAGCTAAAAACCTGAGATGGTGAGTCGCGTACAGAATTTGAAATGAATGCATCCTGGGGCTGTGCTGCTGGTAATCATAAGGACCAGGATATGAGTAGGGAGTGGGCAGCTGAAGTGGGATGCAGGACAAGTGCACTGAGGAGAGGTTGTCAAGGAACTGAGACATGAAGATTTGAAAAGATCATCTCCATGGAGACTGGTATCACCAAGAACCATGGCAGAAGCAGCAGTGGAGAGTGTGACAGTGAGCCCAGAGCTGAAATCGTCAAAGAGCCAGTGTGAGTGTCCTGGCAGAGTAGATGACAACAGCGAGGAGGCGTAGGTGACAATCTATCCAGGCCACACTCCAACCTGGAAGTTCTTAGGGAGAAGTGAGGGAAAATGAGGAGCCGGGGGTGGGGATCCGTCTCACCTCTGGGCCCAGGGGAATGAGGAAGGTCAGAGAGAACCAGCCAGAAGTGGAGAGGACTGAGGAGAAAGAAGGGAAGGGAATGTTCTGACAAGAGGTGGAGTGTGCTGGAAGATATGCCCACGACTCTCTTGAGCTCCAGAGGGCCCAGTAGAAGCGTTTTATGAGATGGGGAGGGCTGGGAGATCGGGCCAGGAAAGAAACGTGCGGAACTGTAGAGGGATTCCCATGTGGGGAGAGAGGATGACCTGAGTCTGGTGTTCGCGAGCATGGGGTGGGATGGGTGATAGAGACAGAAAACATGGCCCAATGAGATTGGTCTCAATAATCTCAAGATAGAAGGTGGTGAAGCCACGGCAGGTTGGATATGAGGGAGCCGTAGGGTGTTGGGCTATGGTAACGTTCCTGTCAACCAGAGACGAGGAGGCGGGGAGAGGGCCTTGAGAGATCCCTGGACACCTGTGGAGATAGGCATCAGGGCAAGGTTGTCTTACTTGCTTGGTGCCAGGAATATTCTAAGCGCTTTAAGCCTCTTAATCCTTCGTAACGACCCGACAGGGCAGATGTTATTATCTCCACTGTGAGACGAGAAGCACAGAGAGGTTAAATAATTTCCCCGAGGCCATACGGCCAGTAAGAGGTGAAGCCCAGATGTAAATGGGCACTGTCTGCCTCAGGGGCCATGTTTTGATCACTGACTCTACCAATATTTGACATGCGTTGAACATTGGCGGGGTAGCATCTGTGTGCCCACATCTCTGTGAACTCTCTAAGAGTAGGGATATGCTAGTTATCTTTTTCTCCTGCACTGGCATAAGGCCAGGTATTTAGAAGGTATTTAACAAATGTTTGAATAGTAAATAAATGGATATATGAATTGAATGAACACATGAATGAAATAACCAAAAACTTTGACCTTACAGGAGGGTAGAGGTTGGGTTTTAAATGAATGAAACTGTTCCTTTGCCATACCAGATATTACAAATAAACAACCAGAATCTCATTGTAAAGCTATACATAAAACAGGGCAATGAACACTTGAATAGGACAGAAGTCAGGTATTAGACCTAAATATACAATATATATATAAATATACAAGGGAATTTATTAAATGAGAAACCAGCATTTTGAAATTATTGTGGAAACATGGATTTAATAAGTGATCCAGGGAAACTCTTTACCCATCTAGAAAAAATGCAATCTAAATCCATGTCACATTGTCACCAGGATACAATTTAGATGGATGAAAAATTACAATATGAAACAATGAAATTCTAGAAGTCTGAGGGACAAGGATGTATAATACTACATTTTAATCTCAATGTGTGGAAGGCATTTATAAATGTAATAAGAACCTCCAAAACATAAAAGATTGGTAAGTCTGATCAACATAAAAATAAAAATTTCAGCATGGCAAAACCCACAATTAAGATAATAGATCTACCACAAGACGGGCTAAAATATTTGTAACTCATATCATACAGGGCTTCCAGAAATCAAGGTTAAAAACAATTCAATAACATAGTGGACAAAGACCAGGAATTCTTAGTTAACAAAAATGGAAATATAAATTTCTATTAAGCATATAAAATATCCTCAGCCTCACCCCTAAGAAGAGAAATGGGATTTAAATTATACTGCATTACCATGTTCCTATCACACCTGGGAAAAATCCAAGTCTGATAACATACTACGGGGTGAGAGTAAGTCTGGTAACTTACGTACTCAGACATGTGCAAAATTACATATGACAAGGATATTCATTGAAGCTTTTGTAACGGCAAAAGATAAGAATCCATTAAGGATACAGGGATATGCTACACAATGGTGTGTGGCTACGCGTACATGTAAACACAAGCACCTGTTAAAAAGCAGGAGGAAACTCTAGAATGGTGTGGAATGAGCTCCAAAGTTCACCAAGTAGAAAAAACAAGGGGCGGAACAGTATGTTACCAATTGTTTTCTTTCTTTTTTTTTTCTCTGAGAGAGGATAAAGCGTATATGAATGTATACATGTTGGTATGGTTCGAGAGGAGTAGAATACTGTGGAAAGATACCTGAGAAACTGGCAATGTTGGCTGCCTCTGGGAAAAATAATTGAGTATATGAGGAACACACAGCGGTGTCTCACATGTCAGGCATAGAGATTAATGCATACCCTTGTATCTTTTGAATTTGTGCATAAAGTACCTATTCTAAATAATTGTAGTGATATAAAAAGAATGTCTTTTCGTCCTCAAGTTGGGGAGACACTGCTTTGCCACAAGATGAAAAATGTTAGGTGTCCTGAGAGAGGCAGAGATGAAATCATGTTCTGGCTTGGCTAGAAAGACAGGGCTGGAGGGACTTTAGTGGGGGCGTGCTTGTATTTTATTTAAATATACCCAAATGGATCTGGAATGAGTATACTTATGTCTACTTTCAGGTCATGTTCAGGCATACTTTGGCCCCCAACAAGCTTTTTTCCGGTTAAAAGCAGGTGCCTGAAAAGTTGGAGAATTCCATAAGAGCACGGAGAGCATGTGGTAAAAGTTAAGGGTCTGATGTTACTAGTTAAAGGCTTTCTAAGCGCTCATCAGGCTCCTTTCTGACCTGTTCTGGTGGTAAAGTAACTGTACTTAACACCATTGTGTGCCAGTGGGAGACAGAAAATGTATGTTATTTTTAGCAAATTCTAGTAAAAATGGTAGATGCTCTTTGGACTCTGCTGGCAGATTGGCCTCTCAGCTCCTGGGAAGCCAAATTTATTTAAATTGCCATCCTTGCCTGTCATCTCAAATGGAGAAATGGACTTTTCAGACTCCTCCAGCTGTGATGTGGTGGGTGAATAAATTCCCAAGGTGGCATCCAACTGGGGCTGAGAAAAAGTTTTGGATTTTTCTTCTTAAAGCCAAGGAAGGACACAAAGTCTCAGCTCAGCAGCTGATACAGACACCTAATTTACTGATGTACGACACACAGCACTTCTGCCTTCATCTTCTAAAGTTTCAGGTGACTCATTAATTCTAGCCCTTTCCGTACCAACTAGCAGCAACGGTCTTTAAGATACTGTAACTTGAGAGAAGGAAGCTCTTTATTTCACTGTTTATTGCCCGAGTCACCAACAAGCCTCTATTAAAATTTGCTCTGTATTAGATGAATGGATCAAGAAGATGTGGTTTATCTATACCATGGAATACTACATGGCAATGAGAAACAATGAAATCTGGCCATGTGTAGCAACATGGATGGACCTTGAGGGTGTTATGCTGAGCGAAATAAGTCAGGCAGAGAAGGACAAATATCATATGTTTGCACGTATAGGAGGATTAGGAGGAACTTGACGGAGGAACAAGGGGGAGAAGAAGGGCGGAAATGGTGGGGGAAAGGGAGAGAAGCAAACCATGAGAGACTCTTGAATGCTGACAAAAACTGAGGACTGATGGATGTGGGGGGAGGGGGGATGGGCATGGAGGAGGACACTTGTGGGGATGAGCACTGAGTGTTATGTGGAAACTAATTTGACAATAAACTATTAAAAAAAAATTTGCTCTGTATTGTCCTTTTAAGTGTAATATTTGACACACAATATTCCTCTGCCTTTTATACTTTCATTCCCCAGAGGCAACCACAATCCTGACTCTGTGTTTATACTTTCCAGCCTGTGGCTTGTCTTTGCATCATCTGTGTAGTTTTGGTTTTGTTTTAACGAACTCAAGTTCTTTAAAGTCACACATATCAATAGTTTTTTATAGTGAACTCTTTCTGTATTATATGTTCCAAAAATCCTTATGACCTCAATCCTTGTGACCTTATACATCTTCTAAAATTTTAAATTTCTTTTCATATTTAAATCCTTAGACCAAGTAGAATTACTTTTTTGAATAAGGTAGGGAAGGGGTCTAATTTCAGGGTTGGTTTTTTTTTTCTTTTGCATTTATCAATTTCTCTAAATAGACAATTTCTAAGTGGACAATTTTCTAAATAGTCCCATTGGTCTGAAATGTCACTTGTCATATATCAGTTCCATAAATGCATGGGTCTTTGACTCTGTTTTATTCGCTAATTTGTCTATCCTTACTGCCATATATCATACTGCAGTATTCACAACCTTAATTATCATTATAATACTTTTTGAAATAAACTGAAAAAACCAGGGATCTAAAGATCCACATTATTCTACAGGTGTCCTGGCTTTTCTTCGCCTCCATTCTTCCCAGAATCTGCTTACTAAGTCCCATAAAAACAAGGTAGGGATATAACTAAAATTGCATTCAATCTACAGATGAGTCCAGGGAGAACTGAAATCTTTATAATATTCTTTCTATAGTTAGAAAAACTATCTGTAGAGAGAAAACCTATCTATGGAAAGACTCAATATTAAAGAAATCTCTGTGTAGGTCTTTATTAATGTTTTTCACTAAGGTTATATAGTTTTTTTTATACATATATATGGGTGTTATACATTTTTTTCAGATTTATTCCTAGGTACCTCACAGTTTTTGCTATCATTTAAAATGTTTTTTAATGTTTTATTTCTGAGAGAGAGAGAGAGAGAGACAGCGTGAACAGGGGAGGGTCAGAAAGAGAGATACAGAATCTGAAACAGGCTCCAGGCACTGAGGGAGCTGTCAGCACAGAGCCCGACACGGGGCTCGAACCCACGAACCATGAGATCATGCCCTGAGCCGAAGTCGGTTGCCCGACCGACTGAGCCATCCAGGCGCCCCTGGTTTTTGCTATTATAAGTGCTATCTTTTCTTTTCTAAAACTTTTTTTTTCCCAAACTATTTGTTGCTGATGTATAGAAATGCATTTGATTTTTTATACTGATCTTTAGCCAGCGAAACTTCTTTCTGCCCATTTCTGTAGTTCTTTTAAGCTTTTATGTAGACAGCCATATCTGTGAATGACAATTTATTCCTTTCCAAATTTTATTTTCCTTTCTTTATTATATTTGCTAGAAACTCCAGTACGATGTTGAACAGAGGCAGTAACAAAGGGCATTTTGTCTTAATCCTGGTTTTAAAGGAGGTGCTTTTAAAGTTTCCCCATTAAGGGGCGCCTGGGTGGCTCAGTCGGGTTAGGCATCCGACTTGAGGCAGCTCAGGTCATGATCTCACAGTCCATGGGTTTGAGCCCCATGTTGGGGCTGTGCTGATAGAGCCTGGAGCTGCTTCAGATTCTGTGTCTCCCTCTCTCTCTGCCCCTCTCCTGCTCGCTCTCTGTCTCTCAAAATAAAGACATAAAAAAAATTAAAGTTTCCCCATTAAGAATATTTGCTGTAGACGTTTTGTAGTTGCTTTTTATCAGGTTAAGGAAGTTCCAGTCTTATCTCTAGTTTGCTTGGAATTCTGATTATGAATAGGTGTTGAATTTTGTCAAATGCTTCTTTCTCCATCTATCCTAATAATAACATGCTTTTCTCCCTTGAATCTATTAATGTAATAAATGACATTTATATATTTTCTAATGCTAAATCACTTTTGCTCTCCTGAATAAACCCAACTTGGACACACACACACACACACACACACACATATATATAGACACACACATATATATATATAGGCATTTCTAGTGAATTATATTTTTCTAGGAATTTGTTTCTGGTTCACCTAAGTTTTCAAATTTATTGGTTCAAAATGTTCATAGTATTAGTCCATCTCTTTAACCTCTGCTGGCCTAGATTATGACCTCTTTTACATCCCTAATATTGTTTGTGCCTTCTTTCTGTTGTGCATGGTTCATCTCATCAGCTTTTATCTATTTTAATAGTCTTTTCAAAGAGCCAACTAGGGCTATGTTGAACCTTACTACTGTATCTCTTTTTCTATTTCATTGATGTTGAGTCATTTTCTCCTTTCTTCTAATTTTTTAAGTTGAATATTTAGTTGTTTAATTTTCAGCCCTTCTTTTCTTCCAGTGTAAGTACTTAAAACCATATTTTCTTTCTCTCAGTATCCTAATGTAATATGTAGTATTTACATTATTGTTTAATTTTATGCAGAATCATAACATTAGTTACTATCATTTAGTTACAAAGAAGTTTTTAGATTCCAATGTATGGGGTTTTAAAAATGTATATATTTTGGAACTATATTGTTCATTCAATAGTGGAAAAAGAACATGACTTGTCAATCCCTTGAAATTTGAGACTTGTTTGCAGTTTGGTCCATTACCATTTTTGAAAAAAACTCCATGTGTTTGAAATGAATAGTTAACTATTAGTTCAAGTTTGTTAATATTTCTAGATATTCTCCATCTAGCCTAGAACTATCTAGTCTATATCCAGATAGAAAATACCTATATTAATCTAGACCAGATTCTAGATATTCTGTATCTAGATACCCTCATTTCTAGTATGCTTATCAATAAAAGACTTGTATTTCAATCTTTCAGCATGATAGTAGATTTGTCTATTTTTCCTTATGCTCTATTACCTTTGACTTTGCAGTTTTAAAAACTACTATAGTAGGTGCATAATTTTACTCTAATACATTTTTTTGTTTGATGTTAATATGACAGATTTCAGGAAGTTAGTTTTTCTCTGGGACATACATATTTTTATCCGTTTATTTTCCATTTTTCCCTGTCATTTCGCTACCAGTGCATTTGCAAACAACATATAACTGGGTTTTTAAAAATCCAATCTTGGGGTGCCTGGGTTGCTCAGTCGGTTGGGAGTCTGACTCTTGATTTCCCCTTGGGTCATGATCCCAGGGTCATGGGATCAAGCCCCATGTCAGTGTGGAGCCTCCTTGGGATTCTCTCTCTCTCTCTCTCTCTCTCTCTCCCCCTACCTCTCCCTTCTCTGTCTCTCTCTAAAATAATAAACAAACATCCAATCTGCAAACTTTTGACTGGCTAGTCTATTTACATTTAATGTAATTATTAATATACAGCACTAAATATTTACTATTTACTTTGTAATTTCTATTTTTCCTCTTCCTCAACTCTATGCTTTTTATTTTTTGAAAGGGAAATTTATAGCATTCCATGCATATGTTAGAAAAAAAGAAAGATCTGAAGTCAATCATCTAAAATTCCACTTTAGGTAAATAGAAAAAGAAGAGTTAAATGCAGAGTAAGAAGAAGAAAACAAAAGTTAGAGCAGAAATCAATGAAACAGAAAATAGAGAAAATCAACAATATCAAAAGCTAGTTCTTTGAAAAGATCAATAAAATTGACAACCCTCTAGCCAGACTAAGAAAAAAAAGAGAGAGGACACAAATTACTTATATCAGAAATGAAAGAAGGGACATCATTATGGATCCCATTAAAAGGATAATAAATACTAAAAAGATAATAAAGGAATTTATGAACAACTTATACATACAAATTTCATAACTTAGATGAAATGACCAATTCCTTTACACAATCTGCTAAAACTCAGACAAGAAGAAACAGACAATCTGAATAAGCCCATTATCTATTAAAAGAAATTGAGGGGCACCTGGGTGGCTCAGTCAGTTAAGCATCCAACTCTTGGTTTTGGCTCAGGTCATGATCTCACAGTTTGTGGGATCAAGCACCATGAAGGGGTCCGCGCTAACAGCACAGAGCCTGCTTGGGATTCTCTTTCTCCCTCCCTTTCGGCCTCTCCCTCGTTTGCACATGCACTCACTCTCTCTTATTCTCTCTCTCTCAAAATAAACAGGTAAACTAAAAAAAAAAAAAGAAAGAAATTGAAACATAATAACATTTCAAAAGAGACAGCATCAGGCCCATATGGGTTTCCTGGAGAATTTTAACAAATACTTAAGAAACTGTACCAATTATCTACAATCTCTTCCAGAAAATAGAATCAGAGGGAATACTTTTTAACTCATTCTTTGAGGCCAGTATTTGCTTACTACCAAAACCAGATAGACATTATAGGAAAACTACAAAGCTATTGTGGATGTAAAAATCCACAAAATATTAGTGAATAAAATCCAATATTGTCTAAAAAAATTATGCACTAGAACCAAATGGGATTTATCCCAGGTATGCAAAGCTGATTCAACATTCAAAAACCAATTAATGTCATCTATCATACAACAGGTTAATGAAGAAAAATCACATGATCATATCAACAGACCCAAAAAATCAAATGGGCAATGGTGGTTGCAGGGGGGAGAGGTACAAACCAAGAAACAAACTCAACTACAGAGAACAAAACGATGGTTACCAGAGGAGAACAATTTGATGGGTTAGGGGTGGGAGATGGGTTAAATAGGTGGTGGGGATTAAGGAGTACACTAGTTGTGATGGGCACTGGGTAATGTATGGAATTGTTGAATCACTATACTGTACACCTGAAACTAATATAACTGTATGTTAACTGAAATTAAAATAAAAACTTTAAGGGGCACTTGGGTGGGTGCCTCCATTGGTTAAGCATCCAATTCTTGATTTCAGCTCAGGTCATGATCTCAGTTATGAGATCATGCCCCATGTGGGGCTCCAGGCTGAGCACAGAGTCTGCTTAAGATTGTTTCTCTCCTTCTCTTTCTGCCCCCCCAAAATAAAAAATGTAAATTAAAAACCTTAAAAATATTTAAAAAACAAAGATAAAGCATTTGATAAAATTTAATAATCATTCATGATAAAAAAGAAAAGCCTCTTAGCAAACTAGGAATAGAGGTGAACTTCCTAACTTAATAAAGAGGATCTACCAACCAACCAAACAAAAGCAAGACTATTAACTATAGAGAACTGATGGTTACCAGAGAGGAGGTAGATGGAGGGATGAGTAAAATAGGTGAAGGACATTAAAAGTACAGTTACCATGATAAGCACTAACATATAGAATTGTTAAATCACTTATATTGTACACTGAAACTAATATAAAACTGTTAAGTATACTGGATTAAAATTTTTAAAAAATCTTTTAAAGAATATCTACCAAAAGCCTATAGCTAATAATCCTACTGAATGGTGAAAAATTCAAGACTTTCCTGCAAAGATCAGGAACAAGGCAAGCATTTCTCCTCTCACCACTACTTTTCAACACTGTACCAGAAGTCCTAGCTAATATAGTTAAGATATGAAAAGAAAATAAAAGGTACACAGGTTGGGAAGGAAGAAATAAAACTGTCTCTGTTCACGGATGACATCAACATGTAGAAAATCCAAAGACAAAAAAACAAAAAACCCCTCCTGGAATCAATATGCAATTATACAAGATTAATATACAAAAGTCAGTCAGTTTCCTATATATCAGCTATGAGCAAGTGAAATTTTAAATAAAAACACATTACCAGCAGAGCACAGAGAATTTTTAAGGTAGTAAAAATATGCTTTCTGTAATGATGGATACACGTCATCATGCATTTAGCCAAACCCACAGATTATACAACACCATGAGTGAACCCTCAGGTAAACTATGGACTTTGGGTGATTATGATGTATCAATGTAAGGTTTCTTACTTGTAACAACTGTACCAGTCTCGTGTGGGATGTTTATAA
Organism: Crocuta crocuta; assembly: GCF_008692635.1. Classification (NCBI taxonomy): domain Eukaryota; kingdom Metazoa; phylum Chordata; class Mammalia; order Carnivora; family Hyaenidae; genus Crocuta; species Crocuta crocuta. The sequence goes on from NW_027529596.1 coordinate 2,505,823, forward strand.
TAGGCAAAGCTATGTTTGTGTGGGAGCAGGAGATATACACATCTCTGCAGCTTCCTTTAAATTTTGCTATGAATCTAAAACTCCTCTAAAAGAATAAATTCTTTAAATACTTAAAAAACTATTTCCATTAGCAACCCCTAAAAATAAAAAACTTAGGTAGAAGTCGAACAAAATATGTATTAGATCTATAAGAAGAAAACTATAAAAAACGAGTTATCAAAGAAAATTTAATGGAAAGATATCCCAAGTTCTTGGATAGGAAGACTCAACATTGTCAAGATGTCAGTTCTTTAGATCCAATACAATCTCAATCAAAGTCCCAGTTAGTTGTTTTGGGGATATTAATCAGCTGATTTTAAAGTATAAATGGGAAGGTGAAGGACCTAATAGAACGCATTGAGCATTGAAAACCAATGTCAAAGGACTTCAAGACTTACTATAAAGTTACAGTAATCCAGTGTGCTACTGAAATAGACAACACATCAGTGGAGCAGAATAGACCCACATAAATATGGTTAACTGATCTTTGACAAACAAGCAAAGGTTAACACAATGGATAGAAGGTCTTTTCAACAAATGGTGCTGGAACTAAACATCCACATGCAAAAAAAAAAAAAAAGATGAATGTCGCAGACCTTATATCCTTCACAAAATTTAACTCAAGCTAGATCGTAAACGTAAATGTAAAACACAAAATATAAAACTCCTAGAAGATAACAAAGAAGAAAATCTTAAGATGACCTTGAATATGGAAATGGTTTTTCAGGTATAACATTACAGGCACAATCCATGAAAGAAATCAATGATAAGCTGGGCTTCATTCAAATTATTCTGTTCTGCAAAGAAACCATACAAAGAAAATGAAAAGCCACAGATGAAAAACTGTTTGTAAAAGACACATGTGATAGTTATCCAAGCTGTATAAAGAGCCCTTAAAACTTAGTAAGAAAATAAACCACCCAATTAAAAAATGGGCAAAAGAACTTAAAGGATATCACACCTGTTTTAAAATTAGGTTGACTTTTATTGCTGTTCTAAGAGTTATTTATATATTCTGGATATCTTTATCAGATAAAATGATCTCCAAATATTTTCATCCATTCTGTGGGTCTTTTTTTCGACTTTGAGTGTCTTTTAATGCATAAGAACACTTTTACCGGACTTAATTTTGATGAAGTCCGATTTATTTTTTCTTTTGTTGCTTTTACGTTTGCTGTCCTATTAAGAAACCAATGCCTCATCCAAGGTCATGATTTACCCTTGTATTTTCTTCTAAGAGTTGTATAGTTTTAGCTCTAACACTTAAGGTTTTCATCCATCTTGAGCTAATTTTTGTAAATGATAGGGCCCAAATTCATTCTTTTGAATGTAGATATCCAATTGTCCCAGCACCATTTGTAGAAAGACCATTATTTCCCCCATTGAATGGTCTTGGCACAAGTGTCAAACCAAATGACCATAGACCGTTTATTTCTCAATTCTATTAGTTGATCTACAGATGTAAACACTTTTTTATAAATGTTTATTTTTGAAGGAGAGAGAGACAGAGTGTGAGTTGGGGAAGGGCAAAGAGAGAGAGGGAGACACAGATTCTGAAGCAGGCTCCAGGCTCTGAGCTGTCAGCAATAGAGCCCGATGTGGGGCTTGAACTCAGGAGCTGTGAAATCATGACCTGAGCTGAAGGTGGATGCTTAACCGACTGAGCCACCCAGGTGCCCCTAAGCACTTTTAATAATACAGCAATCCTTCATTAAACCCATGAAATGACATTTCTAGAAGACAGGGGAAACAACTTATTTACCTTGGTATTTACCCAGCACTTAGCAGACCCTGAGAACATGTTCACTGAACAAATTATTTACTTTTGAGGAAAGGAATGGGAATGGAGTCCACAAGAAAGATGGGCTCCTTTCCTCATGGAGTACTTTACTGTTTGATGTGGATTTGGAATTCTGGCATTCCTTCTCCATTGTTTGCAATGGTAGTATTTTTTTTAAGTTTCAAGTGTACAATTTACTGACTCAACACTTACACACAACACCCGGTGCTCTTCACATGCTCACGGACACCTGTTGTTTCTTGTGTTAACGTTAGCCATTCTGACAGGTATGAGGTGGTATCTCATTGTGGTTTTGATTTGTATTTTCCTGATGATGAGTGATGTTGAGCATCTTTTCATGTGTCTGTTTCCATATGTTGGTCTTTGGAAAATATCTGTTCATGTCTTCTGTCCATTTTTTAACTGGATTGTTTTTTTGGGTGTTGAGTTTTAAGTTCTTTATACATTTTGGAACCACAAGACCTCAAACAGCCAAAGTAACCTTGAAAAAGGAAAATGAAGCTAAGCTGGAGGGATCACAATTTCCGACTTCAAGCTATAATACAAAGCTGTAGTGATCAAGACAGTATGGTACTGACACAAAACAGACACATAGATCAATGGAACAGAACAGAAAACCTAGAAATGAACCCACAACTATATGGCCAATTAATCTTTGACAAAGCAGGAAAGAATATCCAAAAGAAAGATGGTTTCTTCAACAAATGCTGCTGGGAAAACTAGACAGCAACATGCTGAAGAAACAAACTGGTCCACTTTCTTACATCATACACAAAGAGAGATTCAAAATGGATTAAAGACCTAAATGTAAGAGGGGAAACCATTAAAATCCCAGAAGAGAGAACAGGCAGCAGTACTTTCTCTGACAACAGTCGTGGCAACTTGGGAGGCAAGGGAAACAAAAGCAAAAATTGGGATTTCATCCACATAAAAAGCTTCTGGGCAGCAAAACTGGAAGGCAGCCTATAAAATGGGAGAAGTTATTGGAAATTATTCATTCTAACTTTTTCTGAACATCTCGTACAGAAATCTGGGCACCTCAAAATGGGCAACTGAGGAAAAACTCAGTCATGAACTCAAACAGCAACAGTTAAAAGCTCTAAGTATTGTAAGATAACACAAAGAAAATGCTACTGAAAATGGAGCAGAAATCACTTTCAACCAGGATAACTTTGAGTATCCCAATCACTCATAAAGTATTCTTGAAGGGTAGTAAATACCTCAAATTTGCTTCCAAAAGAATTTTGAAAAAAAGAGGAGACATGAGTTTGAATTTTACTAATAGGATTTGGGGGTTTCTGAAGAGAAAGACCGCTATTTTTCTAAACTAAATTTCTGGTACTTATTGTTTTGGTTTATCTGACATATATACTACAAAAGTACAGCACAACCTGTAATATTTTTAAAATATAAGTTGAATAATTAACACAAGATTAAATTCAAATGGCATAGAACTGGACTTAGGCACCTAAAGCCATTGATCTGAATTCTAATTTTAGGCTTTCCCTTCATTTCCGCAGCCAACCCAATTACTGTCATGTTGATTTTGAAGAAAGATAGGTTTTCAAAGCTTGGATATATGATTTTTAAAAATCTACTAGTAGAAAATGCAATATAAACTTACACTGTATGAGTTATTTCTTGTTAAAAGATCTGATATCAAAAATAGATAAAAAGGAAGTAGAAGAAAATGCCATATATGAGAAACAGTCTTTGGAGTCAGTTACAGTTCCTCTTGAATATAACCTGAATCTCTGAGGGGTGTGTGTGTGTGTGTGCNGGACGTTTAACCGACTAAGCCACCCAGGTGCCCCTAACAGGTTTATTTTAAATGCCTGGAAAAAAAATCAGAAGACTAAATTAAATTAAAGTGATACAAAAATGTACATATTGAAATTGTTTAAGGTGGTAACGTCAAATAAAATCCCAATTCAATAAAATCTTCATATCCTAGAACTAATTTAGAGCCATCTGTTTAATAAGTACCATACCCTGGGATCTGAATAAGCTTTAAGGCCCAGTACTTCCCGAGGTGCATTCTTAGAAAATAGAAGATGCTTACCAGTGGGTGTGTTTGACCTTTGTTCCGGATTAGAAGAGTTGAAATGAGAAAATCCTGAACTCTCAACTCTTAGCTTCTATAAGTAACAAAAATACAAGGGAAAAAGTTGTTTTCTTATCGATTATTGGATTATCTACTTCAATTTCAAATTACTGTTTATAAAATACAAACACCCAATTTTACAATGTCTGATGAACTTTTGAAGAGACTGCTGTAAAGGGAACAGAGGGTAATGTTTGGAAGGGAACTGCAGGGTCAAGAGAGGATTATTTTTAAAGACGAGATTATAGGGGCGCCTGGGTGGCTCAGTCCAGGACCACTGGAGAAAGGAAAGTCAAGAACTGAGAGGTCGGGGAGCTGGATTACCTATGGGAAATACTGTTTGATAACATGGCTCAGTGCTGCTCTAGGAACAACCCACTCAGGGGCCACTGACTCTAAGATGTGGCTCTCAGGCACTAGAGCCTCTATGACAGAAGACCCAAAGTCTCCGGATTTTAGGGAGAAGATAGGAACAAGCCTATAAGAGGCAACGTTAAATATGGAAAACTACCTCAAACCTAAGCCCATGATAAATGAGGGGAAAAAAAAAAATCACCATTTAAAAAATTTTTTAATGTTTATTTTTGAGAGAGAGAGAGAGAGGGAGGGAGAGAATAAGATGGGGGAGGGGCAGAGAGAGAGGGAGACACAGAATCTGAAGCAGGCTCCAGGCTCTGAGCTGTCAGCACAGAGCCCGATACGGGATTTGAATTCATGAACCAAGAGATCATGACCTGAGCCAAAGTCTAACACTTAACCTACTGAGCCCCCCAGGCGCCCCACAACAGCACGATTTGATAGCGTTAACAGGGAGGCAGTATCTTTAGAGGACAGCCATATTTTAGTTAGAAGAGAGAAGATAAACAGATCTTCCCAAGAAAAGATTAAAGATATTTGAGATTGCTGATAACTAAGGGTAAGAGATGCATGGAAAAGTTCTTCAGGACTTGGTTAGGAGTGGAAAACACAGTCCGCCAAATGGGAGGAGTCTGGGAGAGGAGAGAGAATTGAGGTATCCTGAGTTTCTGTAGTGACTGACAGAAACAATGGAGAGGAACATTCTGAGATTAACTCTGCTGGTCTCAGCACAGCGACAATGGGGCGAAGGAGGCAGGGATTCTCAACCTGGCATTACTGCCATTTCAGGCTAGGTAACACTTTGTTGCGGGAGGCTGTCCTGTGTCGTCGCAAGATGTCTGGCCTCTACTCATCTGATGCCAGTAGCACCCTTTCCCCAGATGTGATAACCAAGTCTCCAAACATTCCCAAACGTCCCTTGAAGGGCACAAAATAGGTCCTGGCTGATAACTACTGGGTTGAGAGTTAACAGGAGAAGGAAAAGTCTTGCTCAAAGAATATATGGAGACCTCTGGGATAGCCTCTTTATTTTTATTCTTTAAAATGTTTATTTTGTGGGGCGCCTGGGTGGCTTAGTTGGTTAAGCCTCCAACTTTCGCTTAGGTCATGATCTCACGGTTCATGGGTTCGAGTCCCGCGTCGGGCTCTGTGCTGACTGCCAGCTCAGAGCCTGGAGCCTGTTTCAGTCTGTGACTCCCTCTCTCTCTGACCCTCCCCTGCTCACACTGTCTCTCTCTCTCTCCTAGAAATAAATAAAACATTAAAAAATAAAATAAAATGTTTATTTTGAGAGCGAGCAAAGAAGTGCGCGCGTGCGCGCACACACACACACACAAATGAGGTTGGGGCAGAGAGAAAGAGAGAGAGAATCCCAAGCAGGCTCTGCACAGTCAGTGGGGCTTTATCTTATGAACCTGTGAGATCATGACCTGAGCCAAAATCAAAAGAGTCAACGCTTAACCCACTGAGTCCTCAGGCACGCCTCTCTTTTTCATTTTTTAAACTGTCATACACGAAGATGGACTTTTCTGGGGTGCACACGCCTATACAGGTTGTACCACATGAAGAGATCTGTGGAACCACTGCTGTAGTCTGGAGATAGCGCCATTCTACCACCTCAAAAACTTCCCTCATGCTGTCCCCTTACAGTTATCCCAACCCCCTGAGAACCCCTGATATGTTCTTTATCATTACTGTTTTGTCTTTTTAAGAATGTCATATAACATTCTGAGACTGCTTCTTTTGCTAAATATAATTAATACCCATGAGACCCTAATCATTGAGTGTAACAACAGTTCATTCTATTTTGAGGGTTCCCTTTTCACAGTTTTATGAACCATCTTTATTTTTTTTAATGTTTTATTTTGAGAGAGAGAGACAGAGCATGAGAGGGGAGGGGCAGAGAGAGAGAAGAAGACAAAGAATCTGAAGCAGACTCCAGGCTCTGAGAGGTCAGCATAGAGCCTGACGCGGGGCTCAAACTCACAAGCTGTGAGATCACGACCTGAGTTGAAGTCAGACGCTTAACTGACTGAGCCACCCAGGCGCCCCTAGGAACCATCTTTAAATGACAACAACATTTATTGATTATGTACTATGTTCCTAGGCAGAGTTCTTTCATATACAGCTGCCTTTAATCCTATAACTACTAGCTCTTATTATTATTCTTGTTTTACAGATAAGGAATCAGCACAGAAAGTTCAAATAACTTGCATAAAGACACACACAGATTGTATGTAGCAGGCCTGAAATGCAATTTAGGAATTCTAACTCCACAGTCTCTCTCTTAACTGCTATGCTATTAGTGGTATACAAAGGAGTACTAGTAAATAAATAGCAAGGAGGGAAGAAAGGTGGTAGGGAAATTAGACAGCTTTTAATCAAATCCTAAATCAGGTCTTATACATTTTTGAAGTAAATATTTTAAATATTTATATTATCTATATTTAGACAATTTTTGGAATGAATTTTGCATATGGTTTGTATAAAGACAGACTATTGCTAATTTTGATTTTCCTAAAACTTTGTTAAACATAGTAGGAAAATATAGAAAGAAAAAGATTTATGCAACTGGGTCCAACTGGATTAAGAAGTGTTTAACATTCCACAGAGGATTTTTAAAAAATGTTTTAGAAAAAAGAGAACCAGAGTCCAGATCTGCAGCTGTTCCTGGCCGAGACCCCGTGCAGTAGCACAGGGAGGCCACAGGTCCTGAAGTCAGCTCCTTACCTGGTAACGCCCTGCATCCAATACAACCATCTTGGGGGTCACACTATTGCTGGCCTCGTAATCTTGAAGTGGTACGTGAGTTTCTGTAAGCTGGACTCCAAAGAGAGTGGCCAGAGAATTACTGATGCAGTATCTTTAAAAGGAAATAATAAAATTCATTATCAGAATCTAATTCGTTCTAAAATGATTCAGATTTTTTAAATTTCTAATATAAAGATAGAAGATATACCATTCTAACTTGGGGGTGGTTAGAGATTCAGAGAAATGGGATTGGGTAGCAACACATATCATAAACTGGTCACTGCTAGTAAGCAATACTCTTCTGATTACCAGATAAAATTTCAGGTTTATTATAAGGGAACATGGATGGGAGTAAAGATTACCAGAATTCTCAAATGTTTAAGGCAAGGAGAGGGCAACAGAAATTAGGCTGTAACTTAAAAACACTTATCTACCCTCAGAATCAACTGCCACTAGGCATGTAAAGGGAGCACCAGAGCACCAGGGATCTGAGGCTCCAGGCGCCTTCACTACAGAATGAGAAGCCGGGCGTCCGCCTGGCTCACTTGGCTAAATGTCCGCCTTGATTTTGGCTCAGGTTCTGATCTCGCAGTTCGTGAGTTCAAGCCCTGAGCTCTGCGTTGTGGAGCTTGTTTGAGATTCTTCTTCTCTCTGCCCCACCCCTGCTCATTCTTTCTCTCAAAAATAAATAAACACTTTTAAAAACGAGAAGAAAAGGGCTTTTAAGCATCTGAACAAGAAGTGCTGTTGTTAATGACGGTAGGGAATTTTACTCTCCTATAATGAAAATTTTCAATAAATGCTTCGGAAGGTTCACTCAAATTGCTCAGGTGGTTAACTATACCAAACAAGTGTGGCATGCACAGAATAATAAAAGTAACATGAAGTTTAAAACACACGCACACAGGCGCGCACATGCACACAGACACCCAACCCTTTGTTTTAAAAGAGAATTATGGAAATAGACATGAACAGTGTTTAACCCCATTTGTGAAAGCAACAGCAAGTGAAACGGCTAAGAACTCAATGCAGGATACAGCATTATGAAGAAACTCCTTTCTCCAACTTACGCAATTTTCTTGCAAACAGCTAAAGCACAGAAGAGAATATCGTTTTCTTCATGCCACTTGCACCTGTACAAAAAAGAAAAAGGACTTTAATATCCCTAAGAGCAGTAGTGTCGTTTGAGGGGTTTTATATATATAGCCAGATTTGTAATTTACCTAGTTAACTTACCTAGTTAACATACCTAGTTAAAATCATTTAAGAAAAACTGACTCAAAGTTTTAACATTTAACAAAAATTAGATTTTTTAAAAAATATTTTTTTAAATGTATCTCCTCTGATGCAAATTCATAAATTGCACATACCAGGTATGTTCTACTGTGAAGCGAAATGAGTGTGACAGACACACCCCCGTGACTATGGTTACCAGGCACCTGTTTGACATCCACTCACTACATGCACACTATTCACCAGCACTAGATACAGCACTGAATGAAACACAGAAACTCTGATCCACACAAAACTTACTTTCATAGGAAGACTGATCAAAAAAGATGTAGGCATAATACACAATAAATTAGATCAAGACAAGTTCTAAGGAGGAAAACAAATAAAGATGAAAAACATGACGTGAGATGTTGCGAAGAGGTGACATTTTAGGTGAGGCCGCCAGGAGAGGCACCACTGAGAGGGACTGCAGAGAAAATGATGAACAGCACACTTTTACGACAGCCACTATACACCGTAGGTTTCCACTTAGCACAGTCTACTGAGACTCGGAACAGGACTTACTACTTGAGTAATTAAAAGCTTGCCTGAACCTAGCAAGAATCACTTTAAAATTACTGAAACCATGTTAAACACTAAGTGTAAAAAGTCAATTATCTGAACTTAATTTAAGTTATTTAACTGAATGGAAAACTAAATATAAAATTAAGAATTTCTCACTGCTTTTATAACGTGATTCAATAAATGGGATTCATAAAACTCTTAGGTCTAAAATGAAGGATTAGGTTGAAACTAAGCCTAAGTTCTTACATAGGCACACAGAATCAAGTAATTTTTAAATTTCCAGTTAGTTTTGCTCCTTTTCCAGAACCTAAACCCCCCAAGTTCAGTGCCTCCTATACACATTTCCACGTAGATCGTATATGAAATAAAAGCAACTGAAAATCGAACAATGTATTCCAGGATTAAAAACAAAAAGCCCAAAAACAAACCTGCAGAAACCTGATCCCAGGGGAAAATGCCTCCAAATCTAACAGTTACAATGTTAAAAATGACGTTTTGATGTTTTTATACTTTTTAAAATTTTAACTTGAATTCCAGTTAGTTAACACAGTGTAATATTAGTTTCAGGTGTACAATTCAGTGATTAAACATTTTCATACATCACCGCTCTTCACAAATGTACTCCCTCCTCCCTCACCTCTTTGAGCCATCCCCCCACCCCTTCCCTTCTGGTATTCTCTATAGTTAAGAATCTGTTTCTTGGTTTGTCTCTTTTTTCCATCATCATTTGTTTTGTTTCTTAAATTCCACATGAGTGAAATCATATGGTATTTGTCTTCCTCTGACTTATTTCTTCTGGATTCTCTTCCTCAAAATCATACCACCAATCCCCCTAAAAATGACTGTATTTTCTAGTAAAGAAGGATTTACTCTAAAAATCTGTCAAAAATTAGAACTGCTTTGTACACTTTGTTAAGCTATTAATATTCACTTTGCAGCCTCAAATCTAGCCCCAGCATGAACACCTCTTAGATGGGTTTCTTTTATTTATGAAATTCCACTCCAAAGTCATAAGGTCACAAGTCAGTTGGTCTTTTGAGTGAATGTGCAACCTGCTCCTGAGTTCCAACATGATGTCATTCACGCCAACGACGTGTAGCACGAAGGCCTTGACAATCGTCTTTTCCTGTCTCAAAAAGTCCTCCCTCTTTCCTCCTTCTTCCTGAGGACAAGCCAGGCTTTACACCCGCTCAGAACCAGGCTGCTAGAGAGCCTCTACATGCTCCTCAAAGTGACTCACGAGTTTCTCTTAAATAGTCTCTGTGCTTTCATTCCTTTGAGTCACTGTTCAGGTCCTTTTCTTGTCTTGGAAGGTCCTCCCTTCAACCCAAATCTCTGCTCACAGAAATTCTATTCATCTTTCCAAGAGAACCAAATAAAATATTTACCCCAGCATGTATTTCACATATTTTTAACCCTCATACCTGAAGTGATTTCTCCCTGATATATCATAATCTCTGGAAAATTGTAAGAAATTACCGTATACAACTTCACTGTCGTTACCCTGCTTTATTGCTCTTGTCAGACAGGAGACACTAAAGGCGAGGACAATCATGTCACTCCTTCCTGTGTTTCCCACAGAACCTAGTCTTCGACCTTACAGATGAGAGCCACCTAAAACATTTGTTAATGATAAAAACTCAGGGCACCTGGGTGGCCCAACTGGTTGAGCTTCCAACTTCGGCTCATGTTATGATCTCACAGTTCTGTTTGGGAACTGTTGGGCAAGCTGCTGGCAGCGGGGAGCCCGCCTGGGATCCTGTCTCCCTCTCTTCCTGCCCCTTCTCTGCCCACACTCTCTCTCAAAAATAAACATTAAAAAATAAAATAAAAATTCAATAAATTGGTCTAAGAAAAAAATGACTCTAAAGTGATGTCAAGATATAAAGCTGCAACTCTTAAGGGCACATGCACCCCAATGTTTAAGGCAGCACTATCGACAACAGGCATAGTATGGGAAGAGCCCAAATGTCCATCGATGGATGAATGGATAAAGATGATGTGGGGTATGTGTGTGTGTATATAAAATGTATGTGTGCATACACACACACACACACACACGATGGAATATTACTTGGTGATCAAAAAGAATGAAATCTTGCCATTTGCAACAATGTGAATGGAACTAGAGGGTATTTTTTTTTAATTTTTTATAATGTTTATTTTTGAGAGAGTGTGAGCAAGGTTGGAATAGAGAGAGAGAGACACACACACAGAATTCAAAGCATGCTCCAGGCTCTGAATTGTCAGCACAGAGCCCAATGTGGGGCTTGAACCCACGAACAGTGAGATCATGACCTGAGCCAAAGTTGGACACTCAAATGACTAAGCCACCCAGGTGCCCCAGAACTAGAGAGTATTATATGCCAAGTGAAATAAAAGTTAGTCAGAGCAAGACAAATACCATATGACTTCACTCATATGTGGAATTTAAGATACAAAACAAATGAACCTAAGGGAAGGGAAGCAAAAACAATATAAAAACAGAAAGGGAGACAAACCATAAGAGACTCTTAAATACAGAGAACAAACTGAGGGTTGCTGGAGGGGTGCTGGATGGGGGGATGGGCTAACTGGGCAAGGGGCAGTGAGGAGGACACTTGTTGAGATGAGCACTGGGTGTTATACGTGATCACTAAATTCTATTCCTGAAACCATTATTATACTATATGTTAACCGACTTGGATTTAAGTTTAACAAGTAAAATTATTACCTGAAAGGAAAAAAAAAGCTGTACCCCTTAAAACTATTGCTGGGGCTTCTGGTTAAAAATGCATGAATTATCTTCTCTTCCTCCCCAAACCCTATGAAAATGACAGTCAAAAGAAGAACGATAGTAGCAGTCTGCAGTAGAAAGAGGCCTCCACGGGAGAGAAGTGACCAAGCCCACAGGATACAGAAAGTAAATGAAGGAGTGCGCACTGATGAGGGAAGACACCGGAAGTCACAGCCCTCAGCCCTCTCAGACCCGGCTACTCGGGAGCTCTGGCCACCAGAACCCTAGACAGGCTCTGAAGCCACGGACAGGCCTCTGGCCAGAGAGCAGAGGTAAGACAGGAGGCTGAACTACTTCTGTACAAAGAACGGTCATGTGCCCTGACTGTGCAAAGAAGTAAACCCTTCTTGGAGAACTAGGCAGCAAGAATGGGTGCTAGTACCTTAAGACAAAGCCCTCAATATTCTGGCATTTAGGATTTTGTCTCAGCTTAACATCCAGCTCCCTTGTCTGCTTCCCCTAAAGCCCAATTCGTTGATAATCTCCAATGAACAATACTGAACCCTTACTCAGCGCTGCAGCCTCATTTCTAAATATGACCATAACCAAAGACGATCAGATATTCAAAGAAAGTCTGCGTCACAAAAAGGTCAAGACAGGAACATCACAAGTCACAACCCCAAAGAATGAAAACCCAGAGAACAAAAGCACACGAACATCCCTGCCCCACCAGCAAGTACCCCAATGAGAGCTATGGAATTACTGTATCTATGATCCTACATTTCTTCCTCATATCTTCAACCCAAATCAGCACTGACGACAGCTGGGACAGTGTGTGCAACAGGACAGTACTGCAGGCAGAGAGGTCCTGAGACCTCAACAAGTCAGCCTCTGCCCAGTATTGAAATGCCACAGCTTGCTGGGGTGCTGTGCTCAGTGCCCTTTGTGTCGTCTGCCTAAGTGACTTTGTCAATATCCGATAGACCCAATAAAGAAGAGAACTAGTCTCCCTTCACTGCATTTTCAGTGCCCAGAACAGTGCCTGGCACATAGTGAAAGGATGAATGGTGGCATTATCCAAATCTCTTCATGGAGTTCTAGGCTGGGATGACCAGCTGCTTGCCTGTTACTTCTAGATCTTACCTCACAAGGACCTCAAAACATTCTAAACTTGCTCCTCTCTCTCGTCTGTTTACCCTGAAATATATATACTACAAACCTGAGCACTGTCTTTCTTTTCAAGCTCTTCCTGTATCCAGCCCATCAGCAAGGTCTACTAATTTTTATCAAGATGAAATCTCCATCTCTACTGTCAACATTCTGGTCCAAGCCATTTCTTGCCTGGACTAGAGACGACTTAATAGTTATAGACTGTATTCTTCCTTTCTTGCCTTTCAATATATCCATTAAAAACTCAAGAGGACCTTTTAGAAACCTAAGCAAACTGTCAGGTTGATAAAATTCCTTCCTGTACCCCCCAAATACAGAGACCTGATGGTCGGCAGATGGGAAGGGAGGAAAGATGGGGAAAAAAATTCCTGTAGCTTCCTGTAGCTAAGAAGGCTTATAGTGTTTATGGTCCTTGCTTCTTTCTTTTTTTTTTTTTTAATGTTTTTATTTATTTCTAGGAGAGAGAGAGACAGCCTGAGCAGGGGAGGGTCAGAGAGAGAGGGAGTCACAGACTGAAACAGGCTCCAGGCTCTGAGCTGGCAGTCAGCACAGAGCCCGACGCGGGGCTCGAACCCACGAACCGCGAGATCATGACCTAAGCGAAAGTCGGACGCTTAACCGACTAAGCCACCCAGGCGCCCCATTCCTTGCTTATTTCTTGAGCCTCACCTTGTGCATTCTCCCCTTTGCTCACTACTTTCCAGTCAAGCTAACAATTTCCAGTAAAACCAAGCTTTCACCTCAACGCCTTTGCCTCTCTCTGTCCAGGATGCCCTTCTTTCGTTTTTGCATGGCTACATCTCTCTCACTTCAGATCTGTTTCAATAATACATCCTCAATCGCTTCTCGGTCTTTTGGCTAAGATCAAGTGCATTACTACATCCTCAAAAAAAAAAAAAAGCCCCTATTCTTAACTATTCTAGAAAGTAGTCTTTTTGTACAGTCTTCTCTGCAAGAGGAAGAACAGTATCCTGCTGATTTCCTTCTCTGCACTGATCACAAGCTAAATTACCATTTTATTATTTACTGTATATTTCTCTTTCCCATTAAAACGTTAGCTTCATGAAGGCAGAGACCTCATAGATCTTGTTCACCACTGTTCAGCACAGTGCCTGGGACAGAGGAGATGCTCAATAAATACTGGCTGACTGACTAAAAGCTGCCTTGTTTCAAACATACGTCATTACAGAGTGAATTAATTCAAGGACAGTTATGACAAAAAGCAACAAAGAGAATGGGAGACCTATAAAAGTTATGAATATTCTAGCCTTCAAAACACCAGGACAGTCATCAACAGCCTCTTTACTTAAGATTCTGATACTTTCTCTAACTGTACTCAATTTCACTAATACCTATCCATTTCATCTACACATTCGTCCAAAAGCTAGCAGCATCTATCAAAAATTTATCACAAACTTCAATGTAAAAGAAGTTTAAGAGAAGCCTTTGAAGAGAGTCCTATCTGCTTATATTAACAGATTCCAACAGTAGCTTCTGTTGACTACTACAAACAATCTCCCTTCTAAACAATACTACATCTTGGAATCCATCCCGTCCAAAGCAGTTTATTACAAAAGTGCTTAAAGTGCTATGTGGTAGTTTCATCATTAACAAAATCCCTTGGCACAAGGTCTCTCTCTTTCTCATATGCCAAAGCTACTCTTATGGTAGCCTACACTTACTCAACTGAGCTCAACACGGTGTTTCTTCAATTTTAAAACATGCTTTTTTTCACTTTTTAACTTAAGTGGAAATGCATTTTCCAACTGAAGGTACTTTACAATTGCTATTGGCCTAGAAATAGTTGCACTGCCTGAAAATGTACAAATTTGCTTGTTCCTGATGATAAACAATTGCAACCCATTTTATTCAACAAACCAACTGAAGGTTATTTGAGAAAATACTGATTTGTCTCTGAACACATTCTGCTGACATCAAGACCCAGCATAGAAACCTGCATAAAGGCTGCTGTTAGTGGCAGTAAGTATTTGATACACCAGCATAAAAACAAACACATATGTCCATTGTGTGCTTCACTAATCATGTTGTTCCCTTTCTTTGCAAAATACTTGCTCGGTCTATTTGGTTTCCTTTTTCCTCCTAGTAACCATACATTTTATCCTTCCCCTAAAATTATTTCTCATTTTAACTGAAGTAGAGACTTTCAGCTGCACAACAGTGACTCGACACATTTAATAACTACTACACTGTGCTCACAAGTGTAGCTAATCTGTCACCATACAACACTATGATGACACCACTGACTATATTCCCTGTGCTGTGCTTCTCATCCCCGTAACTTATTCAGTCCTTATTCATAACTTATTCAGTGGAAGTCTGTACCTCTTACCCCCTTCACTCATTTTTCCACATTCCCCTGCTTTGTTCTCTGTATTTATGAGTCTGCTTCTGCTTTTGTTTTTTAGATTTCACACAGAAGTAATATCCTATGGTATTTGTCTTTCTTTGACCCATTTCACCTGGCATAACACCCTCTAGGTCCATCCATGCTTTACAAATGGCAAGAGCTCATTCCTTTTTATGGCTGAGTAATTTTCACATCTTCTTTACCCATTCATCTTTGGATGGACATCTGGTTTGCTTTCATATCCTGGCTATTGTAAATAATACTGCAATGCTGCAATACTGCAACACTGGGGTGCATAGATCTTTCCAATTAGTGTTTTTTCTTTGGACAATATATGCAGTAATGGAAGTACTGGATCATATGATATTTCTATTTCTAATTTTTTGAGGAACTTCCATACTGTTTTCATAGTTGCTGCACCAATTTACATTCCCACCAAAGTGCTCAAGGATCGTTTTTTCTCCACATCCTCACCAACACTTGTTATTTGTTGCCTTTGATTCTAGGTGTTCTGACAGGTGTAAGGTAATAGCTAGCTCATTGTGGTTTTGATTTGCATTCTCTCATGATGAGTGATGTTGAGCATCTTCTCACGTGTCTGCTGTCTGTATGGCTTCTTTGGAAAAAGGTCTATATGGGTTCTATGCTCATTTCTTTTTTTTTTTAATGTTTTATTTATTTCTAGGAGACAGAGAGAGAGACAGCGTGAGCAGGGGAGGGTCAGAGAGAGAGGGAGTCACAGACTGAAACAGGCTCCAGGCTCTGAGCTGGCAGCACAGAGCCCGATGCGGGGCTCGAACCCACGAACCACGAGATCATGACCTAAGCGAAAGTCGGACGCTTAACCGACTAAGCCACCCAGGCGCCCCCTATGCTCATTTCTTAAATCAGATTTGTGTGTGTGTGTGTGTGTGTGTGTGTGTGTGTTGAGTTGTAGAAATTTTTTATGCATTTTGGATACTAACCTATTATCAGATATATAACTTAGAAATATCTTTTCCCATTCAGTAAGTTGCCTTTTTATTTTGTTGATGGTTTCTTTCATGGTGCAAAAGCTTTTCATTTTGGTGTAGTCCCAATAGTTTATTTTTGCTTTTGTTTCCCTTGCCTGAGAAAAATATTGCTACAGCAGATGTTAAAGAGATTACTGCCTGTGTTTTCTTCAAGGAGTTTTATGGTTTCTTAAATTCTTTTTTTAATGTTTGTTTATTTTTGAGAAAGAGAAACAGAGGGGCGGGGGAGGGGCTGAGAGAAAGGGAGGCAGAGAATCTGCAGCAGGCTCCAAGCTTTGAACTGCCAGCACAGAGCGCGACGTGGGACTCAAACTCATGGATCACAAGATCATGACCTGGTCTGAAGCTGGACACTTAACCCACTGAGCCACTGAGGCGCCCCTAGGAATTTTATAGCTTCAAGTCTTCAATACGTTTTGAGTTTATTTTTGTTTATGGTGTATGGTGCAGTTCTCTTTTAAGAAACACTGTTATCACCAACACTCTGGATGGCAGAGAAGTCAATAATATATATAAACACAGACAATGAATGACTCTGAAGGTAAAGTTTTAGAAATACATTAATGAATAGCTGAAGTAATAGTATATAAATCTAAATATGCTATCATATCATCCATAAATTTTGCAGATTAAGAAGAATAAAAACAGAAAATCTATAGATGATGCATAACCAAGAGAGAATTACAAAAGTCAATTACATAAAAATGGGGGGGACCTCTTAATTTCCAGTGGAGTAATTTCATACCAAACTATTTTATATGGCTTTAGAAGGAGGCTGCAGTCCAGAAAACACTGGAGGAGAGACAGAAGAGAAACAAAGAGCCTAAGATTAAATTACAACAATTCCACAATGAGATCTGGAAATTTCCAGAGTCCTGACAGATCAGAGCACTGGCTACAGCAAAGGAACTTACCAGTGCCTGTGAGGCTCTAGGAGGCAGTCTGGAAGGTAAGGCTTCTGGGCAGCAGGAGGTAAGAGGAAGGGAGAAGAGTTGTTTAGAAATTGCATGGGGAGGGGGGAAGCAAAGGGGAGAGAGGGAAAAATTTAGGATTTTTCAGGACAAAAGAGAACAGAAAAATGGGAAGACCCACCACCCTGGAAGCATTCAAAGGAACCACCATTTTCTACACTGACAGAAGAGGGAGCACTGGAGCGAAGAGCGTCAAACCTCCCAAATCACCAGCCCTGTCCAGGAAATGCAAAAGAATTTTAAGATATGAAAACATGTCCTGAGTGAGAAATTTCAAAACTAAGAACAGAATAAAAAAGACGTAAGAGTTTACAAAACTCTGGAAATAAAAACTGTATCAGAAAAGAACTAAGTTACAAACTACCTAAGGAAGAATTAAAGATTAAAAACATAAAAAGAGAGAAAAGGGTCAGAGACCATGATCAAAATGAAAGATAGGCAAAGAAGACCAAACATACCTATGCTGGACTCCCCTGAGAAGGGAAATGAAATAGAACAGAATACTAAACAATGATCAAAGAAAACTCTCCTGGAGTAAGGCCTGATTCTGCATATTGAAAGAGGTCACCAAACTACTGAGAAAACTACCCTGCAATAATATACTCAGAGAAATATCATAATAAAACTATTAGATTTTTTAAAGATGAAAAAACATCCTTAAAGTCTCTAGGCAAAAAGATCAAGTAACTTAAAAGGCCAAGAGAATTAAATGACCAAACTTCTCAAAAGCAACACACAATGCAATCCAACAATGAAGCTGTATTTTATAGAAACTCAAGGAAATAAAAGATAAATCAATAACAAGTTTTCAATAGGCAAGAGGCCAGGGAGAACTGTTCCCAAAAGCCCTTAATTAATTTACCAGATCAAGATTCCACACCCAAATAGGGGGCGCCTGGGGGGCTCAGTGGGTTAAGCATCTGACTTCGGCTCAAGTCATGATCTCGTGGTTTGTGGGTTCCAGACTGGCATCAGGCTCTGTGTGGACAGCTCAGAGCCTAGAGCCTGCTTGGGATCCTGTGTCTCCCTCTCTCTCTGACCCTCTCCTGCTTGTGCTCTGTCTCTCTCTCAAAAATAAACATTAAAAAAAAAATTTTTTTTTAAGACACCAAAATAACACAGTAAGCAAGTTAAAACTATGGGATATTCAATGAAACACAGAAACACTGTATACAAAAAACTTTTATATACCATTCTCAACATGTGACAGATCAAGCAGACATAGCTAAAGGGATTAAGATAAAATTTTTTTTTGGAGGGCGCCTGGGTGGCTCAGTCTAAGCGTCGACTTAGGCTCAGCTCATGATCTCACGGTTCGTGGGTTCAAGCCCCACGTCAGGCTCTGTGCTGACAGCTAGTTCAGAGCGTGGAGCCTGTTTTGGATTCTGTGTCTCCCTCTTTCTCTGACCCTTCTCTGCTCATGCTGTCTCTCTCTCTCTCTCAGAAATAAATAAAACACATTTTTTAAAACAGGTAATTTTTTTTAATAACTGGAAGTTTGTACCTTCTAATCTTCAGCTAAATATCCCATCCTCTCACCAGCCTCCCCCTGTGACAGCTACCAGTTTGTTCTCTGTATTTAAAGTCAGTTTGGTTTTTAGTTGGTCTGTCTTTGTTTTTAGAGTCCACACAGATGTGATAGTATTTGTCTGTCTGACTTATTTCACTCAGCATAATACCGTCTAGGTCTATCCATGTTGCCATAAACTGAAAGATGCATTCTTTTTTTGTGGCGCAGTAATATTCCGGCATGTATGTGTGTGTTGTGCACACCAATCTCCTTTATCCTGAAGAGCCAAAAATTAAGTCCTCCAGTAAGAGCAACCTCGGGCTGCACGTAGCCCCAGTCCCAGTCCTAGGAAAAGCCTCAGACTGTTCACGGCTAAAGCCATCCTCAGACCGCCCTCAGTTCAGTTAATCAAAAAGAAAAAAAAAAAACATTCCTATGGTCTGAGTCAAGGCTGGAAACTGCAGATACAAATTAGCCAATTTCTCACTGCTTGTCTGAACCCCCGTGGGCCCTTTGAACTCACCTCACAATTGGTCATTTTCAAAGGATTCTCAAAAGTCACGATTGGGTCCCACCAAAAGTAATGAACACCTCACAGATACTGAATGGTCAAAGCTGTAATTCTAATTGGTGCTTATGTGATGATGCTACATGTACTGTAACACCCCCATCCCTTACTCCTTAAAAACCCTGTTCGCTATTGTTCTTGGCTTCACCTTGCTGCCATGACACCGGCAGGCTGGTGAGCCCCTGCTCGAGCTTGTAATAAAGACCCTTTTGTACTTGCATCGATGCCGGCTCCTTGGGGGTCTCTGGGACTCGTGATTTGGGCACAACAATCCATTTATTTATCGGGCAGCTGGGTTGCTCCCATGTCTTGTCTATTCTAAATACTCATGGGGAAGCAGGTATCTTTTCAAATTCGTGTTTTCCTTTTCTTTGGGTAGATACCCAGTAATGGAATTACCAGATCTCACAGTCTATTTTTTTTTAATGTTCTATTTATTTTTGAGAGAAAGATAGAGACAGTGTGAGCAGGGGAGGGTCAGAGAGAGAGGGAGACACAGAATCCGAAACAGGCTCCAGGCTCTGAGCTGACTGTCAGCACACAGCCCGATGTGGGGTTCGAACCCACGAATCATGAGATCATGACCTGAGCCGAGGTCGGATGCTTAACTGACTGAGCCACTCAGGCGCCCCTCGGTCTTTCTATTTTTAATGTTAAGCTCCATGCTATTTTCCACAGTGGTTGCACCAATTTACATTCCCACCAGTAGGGCCCTCAGGCTCCCTTTTCTCCACATCCTCACCAGCCTTTGTCTTTCTTAAGAGATAAAACAAACAACAACAACAATAAAACTTATGAAAGGAAAAAAAAGAGATAAAACAACTTAAACAACATAAAGTAGTCCTCACGGGCGAATGTCAAATGCTACACCCTGATAATAAATATTCTTCTCACATGCCCACAGAACATTCACAAAACTGATCATATATTAAGTTGGCAAAAAACTGCAAAACTTCCATAAAGTAGAAATATTATGAACTAAAGTGATCACAATGCAAAAAACACTAGAATTTACTAAAAAAAACCAGAAAGGCTTTTCCACCCGGGGATTATTAACTGAAGGGTTAAAACTAAAGAATGTTTTTTTTTAAGGGTTTTTTTTTTAATTTTTTAATGTTTTATTTATTTCTAGGAGAGATAGAGAACAGCATGAGCAGGGGAGGGTCAGAGAAGAGAGGAAGTCACAGAACTGGAAACAGGCTCCAGGCTCTGAGCTGGCAGTCAGCACAGAGCCCGACGCGGGGCTCGAACCCACGAACAGTGAGATAATGACCTAAGCGAAAGTTGGACGCTTAACCGACTAAGCCACCCAGGCGCATCCAGAATGTTTCTTAAATGACATAATACTGTACGTGAATCTATGAGATGCACCGAAAGCAATGTTAAGAAGAAAGTTCACTCTACTAAACACTTCTCAATAAATAATAATAAAAACTAATGAATTCTGAGACCCCAAAGGAGAAAAAGAACCAGAGTACCCAGAAAATGAGAAAAAAAACCAGAAATTAATGAGGAAGAGAATTTAAAAAAACCCAAATCTACTAAAATCCTGTTGTTTTGAAGAAAAAAAATAACAAAATAGACAATATGCTAGTTTCATTTAAGGGGGGAAAAAGCACAAATATACAAAATAACCACAGAAACAGTAAATTTTATTTTATTTTATTTTTATTTTTTTTTAATTTTTTTAATGTTTTATTTATTTCTAGGAGAGAGAGAGAGAGACAGCGTGAGCAGGGGAGGGGCAGAGAGAGAGGGAGTCACAGACTGAACCAGGCTCCAGGCTCTGAGCCGGCAGTCAGCACAGAGCCCGACGCGGGGCCCGAACCCACAAACCGCGAGATCATGACCTAAGCGAAAGTCGGACGCTTAACCGACTAAGCCACCCAGGCGCCCCATGAAGCAGTAAATTTTAAAAATCATGAGACCAACTCTGCAGACTTTTAAACAAATTTGGAAACTTATATAAAAATGTATAATCTCCTAGAGAAATACAGACTACCAACATTGATTCCATTAAAGTTAGAAAGCCTAATCAGATTGATTTTAATAGAAGAAACAAAGTTATTAGAGAACTGCCTCACAAAAATTATCCAGTCCCAGATATGCACAACTTGTACGAGAAAATTTTAAAAGTCTTGAAAGGACCAAAAGCAGATTTGAGAAATGCAAAGACATCTCACCTTGGACAGAATTCAACATTATAAACATTTCGGTTCTCCCCAATTTGTAAGCTCAATGCAACCCAAGGAGTTTTATGGACTTAGATTGAAGTGAAGTGGTTCTTCTGAATATACTTTTTTGTTTAAATACATTAAAAATAATAAAATCAACAAGGATGGGGGAAAATGGAATAAACAAGCAAATGGACTGAACTAGATTTCAAATGAATAATTTCACCACACTGAAGAAGGGGGAAGAACCAACCCAAATAACTTTTGAAAGAAGTATTTTGACTATGTATCTTCAGACTAAACCACAATTGAAATAGATAATATGTTGTTTTACAGTGGAATCACTTAACAGTTCTCTAACGATTGACTTTTACTTACTGTATTTTAGGACTGAACAAACAAGAATATTGAGTGCCAGGTTTTTCACTCAGAGAAGAGAAATACAGAAATAGAAAAATGGAAAACAGGAAACAATATGTGTTGAAGTGGAATTGTAGGTTTAGTATGAACTCACAGGGAGACGGATCAAAGTGTGTGTGGTGCATATATGTGTATTTCCCAGCTCTCTCCACTAGGGGGACTAGAATCAGTGATGCTCCAGTAGGAATGGGCACACCTAGCACCCATATCCTGTCTCCTAAATACGCTCCTCCTCCGTTTAAAGGAACTAGGGCTTTTTGGAGAAATGGCTAACTCAAAGCTGAAGCAGGGAAAGTACAACGATGAGCCTGAATGTATTAAGCTAGAAAGCAAAGAAGCACTCAAAGAATGATGAAGAAATGCCAAAAGGAAACAGAAACAATTGCTTTGAAGGGACTCCCACTGGCCATAAAGAAACAACAGAAGTATAAAAAATAAGTTAATAGTAACAGATTATAGCCCATTCAATAGAATAGGAATCCATGAGTCGATACTCATTATTTTTTTAATGTTTATTTATTATTGAGACAGAGAGAAACAGACAATGGGGTAGGCTCAGAGAGAGAGGGAGACACAGAATCCGAAGCAGGTTCTAGGCTCTGAGCTATCAGCACAGAGCCTGACACGGGGCTCAAACCCAAGAATCACGAGATCGTGACCTGAGCCGAAGTCGGACACTTAACCGACTGAGCCACCCAGGCATCCCCCAATAATCATTATTTTCAAAATTAAAAGCTCTTCCTTACAGTAAAATGTCAAAGGAAAAACTGGATTAGAAAATCACCATTTCACAGGGGCGTCTGGGTGGCTCAGCTGCGTAAGTCTCCAAATCTTGATTTCAGCTCAGGTCATGATCTCACAGTTTGAGTTTGAGCCCCTCATCATGCTCTGTGCTGATAGCATGGAAGTTCCCTCCCTCTCTCTCTCGGACCTTCCCCCAAATGCTTGAGCACTCTCTCACTCAAATAAACCATAAAAAAATAAAAATCACCAATTCACAAATGTAGTAATTACTGATTCAGGCAAAACTCATCAGTGGATGTGAAAACTAATAGGCAAGCTGAAATTTGAGGAAAAGATGATCTACCAAATCTCAAAATATCTCCCTACAAAATATTATTTTTAAGATGAAAAACAGCAACTTTTCAATGGGAGAAATCTGACAGACAATATCTCAAGTGATCAAAGTTATCATCAGTAATAGAACAAACGGACATCATATGCATCCAGATATAACATACTGAGAAGATACCTAACTTTTGTGGTGCTCCTGCCAAAAATATAGAACCTCAATCTACTCAGGAGCAAATACAGACAAACTAAAACTAAGGGACAGTCTATAAAGTAACCAGCCTATACTCTTCAAAAACGTCAAGATCATGAGAGTCTCAGTCCCTTCCAAACATCTTCTCCCATTCTGCAGACCAACTTTTAGTTTTGCTGGTGGTCTCCTTCACTGTGCAGACGCTTTTTACTTTGATGTTGTCCCAAAAGTTTATTCTTGTTTTGTTTCCCTTGCCTCTGGAGACATATTTAGTAAGATATCTAGTAAGAAGTTCCTATGGCCAATGTCAAAGTAGTTACTGCCTATGTTGTCCTCTAGGATTTTGGTGGTTTCCTGTCTTACATTTAGGACCTTCATCCATTTTTAATTTATTTTTGTGTATGGTAAGAAAGTGGTACAATTTTGGGGCGCCTGCGTGGCTCAGTCGGTTAAGCGTCCAACCTCGGCTGAGGTCATGATCTCACGGTTCGTGGGTTTGAGCCTCACGTCGGGCTCTGTGCTGACAGCTCAGAGCCTGGAGCTGCTTCAGATTCTGTATCTCCCTCTCTCTCTGCCCCTCCCCTGTTCATGCTCTGTCTCTCTCTCAGAAATAAATAAAACACTTAAAAAAAAGTTAAAAAAAAAAAGTGTCCAGTTTCACTCTTTTGTATGTTGTCCAGTTTTCCCAACATCATTTGTTAATATATAAAGAACTTATAAAACTGAACATCCAAAAAACAAATAACCCAGTTAAAAATTGGCAAAAGATATGAATATATTTTTCTGAAAAAGGCATACAATGGCTGACACATGAAAAGAAGCTCAACATCACTCATCATCAGGCAAATACAAATCAAAACTACAACAAGGTATCACCTCACACCAGTCAGAATGGCCAAAATTAACAACATAGGAAACAAGAGGTGTTGATGAGGACGTGGAGAAAGGTCAATCCTCTTACACTGTTGGTGGGAATGCAAACTTCATGCTTGCAGCCACTCTGAAAAACAGTATGGAGCTTCCTCAAAAAGTTAAAAATAGAACTACTCTACGATCTGGCAATTGCGCTACTAAGTATTTACCCAAAGGATACGAATACATGGATTCAGAGGGGTCCATGCACCCCAATGTTTATAGCAGCATTATCAACAATAGCCAAATTATCAAAAAAGCCCAAAGGTCCATCAATTGATGAATGGATAAAGAAGATATATACAAAGGAATATTACTCAGCCATGAAAAAGAATGAAATCTTAACCATTTTCAATGCCATGGATGGAGCTAGGGAGTATTATGCTAAGCTAAGTCAGTAAGAGAAAGACAAATACCATATGATCTCACTCATTTGTGGAATTTAAAAAAGAAAATAGATGAACACAGGGGGGTAAAAAAGAAAGGCAAGCTAAGAAACAGACTCTGAACTATAGAGAACAAACTGAGAGTTATTAGAGGGGACTTGGTCGGGGGGAGGGGTTAAATTAAATAGGTGATGGGTATTGAGGGCAGTTGTGATGAGCGCCGGGTTTTGCATATAAATGATGAATTACTACACTCTACACCTGAAACTAATATTATACAATATGTTAACTGGAATTTAAATAAAAACTTGGAAAAAAAACAAAACAAAAAGAAAGCCAGACGAAGAAACGATTTCAGATTAAAGGAGGCTAAAAAAACATTAACTAAGGGGTGCATGGGTGGCTCAGGTCATTATCTCGCAGTTCGTAAATTCAAGCCCTGCTACAGGTTCTGTGCTGACAGCTCAGATTCTGTGTCTCCCTCGCTCTCTGCCCCTCCCCCACTCACATTCTGTCTCTCTCAAACATAAATAAAAATTTATAAAGAACATAACTAAATGCAACACATGCTCCTGAGTTGGACCCTAGACTACATTTTCTTTTGCTATAAAAGAAACTACTGAAAC
Organism: Crocuta crocuta; assembly: GCF_008692635.1. Classification (NCBI taxonomy): domain Eukaryota; kingdom Metazoa; phylum Chordata; class Mammalia; order Carnivora; family Hyaenidae; genus Crocuta; species Crocuta crocuta. Next base: position 2,530,770 of record NW_027529596.1, read on the forward strand.
TCTAGAAAAATATGAATATGGCCTTCCAATTAGACAACAGTATTATGTCAAGGGTGATATCTTGTTTTGATAATTTTATGTTAATATACATGTTTTTGTTCTTAGGAAAAATACATTGATATTTAGGAGGGAAAAGACATCATGGCAGCAACTTACTCTCAAGTGGTTCAGAGAAAGAAACTGTATATGTATCTAGAGAAGAAGTTATAAAGAAAATGTATTAGAACGTTAGCAATTAGAGGGGCGCCTGGGTGGCTCAGTCCCTGAAGCATCAGACTTTGGCTCAGGTCATGATCTCATGATTTGTGGGTTTGAGCCCTCCATTGGGCTCTCTGCTGTCAATGCAGAGCCTGCTTTGGATCCTCTGTCTCCCTCTCTCTCTGCCCCTCCCCTGCTCACACATATATATGCACTCTCTCTTTCCCAAAAATAAACATTAAAAAATAAATAAATAAAATGTTAACAATTAGGGAATCTGAGAGAATGACATATAGGATTTTTCTGTACTATTCTTGCAACTTTTCTGTAAACCTGAAATTACTTCAAATTAAAAACTATTTTAAACTTACTTCGCTTACATTGGTTCTTATATATATGTACAAGAATTCTACATAATAAGACATCTGTTTAAATAAATATATTCTTCCATCAGTATAAAAATTCTAAATGATAAAGCACCTGGTCAGTTATTTGGTAGTGTGTTTGTTTTCAGCTGTAGACAAAGTAACAATGTATCTGACAATCAATGGAATCTTATATTCAAGGAAACAATGATTCCAAAGTTTCATAGGAAAATACTGCCCACTGATGGAAAAGGAAAAACCAATCTGGTCATATTTTCTCAGTTCAGAAGTCAAAATCACTATCACAAAATCACTCCACATACCTTGTGTTGCTAGAATAATCCCACATGGCCACATCTAGGAGGCTCCGAACCCAGGTTTTAGAGGGCTCCTTAAGAAATTTTTGCTGGTAGATCCCCACTACAAGATCTTCTACAGTGAGAAGCTCTAGATCTTGCCTTATTGCTTTCATTGATAAATAGAAAGACATACAGTTAATGAATTTAGATACAGAGAAGATGTACATCAAAATGGAAACAAATACAGATGTTATAAAGCACTTGAACAGTAACTTAGTTTTACTTACCTGATGCCTTTGCCATATGCTTCAAACACCAGTTGACTCTGGCTCTGTCATCAGACTGGAGAAGGAAAAACATTTACTTGTATTTTCTCCTACACTGAGTTGATCTTAATCAATTGATGTTCTTTCAAACTGGGGAGGTGGGGGTGGCAGGAAGGGAAAGACTAAAGAGTTTGTGACAACTAAATGAGAACCATCAAAAAGAACAACATATTTTTAAAAACTACTGCTATTAACAGTTACATTTATAAAGCAACGTTAACAGACTTTGTGAAAAGCAAGGGAGACCTAGGGTAGGCGCATGAAGAAACCAACATGCAGAAAAAAGTAATCTGCTCATGGTTACACTAAACTAATAAGGTTAAAACCCAGTTCTTCAACTCCTAGTCTAAAAGAATTTCTTTGGGTACCTTCTGTGGATCTTCTGGTATCTAAGTGGATGCCTTAAAAAAAATGCTTACACTGACATTACCTTGCAGTAGACAGGTGGCCAGCTTCCTGGGTTTGGGTGAATAAACCCATAAAGGTCTTGTAACACAGTTGCTTGGTCACGCCCAGATTCAAAGTTTGAAATAGGGATCTTGTGACTAGAATCACCTGACGGAAACAAAAGGAGGTAGGAGTTCAAAATTTGACCGAGACAAATAGGACAAAGTGGGTAAGGAAGTAGGGTACAGGAAGAGGGTAGTGACTCATGTTCAAGCACGTATACCAAGCCTAGTTATAATTAGGTACTTTATTTTATCCAATATTCTTATGAGAAAGGTGATATATACCTATTGGAGAAGAGACAACACAGAAGTTAGTATAGTAAGTTAACAGTTGGTGATCAATGGGAGTCAGGATTCAAAACCAAGTTTAAGTGACTAAGCCTGTATGTTTTCATGATTCCCATCTGCTTTTCATGAATCTGTGTTATATGTGAGGCTGGAAAACTTAATAGCAATGATTGCTTTTTAAAAGATTGTATGATCAAGATTTCCACTTCCAATAAAAAATGGACCAAGTAATTCAGGCCAACCTTCCACAAAAATTTAAAATACTTGAGAATATCCAGAATACACAGTAGTGAGGAATTAATAGATCTAGATGCAAGAGAATACACAAATTCATAAAGGCTCTCCAGAGAGCCTCGCTTTTGGAGCAGGTTTCCCCTGCAGTTATTTACCAGCTCCAGAAAAGGAGCCGTTGAACGGCTGAGCAGTGTGCATTTGTCAGCTTCTGGGGCCCATTTGCTAGGCCCCCATGATCTAGCAAAAGCAAACATAAATCTTTTCTGGAGGAGAGGAACATCACTATAAGCCTCAAATTACTTTAATTTTTTCAGCATAGTGGAGAAAATGGTGGACAGGAAGGCAGAAGCCCAAGAAGCCACAGTGAGCTGGAGCTGCCAGAGTAATGAAAAGGAAAGTTCCAGCTGCAACACTAAGAAGTGAACTAGAAGCTGCAGACCTCTCAACAAAGCCTGCAAAGACCCCCCAAGTTTGGAAGCGCCATAGGTAGTCAGACAACAAAGCCTCGCCATATCCATCGAACTTGGACTACGTAAGCCTAAAGAAACTGTTCCAGCTCTCGCTCCAAAAACCCTTTCAGTAGCAGCAGCCTTTAATGAAGATGACGATACTGAACCAGAGGAAATGCCTCCAGAAACAAAGATGAGGATGAAAATATTGGAAGGGATACACCAGCATCATTAGGACCAAACTCCTTCAAGAAAGGAAAGCATGGTTTTTCTCATGGCCATAACCTATGGAAGCAAAATATAAAATCTCATCTTGGAAATGTCCATGACCAAGATAATTAAATGATGTGTTTTAAAATTGGGGTGTGGGGTGGGTATAAAGTTAAAAGGAATAGTTTCCTTTTAAAAAGAATGGTAAAAGATTATCTTTAGGGACTTTAAGATTGGTACATTAAAAAATGAGTCTGAAATTAGAGATAATTTATGTTTTATATTCAGATTTCAAGACATTTACTAATTTTATAGTTTCATGTGATTAGCTTATAGATAATAGAAAAATCAGAAATGGTATCTAAGAATTGAACATTTTTTAGACACTACTAAGAGGGATGCAAAAAGTTATTATCTATTTAAACTGCAAGCAATTACTCTTAACTCCCTTCTTAATATAAACTGTCCCCCAGGACCAGCCTTACGGAGAGTGCTGTGCTGGGAAGATAATGTTATTAGACTACTGACTGAAAGTACATTAGATAAAATTAAAATATGGCTTTTTTTTTCCTAATGGGTATTTGTTTCAAGTCCTTATAAACTAAGTACTGCATTGCTATCAGCTGGTACAGATGCTTATTAGCTCTTTAAAAATTTTTTTCAGGGTGCCTGGGTGGCTTAGGTTAAGCGTCTGACTTCGGCTTAGGTCATGGTCTCGCAGTTGGTGAGTTCGAGCCCAGAGCCTGGAGCTGCTTCAGATTCTGTGTCTCCCTCTCTCTGCCCCTCCCTCACTTGCACACTGTCTCTCTCTGTCTCTCTCAAAAATAAATAGATATTTAAAAATAAAATAATTTTTTTCATCTTATGTAAATTGTTAAGTATTTGAAATAGTACACTTCACCTGAATGGGTCTTGGCTACCTTTGTTAGTCGTCAAAGACCATCTGCTACCAAAGTAAATCAGTATATTGTGAATATGCTTCTTAGTTTTTGTTATTAGCTAGTTCCTGTAAACATTTCTACCAGGTCTTGAGGTAACTCATAAGGAAGTTGGGTTTCTTTTAAAATAGAAACTACCACCAAAAACTTAAATGTATGTATGATACTTAGATATTTGAGTGGTTTTGTTTTTTAAAAAGTAGTAACACCAAAAAAGCCACGTTGTATGAAGATGAAAATGAGAAAAACACACTTTCTATACCTTTGTTAAATCTTAATTTACTAACTTATGAAAATGGAATTTGACTTGAACTTAATACAAGAAATCTTCGTTAGTATAACAATATGGCTTATGTGAATTATTATACATATATTTTTTAAGTATTATACACATTAATCATGTACATTTTAGGTATTGAAAATAAATATAAAGAAAATACATCTTTAAATATATTCTATGGAATCTTCGACCACATATACTTTGTTAGATCTATGTACTATAGGTTAAAAATTTTTTTTTTAGTTTTTTTAATGTAACAGTTAAACACATCTTTAACAGCATAGTCAGAGCTTTAAAAAACATACAGTATAATGATTTCCTTGAAAATTCCTGCAATATTTAATTTGGAAGCAGCTTCAGACCACTTTATTGGTAGTAACTCGCGGAGCTTTTAAACAGGGATTAAGTCCAGAGAAGCAGCCTGTATCCCTAACACTTTGTTCATCTGCAGTGTGTACGTTTAAGTTTAAAGTGGAGCCCAAGTAAAACAATGGGATAGAACTGTTAGTTCTCACATGAGATACATTAACTTAACTTGCTTTAATGTAGGCAAACTTTCCACTTTTGTCCATTTTGCTGTTTATGTTAAAATAACACCCTTTCCAACATATTTGACTCAAATGAATTATTAACCTAAGGTCAAGACAGGAGAGAAAACGACCGAGATGAATATCTTCACTAAAATACCAATAAACTTGTCAAACTCAAACATTCTAGATGATCCAGGTACATGATGAAAGAAGAATGAGAACCAAACTGAATTTGACAGAAAGAGATCCAAAAGTATTCCAGTGACTGAAATTATTCAGCACAGATGGTAAATAATCATGCTATGATCAAATTATGAATTTTAGCCTAAAGTTATAAAAAAGGACACAGAGGAAGAGTTCAGTTTCTGATAACGACAGACTAGAACTGTACAAATGACACACCTGCTTGAGAGCACTGCAGAGAGAAAACTGCAGTGAGGAATCAGGGGTCCAAAATCTTGGAGAAGAAGGAATCCTAGAGAGGAGATTCTGGCATTTGGGTTCACTGGTAATTTGGGGCATTTACGAATTCTGGAAGAGTATCTGGAAGAATTCAGAGTATCATGAAGCTGTCAGTTTTGTCCAAAACGATCTAAAGATTTAAAGGTGATTCCAACCTAAATTTAAACAAAGCTCTTTATGAAGCATGATACTCAGACTCTGAACTGTATGGAAGAGCAAAGGGTCAAGAATAGCTGTGACATTCCAAAACAAAGTCAAGGAACCCACGTAAATACTATCAAAATATTGTGTTCAATGATATGAACAAAACAAACAAACAAAAACCAAGCAGACCAACAGGACAAAATAAACAGACCACGAAGACCATGCATGTACAGGAGTGTGGCACTACATACTGAGGAACAAGCTGGTTAGTTAATAAAGGATGCTGAGGGCTGCCTGGTGGCTCAGTCGGCTGAGCATCTGACTCTCGATTTCGGCTCAGGTCACGATCTCATGGATCGTCAGTTCAAGCCCTGCATGATACTCTGCACTGAGCATGGAGCCTGCCTGGGATGCTGTCACTCCCCTCTCGCCTGAGCGCACTCTCTCAAAATAAACGTTTTTTAAAAACACTAATAATAAATGATGCTGAGACAACTAATTATCTACATGCGGAGAAAAAAGAAATAGAACCTCTACTTCATACCATACACAAGTCAGTGCCAGATGGCATAAGAACTTGGATATGAAAAACAAAACTTAATAAAAGCTATCTTTATCACCTTCAGGTAGAAGAGGATTCTTAAATAAGACATTAAAAACCTTCAAACCCGAAGGGAAAGGAGGATAAATTTACTAAATTAAAAATTAAAACTTCTGTTCATTGGAAGACACCATAATGACAGTAAAAAAAAAAAAAAAATACAATGCATACACTGAAAACAGGTACCTGCAATTAAATCAGTAAGCAGATACATAATAAAATTCCCCAAAGCAATATAAAAGACAGTCCAATATAAAAATGGGGAAAAGGCAATATTGAGTTAATAAAAATACAAGTATGGAAACAAGCCCATAATGTTAATTACATAAAAGTTCAAAGAAACCAAAATTAAATATACCATTTAATTTTTTTAAATATGTATTCATTTCTGAGAGAGAACAAGCAGTGGAGGGGCAGGGAGCAAGGAACAGAGTCCAAAGTTGGCTCCCTGCTGACAGCAGAGAACCCGATGTGGGGCTTGAACTCATGAACTAGGAGACCATGACCTGAGCCGAAGTGGGAGGCTTAACCAACTGAGCCACGCAGGCGCCCATAAGTACACCATTTAAATACATATGTAGTCATAATAGAACTATTCAGAAAAGAGAAAATTATTAGCACAAATTTCCAAATAGTGTCTTTCTTATAAAAAGGGAGGGCGATGCAATCAAGGAGAGACACAGGGACCTTCAATGACAAGGCACTGCCATTATTTCTTCAGCGGAGTGACGAATGCACAGCTCTTCATTAATATTCCTTACACCTTAAGTCAATGTTATATTCTTTGTGTATGAAGACTAATTTTAAAAGCTGACAGACCTTTTGTACAGGAAGCCAAAGCCAGTTTTCAAAGCTTTGCATTTTTTTAATGCAGAACTTCTCTCAAGAAAATTCACCAGTAACGGGCTCCGTGCTAACAGCCAGCTCAGAGCCTGGAGCCTGTTTCAGATTCGGTGTCTCCCTCTCTCTCTGACCCTCCCCTGCTCACGCTGTCTCTCTCTCGCTCTCTCAGAAATAAATAAAACTTAAAAAAAAATTTTTTTTTTAAATAAAATTCACCAGTAAAATGTACAGAAGCAGAGCTCCTCTAGTTAAGGTGGGGGAGAATGAGAAGGTCCAAGACCTCCGACTCCCATAGTCTCACACAGAATCTGAAGTACCTCTTCAGAGAAAAGCATGGCAGTGGGGGTGGGGAAATCAATAGATTCCATATCAAAATCTCTTCCAGTCTTGAAATTCTTTGATTCTAATGTGCTAAACCAGAACGCCCATCCATGAAGTATTCACTTGACTCACATATATTTCATAAAAGGCCAGATAGCACAGGAGCATCTGAAAGATCTACATGTACATTCCTTAGCTACTAAACTGCATCCACATGTAAATTTGCTTCAGCGTGCTCCCCTCTGAAACATGATCTTTTCCTAAGCATCAGGTTGATTACACCAGCATAAGCATTTTTAGTTATAATGTTGACACAGCCATCATCCTAATAGAATCATTTATTTTATTTAACTGGCACATTTCCCAGCATTATCAAATTGGCAATTTAAGACATGGATACATTGATGAGCTCCAAAAACCTAAGTTTCCTGAATGAACTGTGTTCAATTTTAATTAGTTTGAAATAATAAGAAAACACTCTTGGAGTCTTTAATAGGTTTTTAAGAACCACATTTTCTGTTAATCTGGTTAGCTTGAAAATGTAAAAATAAGCCTTAAAAACTTATTTTTAAGTATTTATCAGAACCAGAATAATAAACAGTAAGCCAGTGGCACTCTCACAAATGAGTGTCTGACAAATCATAGGGATTCCAATGTGCTCAACAGATGAACAAACCAAAACCAGCTTAAGTAAAAAAGTGAAGTTAATTCACCAGCTACGTTTCCAAGTTTTGTTTTACTATTTAGTTGAATAACCTCAAATGATGCAACACGTGGGGAGATTAGCTAGGTTCACTCTTCAAAAACTGCAAAAGAATTCTTCTGTTTTACAATTTTTTTCATTCAAAGCTACATAAAGGAACCAAAATAAAAAAACTTGCCCTTACCTTGTTCCACAGTCTATGGCCCTGATCCCAGGCAAACAAAAAAAGGGACTAGTACATAGTTTCACTAAGACTGGGAAAAACTCAAAGGACATAATTAAGAGTGACTCTAAAATGTTCTCTTCATTTATAAAGAACAGAATTATAAATGTTACATAAAAACTGCTTATCATGGTAGATTTGAAAACTATTTCTAACGTCAAACTTCTACAGGCTAGGTGTCTGCATTTTTAAGTAAAAAAGAAAACAACTTAATAAAATAATGATTTTGAATATAAAAAAATTATCATGATTTCCATTCTAATCACAGAGGAAACTTGTTAAAACCTAGTTTCTAGAAGAGCTTAGTTCAGAGCTTAGGTATATAATCATATCCTTTGGTGTCCCACAAGTCTATTTAATTCTGAAGTTTTTAAGGATCACATACACCATCTATCATTTCTATGAAGAGTCTCCAACAATAAGAGTATTCTTCCTCCAAATTATGTTTTATGCGTTCATTTAAAGCATCAAGTCTTAACCAAGTATATACATATTCAATGCCTATATTCTGCCCCATTCCTTTATACTTACTTGCAGCCTGACAATGAAACCGAAATCCTCGTGGAATTTCACCTACAATACAAAATATTTTGTTGAGAGAAGTTCTCTGGTTTTGCCATAGCAATATTTCATAGGATGACCAAGTCATAACATACATAGATCATTGTTACCACTATGTGAAAACACAAAAGATTAAATTTTCATAGAGGTTGTTTTGTTTTGTTTTGCCAAAGGAATGAGGACTATTAAAGAATTCTGGTATATTGTCTAACCTACTCTAAAAAGGAAGTTACTCCTAGGGGGCACCTGGGTGGCTCAGTCAGTTAAGTGTCTGACCTTTGGTTTCAGCTTAGGTCATGGTCTCATGGGATGGAGCCCTTATTGAGATTCTTTCTCTCTCTCTCTCTCTGCCCCACCCCCTTTACCTTCTCTCCCCCAACCCCCNATATATATATATATATATATACACACTTCTTTCTGTATATACATGCAAATACACTGTGTATATACATATACATACACACACATATATATACACATATACACACACGTGTATACATACACACACACACACACACACACACACAGAAAGTTACAGGAAAAAATACTAGGTAAAGAAAATTTGTGCTAAAGGAGTCTTAGCTAGGGGTCCAGAAGGCCCTTGATACAGGCACTCATGTATGTATTTCTCAAGGAAAACAAAAAGTCTCCAAATTCTTTTTAATGTTTTATAACCATATGAAGAAAAGTAGTTAACTTATCCTAAGCAGCAAGTCTCACAAGTGTGAGTGGGATAATTAGTTTTCAGTTTTTCGGTCATCTGAACACAAGGAAAAGCACTGGCCTGTACTAATGAATTTTAAAGCCAGTGACAAAACTAAAGATGAAGTTCTCTTCCCAACCTCTTTCCCATTACTCTTCTCCCTATACAGCTCTCCCACTTGCCTTAGAGAGTATTACTGGTCCTTTATCTACTCTCTTGGCACCTGAACTGAATCCTATGTCTTCATTACTACCTCTTTTTCCTGAGTGGGATATCCAGAAAAAGAGGTATTGAGAATATCTGAGGAACTATTAAGTCCAAGGCTATTTCCATACCTTCTCTTGTATTCCTTAGAGCAGCCGACTACAGGAATTATTCCCACTTTACAGATAAGTTAGTAAGCTCAGAAAGGTTAATAACTTTGCTCAAGGTTACAAAGCAACAGCAAGTTACAAACTAGCAATCATCGAGGTAAAGGATGGGTTAAAGAAATAAAAGAGCAAAGGCATAAAAAGCTTTTAGAAAATTCCAAGATATAAGGCCACAGGTAAGCAAATGCCAGGCTACACATTTTTAGGCACACTATCCACCCAACTCTAATGCTTTCTTGTGGTTAAAAGCTTCAACTAAAAACCACATATAAACACCTAATTCTTAATGATTTTTTCAACCAATTATGAAGTCTTGTTACATTTTAAGAACTCAAGGATGCATCAGCTTTTAAGAAAACAAATACTGGTAAATAGTCAAGATAAAATGCGTACTTTTTAAGATCTAGCCTCTACACACTCTGAATACTTACCAGGATTTATAAAACTGTGGAAATCTGCCATAATACCTTCTTGGAGAGAATATTTAACACAGCCTATTTCACAAGGGAGGAAGCGCTGTTCACAATGAGGAGGTAGTTCACCATGGCTAAAAATGTTCAAAAAATAAAAAATGCCTCCTAGGAGAGCTAAAAAAACAAAAAAACAGTAAGACAACACAAATAGTTTACCCCTCTACAAAAGAAGGTTTTAGAACCATTTTCCCTGTGTTCCTATAATCCTAAATGAGCTGGAAACGAGAAAACTAATTATCGGTACAAGATAAATGAATCAAAATTTTTATACTTATATTTTTAATTATACTTATCAAGGATTACAGTGGTAACCACCCTGCATGAAGCAACAAAATTATTCAAATTTGCAGCCAGCTCTACACAATTTAGTTATACATATGCCTTGAATTTCAGGAATGACAGAAGAAAAGCTGTGACCCATATTCAACAAATACAAGAGGTTTGGGAAATAGAGCCAAGTAGAAATAGTGTAGAAAAACTGTATGATATAAATGGACAATTTAGTTCACTCTTTACTTTTTACCAATATACACAAGAATATCAACAAATTCTCTAAAGGAAGGAAGAAATAGAAGATTGTGAGAAGAGTTTTATATACTAGGGTTGACTGTTTAAGACTGTTAAAAGTTTGAATTTCAATACATTCAGAACACAGTAAAAACAGCCAGAAGGAATAGATCTTATTAGCTAAATTCTTTTCCCGTCCCAGGCCAGCTCAATAATTCAACTTCTTTATAATTTAAATGTATTTTAAGGGTCTAGATACAAACACTTAAATCTAAGAAGTATATTTAGTAACATATGAAGTGGTTATTAACCGAGAGACCAGATTTTAGTATAAAACAAAATCTCTCCAGTGTTATTTCAACAAATGCAAATTAGCTGATCTTTTACCACTTTAGTGCCACTATAATTTGAATACTTGAAGCCAGTTATTTTGAAATGCAGGATCAAAATGAACAGAACACATATTTACGGATTGAAATATCATAGTGTTTTGAGCACTCACATTTATCTAAGCAAAACATGTTAGGATTATTATACCTTGATCATTTTTTAGAGACAACCTTGACATATCCGGGGGTGAAACATTCTGCTTTGGTACAAGCATGCCTGGCCTCCTCAGTGGGGTGCAAACAGGTTTCTAAAGAAGAAGAGAATTCATCACATCCTTAAACTCTTACTGGGCACTTTATCCATATACTTAAATTTAGCAAAATAACTGAAAAAACAGCTCACAGACTATTTCAGTAACCTCCCTAGGTCAATGAACCCCAATGAGTAAATAAACACGTATTTGTCACCGACATCAACACCCAAAGGTAGACATGGGCAATATCTCTAAATATGCTGAATCAAAAGGTGAGTAAACAACCAACTCAACTATTGCTGAAAAACACTTGCCCGCTACTGATAATCTAAAAAAAATTTTTTTTTAATGCCCACTACTCATAACCTAAATTAATCCCACTGAATCACATAATGTATGCTGGCCAGTGGCCAAAAGAACAAAATATTCTAATATGGTTTTTGCTTAAAGTAAAAACTGGATCATGCTGATTTCAAGGCTCAAGGAGGTACGTATACAACATGGCTTATATTTTGAGATGAAATGTCTTAGAAGAAATTATAGTTTAAAAAAATCAAAGCTCACAAGTATAACTAAGTATTAATGCAACTGATTAGAGCTTCTACTCAAACATACATCTACAAAATAAAAATGTCTCAAACCTAAAGCAAGCAAAGCTCTCTTGAATTTCAATCCAATGTTGGCAGTTTAAAAAAAGAATGGAATTTTACTATGTAAGAATGGGAAGAACACAGAGGGAAGGGGAAAAGTCCACCACTACCCTGAATTTCTGTTAAATGTTTATTTTTACCCTGAATTTTTGTTAAATGTTTATTTATTTTTGAGTGTGTGTGTGCTCACGGTGGAAGGACAAAGATCCTAAGAGGGCTCCGCGCTGACACCAGAGGGCCCAGCGAGGAGCGTGAACTCACAGACCCTGAGATCACGACCCGAGCCAAAGTCAGACACTTAACCCAGTGAGCCACCCAGGAGCCCCAACCCTGCATTTTCTTGATACCAATCAACAAGAAAATTTTTATTTAATACACTACCATTCTACCAATCATAACTTCATCTAAATAAACTCTATTCAACTCTAATCTATAAGGCACACTAAACACGCAAAACCCATGGGCAAGTTTCGTCATTTCAAAATTTCAAACACAACAACTGGTCTGGTTTCAAGTGCCATTTAAAAAGAAAGAATGGGGGCGCCTGGGTGGCTTAGTCGGTTAAGCGTCCGACTTTCGCTTAGGTCATGATCTCGCGGTTCGTGGGTTCGAGCCCCGCGTCGGGCTCTGTGCTGACTGCCAGCTCAGAGCCTGGAGCCTGTTTCGCTCTGTGACTCCCTCTCTCTCTGACCCTCCCCTGCTCACGCGGTCTCTCTCTCCTAGAAATAAATAAAACATTTAAAAAAATAAAATAAAATAAAAAGAAAGAATGGCCCAAGCTATGTTCAAACATTCAAAAAGGGAGTCTTTGATCCTCAAGGGGTTGAGAGGAAGCCTTAAAGACCATCTAGTACAAACCTAAAACCCAAGTCTCCCCCTGCTGATCACGGCTTATTGGCTGCAGGTTTCCTAACAGGGATTTCCCTGCTTGGTGATTTCACACCACCAAATAACGACAAGCGTGGCGTGCCCTAGCTAGGGAACCTGCTGGCTTTTAGGTTTTTTCCAGCAGGCTCCCTGCCCAACGTGGGGCTCAACTCACAACCCTGAGATCGAGAGTCACGTGCTCCACCAACCAAGCCAGCCAGGTGCCCAGGGAGCCCGAGGGCNTACCCTTCTCCCATTCACTCCTCCAGCACCTACTGAACACCTAGGGGCCAAGCAGGTAACCGCTCTTCTCTAACTTTACCTGCTTCTCCGACGGCCCGGAGTCCTTTCCCTGGGCTGCTCTCCACTCCCGAGCCATTTCTGCATACTTCTCCTTTTCTTCCTCCCTCAGGAGCTTGGGGGGACATTTCGGGGGACAGAAAGGTGAGAGGCAGCAAGGCGGCCCCGGGCCCCGGAGGCGGGAGCCTAGGCTTTCCAGGCGGTTCCGCGTCGGTGTGCCTTAAGGCGGGAACAGGGGGGCTTCCCTTCCCTCCAGCAGGCGCCGCGGGGTCCCCGGTGCCTTCGAGGCCCCGCTCCTTCCCACCTCGCCCGCCCACTTGCCCAACCGCCCGGCCCCCCGCTCCCTGCCGCCTTACCGCCCAGT
>NW_027529596.1:2544077-2570216 GCF_008692635.1 Crocuta crocuta
GCGGGAGCGCCGTCACAGGTGCAGAGCGCTCTGATTGGCTGGGGTGAGGCGTCGGGGAGCGTGCTGTCACGTGGCCTTCCACGCGATTCCTGTACATTATTGCGTAATGTGTGTCAAAGCGGGTAGAGGAAAAGAGGTCTGGAGAGTTGTTCAGGTTCTTTCGTGGTTCACACGCGTGAAAGGCCGCCTCTGGGTCAGGCCCTGTGAGAGGTGTTGGGTGGGGGAAGGAGTGAGGAGCGCGGCAAACAAGATCTTTTCCCTCAAGAGGTTTACAGTCTATTGGGGAGCGTTTGAGGGGAAAGATGACATAACACGTGCATAACGGGGAGGAGTCGTTACTTTCTCGTTTCCCCCCATTCTTAAGTTACACTTGCTATAGTTGCAAAGAACGTGGGTTTTTTAAATGCAATATGCAGTATGTTAGAAAGAAAACCTACAATAAGAAGCTGAGATTTAAAATAATGTCCCTGACAAAATAAAACATAACGTCCTTGAATAAAATCTTATAGATGTCCTCATAAACGTCATGTCCTTTTTGTTAGTTTTATTCCTGGGAATTATTTGTAGCTATTACGGAAACTTGCATCTTTTAACTGGTTACTACTGGTGTATACAGAAGGTTTTGGGTTCAGTGTTGATTTTGTGTACTTAGTGCCCATTGATTTTCTTGGATGTTCTAGTTATATATGCTTCACAGAGAAATCCCCTTCCGGTTCAGTTTATTAAGCATGTATATACATGTTGATATATGGGGTGTTTTTTTTTAAACTATATTTTATTTTTGAAAGAGAGAGAGGGTCAAAGGGTCTGAAGCGGGCTCTGCACCGAAAGTAGAGAGCGTGTTGTGGGGCTGGGACTCACAAACCGCAAGATCACAACTTGAGCAGAGGTCTGAGCGCTCAACCTACTGAGCCAACGAGGCGCCGTGATACATATGTTTTTAAATCAAGCATAGGAGTTGAAAACTTATTAAATGCTTTCTGTGGATTGTTTCAGGTGATCATATGGCTTTATTCTTTAATTTGCTAATATACATGATATTGTTGCGGGGGGGAGGCGCCTGGGTGGCTCAGCAGATTTGAAGAGCCAAAAATTAAGTCCTCCATTAAGAGCAACCTCGGGCTGCACGTAGCCCCAATTCCAGTTCCAGGAAAAGCCTCAGATTGTTCAAGGCTAAAGCCATCCTCGGACCGCCCTCAGATCAGCTAATCAAAAAACATGCCTATGGTCTGAGTCAAGGCTGGGAACTGTAGACAGTTATTTTATACAAACTAGCCAATTTCTCACCCCTTGCCTGCACCCCACGTGGGCCCTTTGAACTCACTTCATAACTGGTCATTTTCAGAGGATTCTCAAAAGTCATGATTGGGTCCCACCAAAAGTAATGAACACCTCACAGATACTGAATGGTCAAAGCTGTTACCATGGGTGCTGCTGTACAATTGTAATTGGTGCTTATGTGATGATGCTATATGTACTGTAACACCCCCATCCCTTACTCCTTAAAAACCCTGTTCGCTATTGTTCTTCACTCCACCTTGCTGCGCAGGTAGGCGGGTGAGCCCCGGCTCAAGCTTGTAATAAAGACCCTTTTGTACTTGCATCGGTGTCGGCTCCTTAGGGGTCTCAGGGGACTCGCGATTCGGGCACAACAGATTAAACCTCCAACTTCAGCTCAGGTCGTGATCTCAGTCGATGGGTTCAAGCCCCACATCGGGCTCTGTGCTGACAGCTCAGAACCTGGAGCCCGCTTCAGATTCTGTGTCTAAATTATACCTCAAAAAAGTTGATTTAAAACCCAAAAACTTTATTGGCATAAAATAATATTTGCTTATATTTAAAAATATACGTATTCTAATATTGCCTCCCCTTTTCATTCCTGTTATTACTTACACATTTTGTGTTTCTTCCCGTTAATATTTGCCAAATTTTATTTTATTGATCTTTTAAAAAAATAGGTTTGCATTTCATTGGTGAAATGTACAGTTTCCCTTTTCATTTTAATTTCAACTTTAAGTTAATGAACACCATCTTTCTGCTTATTAGAGGCTATTTTGTGTTTTTTTCCCCTAGTTTCCTGATTAAAAGCTTCATTCAGTTATTTTCTATTTATATTTACTATCTTTAGGTTTCTTATTTTTCCTTTTTCTGCTTTAGTAAGATTGACCAGTATTTTTTACTATACCTTTTCTTTTGTTGGTTTCAAGTTATACATTCTATTTTACTTCATTCAGTGGCTACTCATAAATGTTTAAGATACTTGCATTAAAATGTATTTTATAACAATATGGTATATATTATTATTGTATATGTTACTAAGTAACATACACACTCTTCCCAAATAGACTAGAAGTTTAGAAAATTATTGCTTTCTCCCACTTAGTTTCCCAACTCATTCCTTCACCACCCCACTTCTGTCTAGCATGGTGGCATCATCTGGGATTTTAGTTCTAGGTTGCTTTGTTATACTAATGTTGAGACATGATTGAAGACTAGCTGAAGACTATATCTAAAGCATACAATTTGATGAGCTTTGGCATGTGTGTACAACTGTGAAGCTACCATCCCCATCAAGATAATGAACATATCCATCCCTAATTCCTCACCACCCCCTTAGGCTGCTTGAAGTTGCCAGAGGTTCACTGATGCTCTGTTTGTTTTTGCCGTCAGTCTTTTTTCTCTGATTTTCATTTTTGCAATTTCTGTTGCTATTTCTTCATGTTTGTTAATCTTTTCTTCTGTAATGTCTAATCTGCTATTAATCCCATCCAGGGTGGGAGTTTTTTGTTTTTTGTTTTTGTTTGTTTTTGGTATCAGATCATTTAGTTTTCATCTCTAGAATTTGATTTGAATCCTTCTTATATCTTCCACATTTCTACTTAACATGGTCTATCTTTCCTCTATCTTTAATGTGGAATGTGGTTATAATATGGACTATAGTTATAACAACTCTTTTCTTTTTCATTTTTTTAATGTTTTATTTATTTCTGAGAGAGAGAGAGAGAGACAGCGTGAGCAGGGGAGGGTCAGAGAGAGAAGGAGATAGAGAATCTGAAACAGGCTCCAGGCTCTGAGCTAGCTGTCAGCACAGAGCCCGACGTGGGGCTTGAACCCACGAACCATGAGATCATGACCTGAGCTGAAGTCGGATGCCTAACTGACTGAGCCCCCAGGCGCCCCACCAACTTTTAAATGTCCTTGTGTACTTATTCCATCATCTGTGTCATTTCTGGGTCTGTTTCTACTGGTTGATTTTTCTCCTTATTATGGGTTGTATTGCCCTGCATCTTTGCAAGCCTAGTGACATTTGATTGGCTTACGGTTGTAAATTTTATCCTTTAGAATGCTGCATGTTTTTGTGTTCTTATAAATGTTCTTGTGCTTTTTCTGGGACAGGGTTGTTATTTGGAAACAGTTCAATGTAGTTTTTTCTCCTTTTGAGGCTTACTTTTCTGCTTGGTTATTTGGAACCAGAGCAACCTTTAGGGCTAATTTTCTCCTCTTCAGATATAATACCCTTCTTAGTACTCTCCCTGCCTGACAACCCATGAATTTGGAAGCTTTTTTCACTTTGGCTGAAGGGAACACAAACAATTTCTAGCCCTGTGTGAATTTCAAGGATTGTTCCTTCTAATCCTTTCAGGTTGTTCTTTCCCTGGCACTGTGTAGTTTCCTCCCACACATGCACTGATCGGTATTCAGCTGGAGCTTCAAGGGAGGTCCTGAACAGATTTCCAGAGCTCTTTCTTTGTGCTGTTATCTATTTTCTGGTACTCTGCCCTGCAAACTCTAGTCACTGTGGCCTACCTAGCCGCCCACTCCATCTCCTCAACCTACGGAGACCACAGGGCTCTGCCTCGGTTGCCCTTCTTGCTGCCTTCGGGGTACTCTCTCCAGGCCCCAACCTGGGGCAATCACAGGGCTCACCTTGTTTGTTCCTGTTCTTTCAGGGGTTCCTCACCTCTGCTCCCTGATGTCCAGTGTCTGAAAACACTGCTTTATAAATTGGATCAGACTTTTGGTTGTTTAAGCCCGCTGGATAAGCACATTCCCTGTTACTCCATCTTGGCCAAGATTGCCGTATCTTATTTTAAACATTTAAAACAATATTTAGATCCGTCTGCTAAATTTTTAGATTTGTGATCAGGACACGTCTCTCTGAGGCGATGCCATTTAAAATGGAAAAAAAAAAAGCCAAAGAATAGAGCTAGTCGTGTGAAGAGTCACAAGGAGAGCATTCTAGACAGAGGGAGAAGCATATGTAATGGCCTCAGACAATAAATGGCGTGGTGTACTGGTGGCTGTTGCAGCAGCGTGTCCACTCAGGCGGGGAAGGTGCGAGCTGAGGATGAAGGGATCAGCAGGGATTTGCGCACGGCAATGTCAAGGGTTCAAGTATTACTAAGAGCATGGGTGGCCATTGAAAGATCCTTTTATGAAGTGTCGTGATACGGTTTACAGCCGAAGAAGATCCGTCTTGGTGCTATTTGGAGACTAGGTTCAGGACAGCGAGAGTGGGCCCAGGGATACTAGGTAGGAAGTCCCCTGAGTCCGTGTGAGAGATGATGGTGACCTAGAGCAGAAGAGAAGCAGGAGAAATGATGGCTTCAAATTGTACTTTGGGGAAAAAAGAACTAACGGATGGGTTGGATGTAGAAATGAGAGAAAGGGAGGGATCCTAGGGTTTTGGCTTGGGTAACCCGGTGGCAAGTCGTGTCTTTTTTCTAAAATAGCAAGGACTGGGGGAGGGGCGACAGTGCCAGTGGCAAAGAGGGTCCGACGCTCCTCATAATCGCTATTAGCTGCTCCTCTCCTTTGATACAACTGATTTTTTTANCCGACTGAGCCACCCAGGTGCCCCACAACTGATTTTTTTAAAAAAATCTTATTTAAGGGGTGCCCGGAGTGCTCACTCAGTTAAGCGTCCAACTACGGCTCAGGTCATGACCTCGCAGTTTGCAAGTTCAAGCCCCATGTCGGGCTCTGTGCTGACAGCTCAGAGCCTGGAGCTGCTTCAGATTCTCTGTCTCCCTCCCTCTCTGCCCCTCGCCTGCTCATACTGTCTTTCTCTCTCTCAAAAATAAATAAACATTTAAAAAAATAATAAAAATCTTACTTAAATAAACTCCTATGTAAATGGAACAATTTTTCCCTCTTTCCAACCAGATTGATCTTCCTTTTCAGAAATTCTAGACGGTGGTAGGTTTGGGCTGGCAGGGGGATCAGAATTTCAGTTACGGTTACGTTAATTTTGAAATGCCTCTTATACATTCAAGTGAAGATGTCAAGTAGGCATTTGGCTGTCTACATCTGGGGTTCTGGGCTAGAGACAAGATTTGGGAGCAATTTATACTTAAAGATGGTATTTATATTCATAGAAATGGATTAGATCACCTAGGCTGAGAGTGAAGAACGGAAAAAAAAAAATTCTAGGATGGAGTCCTGAATAACACCAGCATTTAGAAGTCAGTTAAAAAAAGAAAAACCCAGCAAAGGTGACTAAAAAGGAATGTCTGGAGAAGCAAGGAGAAAACCAGGGAAACCAAAACAAGAGAGTATTTACAAGAGGAAGTGCTTCATTTATTCAATAAATATATATGAAAAGTCTGCGGAGTACCAAGCTCAGTTTGAGGCCCAATACCGCCTTAAACAGAGCAAAGCTTGTAACAAAGCAAGGAATGCAGACCATGAAGAAAGAAACAATCTTCTATATAAGCAGATGTCTGAACGTATTATTGGACAAAAAGTCCAGTGAAGATAAATATTGCAGGCTAAGGGAATGGGGGACTGATTGAAGGTGCAATTTAGGGTGGTCCAAAAAGGCCCTATTTGAGGAAATGAAATTTAAGCAAACAGCAGAAGGATATAAGGAGGCAAAGAGAATTCCAAGCAGAGGGAATAGCAAGTGCATAGACCCCAAGGTGGGCACATATCAGGTATGTGTGACGAACAGCAAAGGAGTCTGGTTGCCGTGAAGGAAGCAGGTGGGAAAACAGAGAGGGTAATAGAGAGGGAGTTTGGAAGGAACCACACAGGGCTTAAAGGCCACCGTAAAGACTTTAGATTTCACCTAAGTGGGTGAGAAGCCTTTGGAGATTTGAGTGACTTCTACTAATTTTTTAAAAATATGAAATATGAAGTCATTGTAAGCTAAGTGAGTGTGATGGAATCACCAAGAACACACAGCATTTTCAGAAAATGCCTTTCCTAATGCTACTTCTTTCCAGATGCTAGTTTAGGTTAAGGTCCTGACATTGTTCAGCGTGCATCCTCCAACCTGTGCTGATATAATAGTAATAGTAGCTGATGTCCACCGAAAGCTGCCGTGTCAGACTCTCTGCTGAGCATTGCATGAGGCTCATCTTATTTCTCCTCCTCACAGCAATCCTATGAAACAGATTATAGAAGTATCTCCATTTTGCAGAGCAGGAAATTGAGGCTTAGAGTAGTAAAGTCACAGCACGGCCCACGCAGCCCATGAGTGCGCCTCTGACCTCTATGAGATTCCCTCCTTTGGGACTCTTACTCCAGGCTGTTCATTATTGATACTCAAGGACTTTCATTACATAATGTTTGCCAAAGAGGGATTTCCGAGTTCCCCATCATGTCTAGATCTGCCTGAATGCATCACCGTACTCTTGAATAACTCAGCCCGAAGTCCAGCTGATCCCTCTGCTGGCTCAGTCAGGTCATGCAAATTCTGCCTCGTGTCTCCCTGCAATGTCTCTCCCACTTGCTGTTTGCTTCCCATTTCTGCTACCCTGTAGCCTAGTTTTGGTGCTTGTTCCTTTTTGGGCTCCTGCAACGAGCTCTCACATGGGAGAGGTTGTCTCTCCTCCTGTGGCCAGAATAACTTGGCTGAAACACAAGTCTAATCTTGGTCTTGTGCTTAGAAATCCTTGTGTGGGGGCGCCTGGGTGGCTTAGTCGGTTAAGCGTCCGACTTTCGCTTAGGTCATGATCTCGCGGTTCATGGGTTTGAGCCCCGCGTCGGGCTCTGTGCTGACTGCCGGCTCAGAGCCTGGAGCCTGTTTCAGAGTCTGTGACTCCCTCTCTCTCTCTGACCCTCCCCTGCTCACGCTGTCTCTCTCTCTCTCTCCTAGAAATAAATAAAACATTAAAAAAAAAAAAAGAAAGAAATCCTTGTGTGGTCCGCAGCCTGTGGAAGTAAGCTCAGACCTGGTATGCTGGCCCCCCTGGTCTGACCTCTGCCTACCTTTCTAGCCCTGCTGCTGACTCTGCCCTTTGTGAAGTCGTGTTCCAGGCAGCAGACCCCACTCTTCTCTCTGCCTCCTGCTCCGTTCCTGCTGTGAGAAATTCTGCCCGGATCACATTTAAGACTTAGCTCAGGGGTTACCTTTCCTTGAAGAGATCTCTGACAAGCACTCCTAATGAGTAATTGACCCTCTCTCGTTTTGTTCCACCGCCATTCCTGGCATGGCCCTAATATAAGTCCTGTCACACCGCCACAGTTAAAGACCATATGCCTGTCTCTTCCCCACCCCAACACACACACACACACACACACACACACACACACACACACACACGGCCGCATCTCAACTGTAAACTCGTTGGCAGCCCCTTATGGGGCTGTGATTCATTAAATTCCTTTCATCTTAAATCTCGAGACAGCAGAGTGTCTAGAACAGAATAAGTGCTCAATAAATGTGCATGGACTAAGTGAATGAATTCAGGGAAGAGAGAAGAAAAGATGAAGAAAAGGGAGGAAGACCCTAAAACAGTTTGTAAGTAATTAGACAAAACTCCACACTGATTATCTCTGTGTATAAGGCATCCACTCATAATTGGGGCAGGAGTATGGAATTAACAATTCTATGAGAGAGCCTCACCCCAAACGCCGACACGATGGTCAAGGCTGCTGTTTTTCAACTCTAGCTTTTGAGACCCCACAAATGACCCCTCTTTTGTTTGAGCTGTTTCCTTTTATGCAGTGTTCAGGCTTTCTTATTCTAGCTCCCTCCCCTGCCTTCTGGGGGTGAGGTCATTGGATGACATACTTGTTCTGGCTCACTTCCCTCTCTTGGGTCCCATCTGTGATCTGTGCCAGGGGAGGAGGCTTCTAGGAGATGCTTGGGGCTGAGGAGCAATCGCCTGGCTTAATCATCAAGAGCTAGTGCCCAAGTCCCTGGTAAAATGCAGAAAGACATGCCTTCTATTATTGTCCTCCCTTTGGGCTAAAGAATACTGATCGACCACTGGAATCTGTTCTCTTGGTCATTTTGGGGGGCTGTGAATGTTGTTCTGGCTCCCAAATGTGCTAACATTAAAACGAAAAGAGAAACAAAAGTAAAAACTAGAGAAAGGGCGCATGAAAGAGAAGCAAGCTTACTTCATCTTTGGCTCTGTAACTCACAAAGAAATTATAGTTGAACTAGCAGTTAGTAAGGGCTCCCAGGGCTTCAATTGCTCATAATTAACTTGATTAACTGCTCAGGATTGAGACAGAATGAGAGCAGGTGTACATTTGGGGGCTTTGTATCTGGCTAAAGATGCAGGCCTGACAAAACACCTGTCACTCCTTCTCTGTGCCTCTCTCCTTCCTCCAGGGATATCCCAGAAACTGGGTAAATTGTGGCGTAGTTGTATCTTTCGTCCAGCAACTTTTTCTACATTGTAGAAATATGAGAGGGTATTGGGGCGCCTGGGTGGCTTAGTCGGTTAAGCGTCCGACTTTCGCTTGGGTCATGATGTCGCGNAGATATAAATGAATGACAACCCAACCCAGAGATAACCCTTGCCAGTTTTTTGTCGTTTCCATCAACTCTTCTAAATGCATTTCCCATATTTGAGACCTTGGTGTGATGCAATTTTATGTTCGGCTCTTTTTTTCCTGTACATTGTCCTTGGATGGACCTCCGTGGGAAACTGTCATTAGAAAACTAACTCAGGTGGACGCCGCCCACTGTTGGTGAGGGTTGGCCTCAGGATGAGGCCGCGGACATCATCGAATTCAGCAGCCTTCACTGCAGTTCACTTTGAAGCCGGAGACGGCAGGCTCTTGGGTTAAAGCTGCCTCAAGTACATAGAATGTTCAGCACATTTTCCCAATCTTTTACTTATTATATACTTACCACTGTTTCTGGCAGTACAACTTTTTAAATTTTTTTGGCATCATGCACTCTACATTTGCATCTCCTTTCTTTAAGGCATTTTCTTAATGAAACAATTTATTCCTCAATATGAAAGTGCTTCCAGATTGGAAACATTTCTAGTTTCCAGTATAGGGTGCCTAGAATCTCCCCCTCTTTTTTTAGTTCCTTGCTTCAATTTAGATTTTTTAAAACTTATAATTCGTTGAATGTTGTTTTGAAGATGCAGAAGATGGGGAAGAAAACAAAGCTAAAAGGTAGCACCGGGGAAGGAAAGCTGAACACAGCTTAGATAAGAAACATGGTATCTATTTTAAAGTCACACCTCATAGATTCTTCCTGGAAGTCAAGATCAGAGAGGAGAAGTGGAAATGTGACGTTATCTGTGTGCTTTAAAAAGACCTATGTTAAGCAGGATTCGTGTGCATGCATGCCCGTGTGCCTGCAATGAAATCGTGTTTTAAAGAGGATTCAGCTGTATTATATTTATAACCACAGGGCTTCTACCAGCATGTCGGCTGGTGGTGGTTCACCTCTCTTTGTGTCCTAATTCGGTTCTAAAGTGTGCAGCTTTAGTGGACGAGCAGTGCACTCTCCCTCCACCCCGAATGACCCGCAGTTCTGGCTGTGGCTTCCTTCAAGTCCTGCTCTGGTCCCACACAGGCCTATGTTCTGACATGTTTGTCTCTGGTTGCCGCAGAAAGATTGAAGTATAGGGGATTCAGACCCTGCCATCACTGTGAAAATTAATCCCCACTTGGGGGTCCTGTCCTATCCAGAGAAACGGACAGCTGGAGCTTGACCAGATCTGAATCTGAGGCTCATTTGCAAATATCAACTCAACGGCTACCCAGGGAAACAAAAAAGTAACGAGGTAGTACTTCTTAAACCTTCGAGAGCTTCAGAAGCACTTGAAGAAGGCGGTTAAAATGCAGATTTTCAGGCTCCCCCCAGAGTTTCTGATCTTAGCTTGTATAGGAGCCAGAGAATCTGCATTTTAAGCAAGCACTTTAAGGTGATTCCCATGCTGAAAGTTCGAGAACCACACTTAGCAGAACACCAGGATTCTGATGTCATGCCCCTCTACCACCAACAATACGGTAAAATAATACCACTGTTCTGACTTCTTTGCAGTGGCCATCATTGGGTGTACCCTCAAAGTTTCTCTTCACCCTCCATCGGCTTGCTAATAACTTGCACGTTGGGGAGGGACGCACCTAGTGAAGTAATCCAGTTTAGTACCTCCTTAGAGATGGCTGGGAGCCCCACCCATTCAGGAAGATGCCGGCTCCGCCAAGTGTTACTCTCTACCCATCTAGCCGGAAGGTAGACGTGTAGACTGCTACACGCGACACAAATTCCCAGGATGCTGGATGAGGCCCCTGCATTCTATGACTTGCTCTGGCACAAGCTCTTCCTCAAGTCCCCTGAAATCTTGTCGATTCGAGCACATGCTCGAAGCTCACTTCTTCAGTGCCCATTCACTTTCCACTTAAAAAAAAATTTATAATGTTTTTTATTTATTTCTGAGAGAGAGAGAGAGAGAGTGTGTGTGAGCAGGGGAGGGTCAGAGAGAGAGGGAGACACAGAATCTGAAACAGGCTCCAGGCCCTGAGCTGACTGTCAGCACAGAGCCCGACGCGGGGCTCGAATCCACGAACAGTGAGATCATGACCTGAGCTGAAGCCGGACGTGTAACCGCTGAGCCCCCAGGCGCCCCTCACTTTCCACTTTTGTGCACATGCAGGCTCTCTTTGCTTAGTCCGACTCTTAAAAG
This sequence comes from Crocuta crocuta, assembly GCF_008692635.1. NCBI lineage: Eukaryota > Metazoa > Chordata > Mammalia > Carnivora > Hyaenidae > Crocuta > Crocuta crocuta. Next base: position 2,554,967 of record NW_027529596.1, read on the forward strand.
TTGCCCACATTTTGCATCAAATACCACTGTTCTGTACCCTTAGGTACTAAACACTGTTCAAACTCTTCTGTGCACTGTGAGCACCTGCCCATGCACACAGTCACACACACAGACGGTAAATGGCAGAGCATAATACAAATGCATTATCCTATCAGCTCAGGTGTCCATAAGTTACTATGCCCTGGAGACAGGGGTCTTGGCATCAAGGTGTCTGGAGTTAGTCGTCTACGTGACGCCCCCCCGCCCCTTAGATGTTATCTATTGTGCTGGAAGACTCCAAAGAAATCATCAACTCCTTGACCTTTACAAGGAGGTCTAGATGTTCCTTTTTATGATGCAAAGGGCATATGCTGGCAGTCAAAAGACCTCAGTTCAAATCCTACCTCTGCCATTTATTACTTACCTAATCTTAGAAAAGTTAATTCAATTCTTTGGGCCTGAGCTTCCTTATTAAGATTAAATAAGAAAGCTTGTAAAACATCTAGGACTGTCCTTACAACCTGATAGGGAATGTTAGGTACCTGCTTTATTCTTATTTTCTATTTTTATTTTATTTTTTCTTTATAAAAGGAAATAGTCCTCCAAATTTCTCTCACATAGCACATTAGTCAGGGTTCTTAATTGCAGGTATCAGAAATAATTTCTGGCTGAACTACAAAGAGGGAATTTATGAAAGTATGGCTCACAGAAATGCCAAGAAGGCTGAAGAGCCAGGTGCAGAAATGGGCTGGAACCCAGAGAGGTCCGCACGAGCAAGACCACAGCCAAAGTCACACCTCAGAGCAGCCTGAGCACTGGATGCTCCTGTCCCCGCGGCGGGGGGGGGAGACCTGATTCTGATTCTCTGCTGTCTCTGCTTCTTTTATCCCTTACTCCAGAATCAGAAAGCTCTGAGTGAGAGAGTCCCTGTCCAGGGAGAAGGCTCTAGATTTTCTAGCTTCTACGGCTGGAGTTTTTAAAAAATAACGATGTAGGCAGGCCCAGCCTGAGGACCCAGAGGGGGTCCCAAAGACCAGCTAAGAGTGTCCTTGGCTTTGCACAGGATAGACAGCAAATGTGGGCTGTGAGGAGGTGAGAACAGAGTTTATTGGCAACATAGAAAGGGTAGATACTCTTTCTGGTAGACTCAGAAAGGAAAAGAATGAGTCTTATCTTTGCTTGAGGGTCTCAAGTACGTGTTCTTTCATGCATCCAGGAACCAGTCAAAACAAGGACCACTACTCAGGTGTCCGTTAGTCACTAAGCCCTGGAAACAGCAGTTTTGGTGTCAAGGTGTCTGGAGTTGGTGGTCTACAAGATGCGCCCCCCCCCCGCCCCCCGCAGTCACTCCTTAGATGTTATCTATTGTGCTGGAAGACTCCAAAGAAATCATTAACTCCTTGACCTTTACAAGGAGGATATACAATATCTGTACTATAAAGCACAGGTAAGGTGGGCATGATGCAGTGGTAGCAAGAAAAAAATAGGAAAGCGAGTAAAAAAAGCAGTGGGTCCCTTCCGTTTCCCCATCTCAATAAGAAGGGACCTCAGATCTCAAGTAGTCATGGAAGATCAGCGTCCAGAGTCTTCTCTCACCATCTCTGACGTTCACATCTCGTCCCTGTTTCACATATAAATTCATTCTTAAGTGTGTCGTCCTTCTCTCCAGAAATTCCCCTCAAGCCTAGAACCACCGTTTCGGAGGCGATGTTCTACCCGCCTGGTCTCCTTCCCTCTGCCCGGAATTCCCTACCCTGCCCCCTTTCCACTACCAATCCCTGAACAGTTCAAATCTTGCCCATTCTGCAAATGCTAGTGGAGATGGTACCCCTTCTTTCTTGTGGTGCCCCCCAACCCCCCTAAACTGTTCCTTCCCTTACGTTCTCAGGGCACTTTCTCTATGTCTCCATTATCACCTTTGCTTTGTGCTAATTGCATGACTACCAGAATGGTTTATGCGCCTAATGGCCTGACCTTCTTCCCTCTCCTGGACTCAAGGTGAAGCTCTTGAACAGGAAGTCAGTCTTGTTTATCCGGTAGCCTTGGTTGTTAGTAGCCAGTAGATGCTTCATACATTTTTGTTAAGCAAAGCAAACGTCTCTTCTCACTTGTCGCTCAACACATACATTCAGCGTCCTTTCCTACACACGTGTGACAGATCTGTTTAAAACATGGAAATCAGGGCGCCTGGGTGGCTCGGGGGATTCAGCGTCTGACTTGGGCTCGGGTCACGATCTTACAGCTCATGAGTTCGAGCCCCACATTGGGCTCCGTGCTGACAGCTCAGAGCGCCCAGGGCGCTTGGGATTCTGTCTCCATCTTTCCCTCCCCCTCCCCCAGTAGTACTCTCTTTCTTTCTCTCTCAAATAAATAAATAAATGTTTTAAAAAATGAAATAACCCATGTGAAAGCACCCTGCAAACGACCGTTTTGGACAAATGCGTTTGATCTTAGCCAAAGGCCGGGAAGCGATTAGGCCCTGGACACACGCACGCGGTGGGAATTGTTGATTTCATTCTAGGCTCCCTATTTTCTGCTAGAGACGCTGCGCCCTTCGTTGGCCTCGCAATGCTTTCCCAGGAGAAAGCTGCCCCTGGGGCCGGGCGGNCGAACGTGCATTTCCTTCTGCACCCAGCCTTCTTTCTCGGTCTTCTCCCGAGTTTGTGATGCTCTGGGTCCTGGGAAGAGCCCGGTGGAGAGCAAGCAGGCTCGGAGGAGACCGCTTGGGGAGCGGACCTGGGCTTCTGGAGGCGAGGGGGGAGGAAGCAGCGTCTCCTCAAGTCCGCCCCTGGAGAAGCCGGGAGAGCCGGCGGCCTCGGCTCTGTGGCCCCCGGGGGCGCCCTGGGGCGCAGGAGGAACGAGGTGGGGACCGAGGCCTGATTGGTTGCGGAGTTTAGGGCCCTGCTCTGTCTCGCGCTTGGTACGATTTGGGGAGTGTGGGCTCTTAGGGGAGAAGAGCCTTCCTCCCCCCAAGAAGCAGGCCCCTCCCCCAATAAACGGAAACTGCAGAGATACTCGGAGGGTAGAGCTCCTCACTCCCTCTAGCCGGGGCCTCTGTGTTCGCCCCTGCCTTTCGGCGAACTTTCTCGTCACCCGCCTGAGGTCCGGAGGGGCCGAGAGGTTCCTGGCACGTTGTCCCACACGATGGCCCCGGAGAGGTTGAGGGACCGGTGGCCACACGGGGTGGCTAGCTCCGAGAGACCCCCCCCAGCAGCCTTGCTTGGGTGGGGGTGGGTAGGAAGGGTCAGGTAGTTGGGAAGAGGTTGAGACCAAGGTGGGGACGGAGTGATGGAGAAAAGGGACAAGATCAGAAAGGTGGTGAGGACTGGATGCAGGCAGTGAAGGGCAGGGGGAGACAACAGAAAATAGCACCCCCCCCCCAAAAATGAAGTTCTGTTTCCTCTGGGGGCACCGCTCAGAAGATTTGGAAAAGTCTAGTCAGTAGGGACAGGGGTTCTAGTTTAGAATATCGAAGGCAAGTCATGGGGAGAGGGTGAAATAAATTTAAGAAGAAAAGCAAAATCTCTATGTCCTTTAGCTTCGGAGTAAGATTATTGATTGCCTCCGTTTTTTACCCCTATTCCCGATGAAGGGCCCCTAACACTGGCCCTGCCTCACCCCCCCCCCCAGCCTCTCCTCCTGGCTTCTCTGATTTCATCCCTCCCACATGATTCAAATATGAATCATCTCCAATCTCAGGGTTTGGCCGATCCACGTCTCCCCACTGCCCTGGCCTCCAGTGCCCTCCGCGTCCACCCTCACTGGTTCCGAATGTCCTTACTTTGCCTCTGCTTCTGCGCGCCCAGCGGAAGGAACTTGGGCCTGAGGCCTGTATCATCAGCACCTCCCCAAGGTCAGCGAGGTATGGGGGGGGGGGTGCGCTCTAAGTCAGAGATGCTCTTCCAGATACCCAGGGATGTGCCCAAGAAAAGCCCTCCAGGGACTGGCAGGGGGTGGGAGCCGAAGGGGAACATTCTAGCCCTCGCCAGCCGGCTAACGGCTTTTTCTGAGATGAACTCATGCCTGGAAGGCCGTCTCGTCCAGGCCTCTCAGTTTACGGAGATGGTCGTCCAGAGAGGTGACAGGCACACAGGCAAGTCAGTGAGGGAACAGAACCCACCTCAGGCCAGTCCTGTTTGCACTCTCCCTAAGCTGCTGCCGCTCTGGTGTGTGTGTGTGTGTGTGTGTGTGTGTGTGTGGTTGTTGTGTGTGTGGGGGGGTTGTTTTGTACTTATTTTGAGGGGAGTTGCTGCTTTGTGCCTTTTTTGCGCCGTGCCTGGGGAGGCCGCCTGCCGGCTGCCTGGAGGAGACAACAGGTTAGTTCCCAGGCCACCTCGGCTCTCCGTCTGGTGGCGTCGGTGCTCTGCCCGCGAGGCCGGCTCTGGAGACACAGTGACGCTGCCGGCGTCCTCCTGATCCCACCCCTGCTTCCCGGGGGTGGGGGGGGTGGGGGGGGGCAAAGATGAGGCCGATTCAGACTCCGCTTCACAGAGAAGCCAGAGAGGAAAGGTGAGAGATCTCAGTCCGGCCCAATCAATGAATTCTCTTGAGGGGGTGGTTCAAAGGGAGGGAGAGAGGAAAGGACAGATTAAAAATGAGTCAGAGCTGAGGGAGGAACACATTCATTCTCTTCCCCCTCCCGCCCTCCNAAAATTCGGCTGTATATTTAGCCTCCTGATTTCTTCTTGTCATTGTGATGCGCTTCCTGTAATAGCTTGTCGTTGTTGTTGAACAAAACGCGACGCTCATCAGCCGTTATTTTAGCAACAGGTGCCATGTAGCAGTCAGACCTGAAGGAGGGTTCGCGCGGTCTTTGTTCCCGCACGTGGATGCTGGCGTTTCCTGCGTCCCCGGCGGCAGAAGCTGCGAGAAACGCTGGCGCCGGGGCCGCCCCGCGAGCGCACTCACACGCGTTTTCCCGGAGGCTTGGNGCACCCGCGGGGGCCCGACCCAGCCGCGGCGTAGCCTGTGCCAGAGCAGTACCCCGTGCTCTGGGGGTGCTTCGGGGGGCTCCGAACCCAGCCTGGAGGGGGCAGGAGGCACCCAGGAGCGGCTGTCGGGTGCGTTGTCTTCAGGGAGACACCTGGTGCCTTCTGAGGAGAGGCCCGGCCGCGGAGGTAGAGCCTGGAGAAGGGGGAGGGGGGCTCCCCGAGACTGCCCTTGTCTCCTCTCCTGTCCTGCGTTCCTTTCAGGTCCCCTGCCTCCTCTGCTCTCAGCCCCTCCATCCCAGCCGGGCCGTTCCCTCGGGACCGGAGCAGGGCGGCTTGTGTCGGAACCGCTCCTCAGGTTTTACGCTCACCGGACTCTGCTGTTTGGCTGCTTCGGCAGACTTGGAATCATGAGGACTTGGAATCATGAGTACTGGTGGTCTTCGTGCGAGTGCTTGGTGCTCAGTACAGTGCAGTGTTCGTAGTACTGGTACCAGGACTTGGTTGGTGGATGGCACCCTGAGCCGTGGAGGATCGGGTTCTAGTCCTGTCTGCTCCACAGACTGACTGTGTAACCATGGCATCTGGGGCTCAGGTTCTGTTCAGTGAGGTGACTTCTAAGGTCACTTTCAGCTCTAAGGTTCTATGGTTTAGAGTCTTTTCTCCATTTCATTTGGATGAGTTGGAAGAGTCACAACTGAAGAGTGACAGGCCCAGTCTTCCTTCTGTCACTCACCCAGGGAAGAGCCACCAGCCAGCTCGCTTCCTCAGCCTTCCGGATCATGAATGTTGGGAATGAAAGACACCAGCCGGGGAGGGAGAGCTCTTGTTAGGATTGTCAGATGGGGCAGCACCCAGTGCCTGTGGGGAGGGAGGGTCCACTCTGAAGGATCAGACGTGGACATACTGGGGACTGGCAAGCAAGCCCAGCACTCTGGGCCAGGTGGGACGAATCCTCCATAGCCAACCTGGCCCTAGAACATCCCTTCTGGTCTCAACTTTCCGTTCCAGGACCCACTCACCCCCTCACCTCTTCCAGCATTTTAGCTTTTATGCCTCTTTTTCTCCAGTCAAGAACATAAAGAGGTATAACGTGGCAGCTGTTCTTGCTGCTTTACGTGCTATGACGCTTCTCCATATGTTAAATGGCTATCGTACACATCATGCCTTTTGACCATTCTAAGTAAGACTGGCTGCTATGACCTGCCTCTGCTTCAGAAGACAAAGGCTCAGAATAAGTGACTTGTCCAAGTCCCTGGTATCTTCTCGATTAAAAAAAATAAGAAATAGTGTCATTGACTTAATACGACTTGGTTGTTTCAAGTGCCCGAATCCCGGTGAAACATTCTTTTCTGCTTACAGTGGGCCGAAGTAGAACTCTTGATTGAACATACGTGGTGTCTATTATGGGGGCCCTGGGTAGTGAGGCTCAGAGTTCATGGAACTCAAGGAAATATTGCAGGGAAGAGGGATAAAGGGTAGCATTTAGCTTTTCCAGCTAAATTCTAAGATCTAAAGGAGCGCGGGCAGATACTGCTGGTGTGTCAGCCCATCTGGGGCTGGGGCTGCTGCTCCGTACCCAGGAGCCACACAGGATGCAGCGGGAGCATATGTGTACTTGAAATTTTGCTCTTCAAGATAGTTTTTGGCTCTCCGAAAACGAAAGAAGGCATTTTGGTTGACTAGTGTTCTTTATGGGCCAAGCAACAAAGAAGTCAGAAGGACATGCTGCTTCCTGGTCTCCTGCGGTGTCTGCAGCCCTGCGGGAAGGGGTGCCCTGCATTAGGCGCCGAAGCCCTCGCATTCAGCTGGGGTCCTGCATCCTCACTCCTCTCATGCCTGTGGCTCATCAGGAGGCAGACCCAGAGGCGGTGCAGGGAGAGGGATTCGATTCAGACTGACATGGATTTGAACACTAGCTCAATATTTACCTTATTTTCTTTGGCTTTAAAATGGGAAATTAGCTCACCTTCTAGGGTTGTTGTGACCATTAAGATGGAATTATGTAAAACTGCCAGCACAATGTTTGGTATGCAGTAGGTCCTCAATACTGATTATGAACCCCGAATAGGTAGATTAGTCAGCGTTTTGATACAGCAGCGAGCAACCTCCAAATCTCAAGGGCTCATACGAGCAGACATTTGCTCTTGCTCATAACGCACGGGAGCTGAAGTCAGCCGTGCGTTGGCTAGGGTTGGTAGACTTGGCTCGCTTCCAGACGTCTTCTTCTTCCAAGACCCAGGACAAAGAAGCACCTCTATCTGGCCATGCTGTTGTCATGGCGGAGGGCTCAAGAGGGGCGGGGAGGGCCTAGAGTGACCAGAGCCAAAGCGCGCACTCGCCTTTTAAGTTTCTGCTTGGACATGTCTTATGGCCCGTGGACTCACCTTCTGTTGGCCGATGCAAGTCACGTGGAAAAGCCCATGGTTTTTGGAGTGGCAAGTGCACTCTGCCTGCAGGGGACAACGCACGAGGTGGGGGGGGGAACTAACTGGGAATAAATAATATGACCTGTCAACCGGGTTGAATCATTCAGCGAATGTGTTGCGTGCCTACTGTGTAGCGGAGTCTTTAAAAGGCACGGGAGGGAGTTTGCCGTTAATGGCGGAGACAGACAGCTACCGAGGCTCTCAGGCAACGCGATGTCCCGTTCCCGGGTGCCGGGGCTGGAGTTAGAGCAAGAGAAACTCCTGGAGGAAGCGATAGCCGAGCAAGTTGGAGGCATGAGGAGGAATTGCCAGGGGAAAAGCGGGATGGGAGAGGGGACGCTTGCAGAGGGAACAGCATGTGCGAAAGACAAGAATTGGGGAGGACGTGATTTCTGAAAATTAACAAATATTTTAGTTTGGCTGCGGAATTTAGTGCTGCGGGAGGGATGAAAGAGAGTGGCCCCCTCTGAAATGGGGCCAGTTGTCCCTTATACTCCTGAAGTGGCTGGAGGAGTCTTTTTTAAAAAATGTTTTATTTATTTCTGAGAGAGAGAGAGAAATAGAAAGAGAGAGAGAGAGAGAAAGAGAGAGAGCGTGAGCAGGGGAGGGGCAGAGAGAGTGGGAGATACAGAAACCGAAACAGGCTCCAGGCTCTGAGCTGTCAGCACAGAGCCCTACACGGAGCTCGAACCCACGAACCGTGAGATCATGACCTCAGCCAAGGTCGGACGCTTAACCGACTGAGCCCCCAGGTGCTTCTGGAAGGAGTCTTTAAAAGTCTCAGAGCAAGGGAGTGCCACACACAGACGTACATTTTAGAAATACCATGTGGACCTCAGTGTGGAGAATGGGTTAGATGTGGGCAAACTTGCAGCAGGAACCGCCTGGGCGGCCCTGGTGGAGGGAGAGACAGGCACGCCCTGAGGGAGAAGGATGCGCCACAGGGCGCGGGGGGGATGGGCAGTGGTGGTGGTGCGGCTGGATGTGCAGGTGGAAGGGGCACGAGTGTCAAAGATGCCTTCAGGCTGTGGCCGGGGGCTGCTGGGGTCCCCACGTGCGGGGTGGGCATACAGGAGGGGAAACGTGTAAGGGAGGGAGATAGCGTTTCAATATTTGGCATTTTATGAAAGTAGAGTCTGAGCTGCTCTAACAGAGCCTCTAGAATATAATAACTCACACAAAATAATTCCTTTCTCTCTCCTATAATCATCCAGACCTAGTGGGGTTGACTTTGCCGTTCCCAACACGTAGCGGCCAGCACTGCTGCGGTGACGGGCAGGGAGAGCGGGGGGCAGGCAGGCAGCCACGGGGAAGCCAGGAAACCCAGGACTGGGCGGGCACGGCTGGCTGGCTGAAACCCCCAGAAGTGCCATTACTGATGGAGGGGACACTTGGCATCTCCCTCTGTAGTGACAAGTCGGAGGTGCCTGTGGAGCATCCGCCTGGAGAATGAGGTTGTGTTCTTGGGTCTGGAGCTCAGGCGAGAGAGCTAGATTGGAAATACAGATAACAAGGTTGGTCAGAACGTTCTTGTAGGAGCTTTCTCTGTCCAAGTAGCTGGTCCATCCCGGGACTCTGACCCCCCTGAACGAACCAGGACGGTTTGCAAAGTCCCTGTGCCTTGCAGGATAGGCACCAACCTCTTTTAGTTCAGCTTTGGTCCTATTTGGAACAGGAGGTAGGCCAGCTAGACATTACTCAGGAGCTCACTTCAGATCTCTGGAAGACCAGGCAAGTCAGACAGGAGAGAGATCTGCTTCTGGCTTTTATCTGCACAGTGGTGGCCGAGAATAGGAAAGCACGGCTCAGTTGGACACACAGAACGTATGCTTAATGAATGGCAAGTTCTGTGTGCACAAGTACCAGAGTTACGGGCAGCGAATAATAACTAGGCCATGAGCAAAGCCTACTTGAGCCAGGGCAGCACTGGCGTTTACCATAGCCCCATGGAAGAACGGAGCTATCGCTGCCTTTGGGGACTGCCAGGGAGAAAATATACAAGAATGCTGTCATGTTTTTAAAATATCCAAATGGTACATCTGGTCACTAACACTAAAATGGATGAAGCAATCAGGTATTGTGATCGCAAATGAGAGAAACTTACCGTGGCCAATTGAGGCAGGAAAGGACCTTGGTAGAAGGAAGTTGGTTACCTTGCAGAACCCATGGGAAAGCTTAGATATTAGGCAAATACCGAGGGAATGTCTACTGTTCTTTGTAAAGCCTTTTTATTTTCTTTTTTAACCCAAGTACGTCAGGAAGAGGAATTGTTCCTATTTTTTAAGGGAGAAGAAAGATCCAAGCTGCCTTCTCTTTACCTTTAAGTCTTGAGCCTGCAGGGTGTTTCTCCAAATACTTTGCTCCCATCCCGACAAGGATGGACAAGCTTTATTTCCTCTTCTGGACTCTGGACCAAACCTGGAGGAGATGCGTGGATACTTCCTACTCCTCTCCTACACTTGGGAAACCTGCCCATGGTAGGCAGTATCTTAAGAAATTGGGACACTATGTTGAAAGCGTGAAGGCAAAAGATAAATTTCTTAAATAAGATCTAACTTGAAGGCAGGAAAAGGAAGATTTGTATTGTCATACTGAATGAAGCAGAGCCTTAGGAGTCTGACGGCCAAGGCCAAGCTATTCTGGGGAACGGGTGATTCTGAGGTCAAAACCCCACTTCTGGAACTTCAAGGATGGATGGGCTTTATATGAATTTTCTAAAGATGCCTATCCCTAATCCCCTGATGATTGCCCATGACCTTCAGCCAGCAATCTTTGTTTCTCTAAAAGGGGGCTGTGCTTATAGATCTGCCTCCTGAAGATGCTGGCAGGAGCTAGTGGGGGAAAAGGAACTTGCTTTGGAAAAAAATGAAATTGCTAAAATAAGAACAGCTTTGCTTTAGATACTGCTTTTGTTATTCTTGCAAGAACACAGTTTGTCACGTATGGAATCCTTTTCTTGAGAGAATTGGGGCAGGACTCTATTTTGCCACCTGGAGGGAAGTGTTGTCTGCACTTGGAGCTGAAGTCCCCTGGTCTAGTGACGAGCTGAGACGGGGTCTGCTCTCGGCTGTCACGCGTCACTCTCCTTTTAGGCAGCTTTTCTAGTTATTGGCCAGAGTCCATTCTCTGCGCTGGGGTAAGTCACTCCTTCATTTATTCTTTCATTCATTGATTCATTCCACATCATGTGAGCTTCAGCCATATCCTATGGCTTGCTAACTGCTGGGGATACAGAGTCCACCAAATCCTGGTCCCTGCCCTCAGGGACCTTAGAGTTAAAAATTAACCTTATATTGAATTTTTCAAGATCAGGGACTGGTCTTTCAAATCGATCTTCCCAGAAATTAACAGAGTGTTTTATTTTTATTTATTTTTTTAAATGTCTTTTTAATCTTTATTTATTTTTGAGAGAGAGAGACACAGAGTGCAAGCAGGGGAGCAACAGAGAGAGAGAGACACACACAGTATCTGAGGCGGGCTCCAGGCTCTGAGCTAGCTGTCAGCACAGAGCCCGACGCGGGGCTCGAGCTCACGAACCGTGAGTTCATGACCTGAGCTGAAGTCGGATGCTTAACTGACTGAGCCCCCCAGGCACCCCCCAGAGTGTTTTAAAATACAGTTTTGGTTGAATTTGAATTTGATAGTCAAGGGCAGTTTCCCTGTGCACCAGGGGCATCCATAAAAATTGCAAGAATGGTCTGGTGGTCTAGAATGAAGACTGCCTCCTCTGCACGTGTGGAAAAGCACATAATCCCAGTCCTCACCGGCGATCCTCAGTGTGCTGTCTAATGCTCCTGTCAGTCAGGAATCCTAAATGCTCCAGATAAGTTCTGTAAGGGACGATTCCTTACCTCACTTCACTTCTTTTTCTGTCTTTTGCTCCCTTCCCTAACCGTTTCTCTCCAGTGTTCTGAAATACTTGCTTTTGTTTATAGGACAAAACACAGATTCTTTCCTCACCTCCGTACATCACTTCGTAAGAGCACTGAGACAGAAGTCCCGTCTGGTGTCACCAGTGGCTGGACTCAGAGCCCCACGCTTCCCATTGTGCCAGCGTGGGTGTGACACCCGACTGCTCTTGCTCTGGCTCTGAAGGATCCCTTCAGTTACATGCTGTCGCCTTTCCCCAGTGAAAGGAATAACATGTTTATAGTTAGAAAATGAAAAATATTTTAGTATGTCTGGAGTGTGCTTGGGACCAAATCACAGTGAAGACCTTACGTGCCATGTCAGGGGATTCGGGTCCTATCCTGGAAGGAATGGGGAATCCATGGAAGCCTTAAAGCAGGGAACAGATACCATTAGGTATGTCTTAAAAAAAACAACAACCCTAGATTTAAAAAAAGGGGAGAGTGGAAGAGTGGAGAGTGGAAAAAGCTGTGCTTGGCTGGAAGTAGGGAGACCACATAGGAGGCTATTATAAAACTGAGGAGGTAAAGAGATCTATGTGAAGTGATGGTTGAGAGCTGTGGAGCCCGTCAGCCTGGGTTCATATGTGACTGTTACTTGCTAACTCTGAGATGTTAGGGAAGATACGTACATTCTCTGAGAATCAGGTTCTCCATCTATACAGCGAGCATAATAATAATAACTACCTTATAGAATTTTTTGAGAGAATTCGTGAAGGTACTACATGAATAATGCTTAACACAGTTTCTGACACACAGTAGCATTTCTTAATTACTATCTAGGAGGAGGAATAGAAACCTAATTTAAGGGGGTGACAGGGACAGTAGAGATGGGTCAACTTTGAGAGATGTTTTGATTTAGTGACCAACCAAATGTATTCGGGGACAGAGAGGAAATCATCAAAGCTATGATTTCTGTCCAAGGTGACAAGATGGGGGTACCCTGGCAGAGGAGCTAGAGAGAGAGGAAGGACTGCTTTATAAGCAAGAAGTGGGAAAGGAGATGATGAATGGGGTTAGACGTGTTGAATGTGAAGTACCTGTTAAAACATGCAGATGAGGCTTCAGAGAGCTCAGGGTCTGAGACATAAATGATAGTTGGAACCGTGGGAGTGAATAAGATTTCATAGATCAAATGCACAGATGAACACCACAAAGAGGCTGCACATTTTTAATTGATTTACCTGGCACACAAAGATATTCTTATTAGCCTGTATAGACTCCAGCCTAAGAAGTACTAGGTTTCTGGCATCTGACAAGTAGTGAAATAGAAAAAACTCTGTGGGACGTAGGACCAAAGCTCAGGACACCAGCCTTCCCCCAGGGCAGATCTCTGGAAATGGGAACCAGAGGGAGGCTGTTCCCAGGCCATGTCTCGGTGTCCCTGGGGACCTCTCAGACTTAGTTTTCACCCCAATTACATACCCTCTCTGAGGGGCCTGATCTGGTTGGTGGTAGGAATGAAGATCCCATGAGAGGTATTTTTTGAAGTTGGGTGGTTAGTTACATCTGTTTCAGATTTGGTTCTGTCATGTGTAAGGGGGAGAGGAAACAGTACCGAATCCTCTGGAGAAGGGGCTAGTATCATGACCCAGGTAAGCAGGCTGGAGCCTAAAGTAAGGCCTCAGCCCCAGTTGGGCAAATGGATTACAAAGCAGCAGGAAACCGTCTGAGATAACCACGGGTTGAGGGAAAGAAATGGTGCTGAGTGTGTGTCAGGAATCTACGCCCTCACCCAGAATTCAGGGTGAGGGCCAGGAGAGCGATTCTAGACCCCACTCTCCAGTGGGAGTGGGGCGGGGTTCCTAAGGGCGGGCTCAACATTTGGGCGGCATTCATCCTACAGTTTGAAGTTCACAGAGCGGAAGCAGGGATTGGCATTTCCATCTTTCTAACTCTTCACTCTTAAGGTCCTTAAAGATCCAGTAAGCTGGGGGGCGCCTGGGTGGCTTAGTCGGTTAAGCGTCCGACTTTCACTTAGGTCATGATCNAATTTTTAGTCCCATCTTCTCCAGTTGTCCAGACGTATCCGTAGCTTAGAGTCCCGGGCTTCCTATTATGCCTGCCCACGTACACACAGGGTTACCCTCCATTTCCGATTTCCAGGAGGTGCGCGTGCGATTGTGCAGTGATGAGGACGCCCAGGCACTGTCACTGCTGAGCTCCTGATGACCTATTCTAGCGTTCCTGTGTGGTTTCTGCCCGTTCCACACTGTACACACTTAGCATGTCATCCATCTCGATATCTGTGCTTGCCTGGCTCTAGGATCCTAAGTTCCCAGAAGTCAACAGACTGTTCTTGACAGTAGCAGCAGCCGCATTTAGTGAGTGTTTACTATATACCGTATTATCCTAAGTGCTTAGGTTAACACTTCATTTAGCCTTCAGCCAACTCCATAGGTAGTTATGATTGTTCTGGTTTTACCAGCGAAGAAACTAAAATTCATGAGTTGAGAAATTTGCCTTAGGTCATGCAGCGAGGAAGTGGGAGAGCTTGGATTCTAATTTAGGACTGGATCCCAAAATCCATGAGTCTAACTATCATGCTATCAAAGGGCAGATGTTTCTGAGAATGTATTCCTTATTCTTTGGAACGTGGATTTATATTGTACATCATGGAATAAACTGAAAACCAACTAGCCTCTGTTAGTAATTAAGGGGGTCCAATAGCTTGGTCAAGTGGTTAATCTCATTAACAGAGAACAGAGCTGTAAAGGAGGTTATTCTTAGTAATCACCTAATGAACAAAACGCCATACTTAACTCTCCCACAAACAAAAAAAAGCCCCATAAAACCCTGACAAAACAAAACAAACAAACAGAAAACCCTACAACACTTTTATTTATCACCTGCCTTCTTTGCTGGTTTTATTTATCCTAGAAAAGCTAGGAAATGCGATTTCCCAGGTATAGTCTAAAGAGGTAGCAGAGAAGAAAAGCGGTGTGGTCAAGTACAAAGTACTTGTTCTGGGAACAATGCCCATGATTGGCTATCCAACCTCAACCATTACTAACTGAAGTCTTTTCACCTCTCTGTTTCATTTTTGTTACCTGGAAAATTGGAGTGTGGATAAGGATTTGGAGAAGAATTACAAGGTTAAAAATTAATGCAATAGAATTTAAGGAGACACTGTAAAGAAATTTCTTTTCCCAATGCAGCTCTGGAGTTAGGGAGCAGTAGAATTAGCCACATCAACATTTGGAGGGGGTGGAAGGAAGCGATGGAGCCTAGAAACTGAGATTCTACAGTGAGCTTCCAGATAGGCATTATTTGCCCCTTGGATGGGGCTGATCTGCGTAGTCCGGCTGTAATCACACCTGCTGGGGGTGAATGTCCATGGAGATTCGGGAGCCTTAGTGCGGGAGGTGAGAGGAAAGGCAGGGACAGTGAGGGAGGATCAGTGCTTGGGATCTACCGCTACAGGGCATGGTCTACGCAGTCCTCTGCGGTAGAGTCTCCTCCGGGCAGGTGACCAGTGGCCTAATGTTTGTTAACAACCCTGTGAGCAAGGATCACGAGGCTCATTTTGTAAGTGAGGGGTGCTTCAAAGTCTTCGTGAAGGCCTTATTGCTAGTGGATGGCCAGACGGGATTCTAAATGTTTAAAATAAGATACGGCAATCTTGGCCAAGATGGAGTAACAGGGAATGTGCTTATCCAGCGGGCTTAAACAACCAAAAGTCTGATCCAATTTATAAAGCAGTGTTTTCAGACACTGGACATCAGGGAGCAGAGGTGAGGAACCCCTGAAAGTTAACTGAGAAAGTTAAGTCCTCTTTCCTTGGAATTTCTAGATCTTGCCATTGAGGTAATAAGAGACCTTTTACCTCTCAAACACTCCCCTGGTCTTCCATTCACTGAAATTTCCCTCTCTTTCTTGGACAAAGCCTCAGGTTGTATCTTTGCACCCCTTAGACTTCTCGTCTGCTTTCTAGTGTTCTTTCTCCTTTTTAAAAAAAAATTATTTTCAGGGAGAGAGAAAGAGAGGGAGAGAGCATACACAGCAG
>NW_027529596.1:2570246-2612094 GCF_008692635.1 Crocuta crocuta
AGGTGGGGGGGGGGGAATCCCAAGTAGGCTCTGTGTTGTCAGCATGGAGCCTGACGTGTTGTCAGCATGGAGCCTGACGTGGGACTCAAACCCACAAACCGTGAGATCCTGACCTCAGCAGAAATCAAGAGTCAGATGCTCAATCGACTGAGCCACCCAGGCACCCTTCTGCCTTTTTTTGATTACCCTTCAAAGCTTTTGAACTTAGTCTATTGCCTTTGAACTGAAAAATCTTCATTTCTCTTAAAGCTTTCGTTTCCCTTCATCTCTGTCCCCTTTGCGTATCATCGGGAAGGGAAGTCACTTCCTCCTGAAGTCATACTTCCCAGCTTCATTGTCTTTATTATGAAATATTTGTTGAGCACCTGTGGGTTTCACAAGCCAGGACAGTAAGATAAGACACATTCCTTACCTGACGAGTCTGAATGGGGTGACAGGCATGAAAACAAATACTTGCAAAGTAATGATAAGAAATGTCTAGAAGGGGATCCTGGGATTCTGATGGCACAAAGGGGGAGTGATGAATGGACTGAGGGTCAGAGAAGACTTACAAAAAGCTTTTGACCTGGGCTTTGAAAGGTGGAAAAGGGTTTCCCAAAGAAAGAAGTGAAGAAAACTCATTCTGGAAACTAGGAGTGTCATGTACAAAGACCCAGAGGTGTGAGATAGCATGTCCCACTTGAGGAAACTGTTACTTGCTTGGTTATTCTTGGGAGTTGGTGCTCAAATAAAGGTGCCAGTACAAGGGAGGCTGAGGAGGTAGGAAACTAGATGATGGAGCATCTTAAATCTTTTCCAGACACTTTGGGTTCTTTCCTGCAGGCCATGGAGGTTGAGTGAAGGGTTTTAAGGAGAGCCATAGCAGTCAGATTTAGAAAGATTACCTGAATTATATAGCAAGGAGAATGGATGGCGTGTGGGCAATGGCAGCTGGGGAGACGAGATGAGATTATTGTACTATTATAAGCAAGAATTAAAAAGGGTGCCAACCAAAGCAATGGTAGTGTGAGGTCAAAGAGGAGAGAAGAAATAGTAAAGATGTTAAGAGATCAAATGGACATGGCTTGGTGATTGATTGGATATTGGGAGTGAGGGCAGGTTTCTGGACAATGCAACCGGATGGATACGATGCCATTAACAGTGATGCAGAAAGCGAGGAGGGACAGGTTAGGGAGGCGAGGTGGAAAGGCATGACTCTGGTGGGAGGTGAGCTCCAGGATATGGATACCACTTGGGCATCTTCCTTGTGTTTTGCAGCCATGGCTGATGGCCTTCAAGTCACCGTGCCTGACAAGAAGAAGGTGGCCATGCTCTTCCAGCCCACTGTGCTTCGCTGCCACTTCTCCACGTCTTCCCATCAGCCTGCTGTCGTGCAGTGGAAGTTCAAGTCCTACTGCCAGGATCGCATGGGGGAGTCCCTGGGCATGTCCTCTCCCCGGGCCCAGTCCCTCAGCAAAAGAAACCTGGAATGGGACCCCTACTTGGACTGTTTAGACAGCAGGCGGACTGTTCGAGTGGTAGCTTCAAAGCAGGGCTCGACCGTCACCCTGGGAGACTTCTACAGGGGCAGAGAGATCACGATCGTGCATGGTAATGACGCCTCTGCTTTGAACCCGGGAGTGGAAGGGAGATTAGTTCCACTCTCCCCGAAACAAGGGGGTGCCAGCCTGTCAGCCTTGCAGTCCGTCCAGATCTTGATTTTATGGGAGATGGAAGTGTCAAGAAGCTTAGCAGATTACTTAATGGGACAGTGAGTGTAGAAAGCGTAAAAAGTGTAATATCTAGAAGAGACTCAGAGATGAGCTCCGGAAATGGGCTTTCCTGCCCCTGCCCTGAGGAGCTTGTTATCAGAACTGGATTGAAAGAGATTCCAGTGAAAGAATGTTGTCAAAACCTTACACCTTGACGTCAGCCTTGATGGCCGTTTCCCAAACTAAAAAGCAGACCTCCTTAAGGGGCTGCTCCGCTGGGAGACAGGATGAGTGCAGCAGGTCACAGTGCCAGGTAGATGCCACGGCCCAAGCCCCAGGTGGTTCTGCATCACCTCTACCCTTTCTTCTGCTCCCTCAAGCTTTGGACAAGAGAAGGGTCTAAGAGGCTGACGTGACCTGTGAATTTTGAAGAACTCCTATGGAGCCAGCTCGTTTCCAGGAGTCCAGAGTCATTCAGGAATGTATCTGGCTTTCAGGGCCCTCTGCAGACCTGGTTGGTTGCAAGCCGTCTTCTGTTCCCAAAACTAGACTGGCACTAGATCAGTTTCTGGGGACACCCTAAGTCTCTCACCTTAGGGATGCTGGTGTTTGCTATTGGGTTTTTGTTTATTTGTTTGCTTGTTTGAAATAAAGCAAACATCTGGTCAGCCACCATCTAAGTGGAGAAGTAGATCACTGCAAACAGTCCAGAGGCCCTCCCCTCCCCACACACTTCACCCCCCCCATTGCTCAGTGTTTTCCTTTCAGGGGGCACCTTTAGGACTGGGCACTTCTTTTTGTGATCGCAGATGCAGATCTTCAAATTGGAAAACTCATGTGGGGAGACAGCGGACTCTATTATTGTATTATCACGACCCCTGATGACCTGGAGGGCAAAAACGAGGACTCGGTGGAACTGCTGGTGTTGGGTAAGTGGACACCGGCAGCAGCGTGTGCCTCTTAGACGCTTGCGCTCTTCCGTCCCCTCACTTCTCCCTGCGCGCTCCAGCAGGTGCACACACAGGCTTTACCGTTGGTGCGCACACCGGCTTTACAGTGTGCTCTTCATAAGCGGTAGGTGTTATTGTATCCTGTTTCCTGGAGGCTGTGCTCCCTCCCCCCCCTTCCTTTTTTTTAGCATTGTCCTGAGTGTTTCTTCTGCTTTCTGAGGGTTGCTTTTCCCTTCTTTCCACTTGCAAGCCTTTAACCCTGATTTCTTTGCTCTCATGCTTTACTTACCTTTTTTATATGCTAAGTGTTGAAGAAAATACCAGAGGCTTTTGAAGCAGAGTAGAGACAATCGAGAGATCAGAATTTATTGGTGAGTCAGGGTCTTCCAAGACATCAGGAATCTTCCCCATTTAGTTACGTACAATAGTTAGGACCATCCTGAAGAAGGGGGCTGTCAACTAGAGAGTTTAACAATAAAACGTTCCCGGTGAGAAGAGCCACTGGACAGTCTGTTAGTGTTTAAATTGGAAGGTAAATGGAAACCTAAAAGCGTCTGAGTCATTCTCAAAGCAAATATATCTAATCCTTATTAATATTAATTTGTTCATAAATGAAAACTCACGATTCTTGGCTACTTTTCTTTTTTCGTGGATTGGAGGAATGTCAGTGGGAGATGACCTCCTTGTAGGAAAATTGAAAATTGAGCACATATTTCATGTTTTATAAGTCTTGGTTGAACAAAGAAATTAGAGTAAAATATACAGAAATTAAGAAAAGAAAATACATTAATTGTAGGAGAAAAATTGAAGCAACTTTTAAAAAAGAAATGACATTTTTTGTAGTTTCAAAGAACCTAGGTGGTGATGATTTGGAGGAATGTTTAAGGGTACTTTCTTTTTTCTTTTTTTTAACACTTATTTAGTATTGAGAGACAGAGAGACAGAGCATGAGTAGGGAAGGAGCAGAGACGGGGAGACCGAGAATCCAAAGCAGGCTCCAGGCTCTGAGCAGCCCGACGCGGGGCTCAAACTCACGAAGAGCCGTGAGATCATGACCTGAGCCGAAGTCTGATGCTTAACTGACTGAGCCACCCAGGGGCGCCTACGGGTACTTTCTTTTGAAGACAAATGAGCTTGAAGGTTAATTTTTACCCTATGTGGAAACTCAGTGCCTAGGGAGAAGGTGGAGTTTGCTATTTAGGACGTTTAGTTTTATTCTAACATGACTGCTTGCCTTTGGCAAATCACCTCTTTTGCGGCCTTACTTTTACGGTTTATAAAATGGATTAAAGTCATGATTATTTATTAATAATTCACCCTTTAATCAATAACAACTAACCCTTATTAGAAGGGTGACTTAAATCCATATTCCTTGGGTCTAATATGTAAAGCACAGCTGCTGCAGTTTGTAGAAGAGTGGGATGCAGATACACAAAAGGAAGTAAAGTAAAAAGGCTTAGATTCACACTGGAAAAGAATGCAGGGAAATCAGATTTGTGACTCTGTAAATCAGAGGGGAATAGAAAGATAAATTTCTGCCCAGTCACACAACTCTAATGGCCGAGTCTGAAGGAACAAGTGGCTCGTTGAACCTGCAATTAGCTAATTGTGGACACGGTTATTTGGCTAGTGCAGCCATTTGCAGAGAAGTAATTGCCTGCAGAGGAAAACGAGGCCAGGTAGAAACCACTTTAAATAATTCGTTCCCAGTTCTGCAAACGCGGGGAAACGAACGGAGGGAAAGACTTGTCCTCTGAGGATGTGCGGCAAGTATAGGAAGGGCATTTCCCTGGATCGAAACGCGCAGTCGCTGGGGGGAAGGGGCTGTCTGTCCGTAGGACAGAAACAGGTGGGTGAGAGACAGGCTCGCATGAGGATGGTCGCCGAGGGTGAGGGCGACGATGAGGAACGGAAGCCAGTTCAGTCCAGAAAGAGCCGTGAAGGAAAACCGAGGAGGCTGCAGGTGAGCTCACCACAGGCGGAAGCAGTTGCTCTGTGGGATAAGCAGACACATGCCGGGTCCTTGGGGAGGAGAAGCACACCCTCTGCTGTGCTCCACGTTAATTAGAAATGTTCAGAGGATGATATATTTGCCATGTAAACTTCTTAGGGCAACACTGGTCGTGATATTTATGTAAAGAAGTTATTTGGAAATCTGGGAGAACTTTCTGGCCACATAAACGACTGTATTTACTTTCCAGATGCAAAATTCTGAGTCGTCTTCGTCTCGACACGCTGTATAGAATTTTTCAAAATATTGTCGCAGTTTCTAAAATTCTAACGATTTGGTTGTTATCTCCGGCAGGCCTAATTGTTAAGGATTCCTTTGATGTGAGCCCAAGAGAGCAACCTGATGGCTGAGGTCAATCTCAAGGAGTCATGGAGGCCTCAGGGATAATGTAACTGGGCCCGCAGACTGCTAATTACAACCTCCATGAGCAACTGGTTCAGTCACTGAATTTTACATGAGGAATGGTTGATTGCAGGGGCTGAGAGGGTTTGATCTAATGAAGGAGGCCTTGGGAAAGGGATTACGGGAAGCAGCTCCACATATCAGAAGTGAAATCATACAGAAGAGGGACTGGAAACTGCATGGCCAGAACCAGGAGTAGAGGCTACATGGGGCAGGAGTCCAGCCCAGTACGAAGAAATAGCTGGTAACCACTGGGGACATCTAAAGATGGAATAAGTATTCTCAGGAATCGTGATTTCTTTGTCCCAAGAGGGTGGAAAATTTCTTATGAGTTGTTATAAAAGAGACATTCATGTATAGGAAATGGGATTTAGGTAACTTTTGAGCTTTGTTTCAATTTTAAAGTTTTGGATTGAAAAGTAGATGAGGGATGTGACCACCTCGATAGATGAGAAAATGGCCTCCCAGGACTTCAGTCCTCGTGACAGAGATAGAAGGGGGTACAGGCTGGCTACAAGGATGTACAGGGTGACGCTCATTCACAAGGAAGCCACAGAGTTGAAAGTAGCTTTCCTTGGAGATGGTCCCGAAGTGGGGAGCAGAAAACTCGTTGGAATTTCAGATGACCAATCAGCAAGGAAAGATGAGTTAAAGGGGGTAAATTAGAGGCAAAGTTAGGAATTTATTTTTCTCATCATACTCACAAAGGTGCAGATGGGAAAATTGACAGAGCCAGATTGCCAAGTGGCTTATATGTCAGACTAAGAAGTTTGGACTTCATCCTGAAGACTTTGGGGGATCCGGTAAAGTAATGATAAGAGGAATGAAGTGAGATCTTAGGGTCAAAACAATAATCAGCAGCAGCGTAGACAGTGCAAAGGCAAGGCTAGAACAGATGGATGGGCCCTGGGGCTGCAGCAGCAGTGTGGGTGAAGGCCTAGGAGATTCTGAACCAGAGCAGTGAATTGGGAAGCAGCAATACAGAAGCATTTCTGAGATGGAAGTGATGGATCTTGGTGACTAATGTATGAAAGGAGACGAGGGAGAGGGATGAGTCAAAAGGACGCCATGACTTCTAGCTAGCTGGGTAGCCAGCTGTTCCATCAACTTAAGAGAGGACGCAGATTGGAAACCAGGTTGGGGAGGCAGGAGAATGACTTTGGTTCTTAACAGGTTGAATAGGAGAGGCCTATGGGAACCAAGGTACGGATGTCTCGGGGACCAGAAACGTAGCTCTGGAGCTCAGTGGAGAAGCAAGGATCAGAGAAGATAGATTTGAGACTCCTTAGTGATCATCAGAACCATGAAAGAATAGATGAGTCACCCAGGAAGATTTTATATAAAGTGGAAGGGGCCAAAGACAGAACCTGTCAGTCCTGCATTCTAGTGTTACTTCCTGTGAGTAGTAACACCGGTACTGTGTAGGTACTTGTCTTGGTTTCTCCCACGACACTGGAAGCTTCTCGGTAGCACTGGACCATGCGCTCTTCAGATATAGGGCCGACTCTCATGTGTCTTTCTACCTGTAATGCCTCATAGAATGTCGGGTGTAAAGAGGCTCATGTGAATGTTTTTGTTTTTCTTTTAACTGATAAACGAGCGGAATCTGCAACTAACACATGATGCTTCTTAAATGTTAGTCAATGCCGAGTATATATCTGCTGCTTTATAAAGGGTCAGTACAATAAATGTGTACCGTCTCAAGTGAGTTAACATGGTTTAATCTCACTGGTCATAATTCTTTACCTGGCTGTTGAAATTGTTATTGGCGATCGACCCGTCAGGGATGTGGGTGAGAGCAACAGAGGTTGACTCTGGCTAACTTCAGCCAGAAAACAATTTGTTGGAAGGGTATCATCATTGAAAGGAAGCCTGGACAGTCTCTGAAAAGGATAGCATGTTAGGGTGACACTTGTTAGTTTCTACAAAAACAGCCCCCACTCCCACCCCCCTTCTCACCGCGGTGGAAGTCTATTACTTCCTCTCGTCCTAGTCAACTGTGGGCTGGGGGACGCACCTGGGGAGCTCTCTGGACACAAGTCTCAGCCCCTCCCTTGTTTGGCTCGGCTGTACTGGAAACGTTTACTCTCAGCTGCTTTGGAAAGAGAGAGCGAGAAAGGTCATGTGAGAGTTTTTAGCTGCCAGGTCTGGCGGTGACATGGGTCACTCCTGCCATTACTTTGTATTTCCCCGGGAAAAAAGTAAAAATGTTGTGATGAGCACAGCACGGTCCTTGTGGTGCCGGAGACGCTCCAGGGTCTATGTAGCAAGAATTAATAGAAAATGTCTTTTTAGGGGCGCCTGGGTGGCTTAGTCGGTTAAGTGTCCGACTTTCGCTTAGGTCATGATCTCGCGGTTCGTGGGTTCGAGCCCCGCGTCGGGCTCTGTGCTGACAGCTCGGAGCCTGGAGCCTGTTTCAGTCTGTGACTCCCTCTCTGACCCTCCCCTGCTCACGCTGTCTCTCTCTCTCTCTCTNAAAAAGTAAAAATGTGATGAGCACAGCACGGTCCTTGTGGTGCCGGGGACGCTCCAGGGTCTATGTAGCAAGAATTCATAGAAAATGTCTTTTTAGGGGCGCCTGGGTGGCCTAGTCGGTTAAGTGTCCGACTTTCGCTTAGGTCATGATCTCGCGGTTCGTGGGTTCGAGCCCCGCGTCGGGCTCTGTGCTGACAGCTCGGAGCCTGGAGCCTGTTTCAGTCTGTGACTCCCTCTCTGACCCTCCCCTGCTCACGCTGTCTCTCTCTCTCTCTCTGTCCTAGAAATAAATAAAAATATTAAAAAAAAAAAAAAGAAAAGAAAATGTCTTTTTAGGGCTCCTTAGCCAGGAAAATAAATCAATTCAACTGTTTTTTTTTTTTCTGGTTTTGCATTTTCCAACTCGAGAATCTGTCTCCGGAGAGAGTCCAGGTGGCCCAGTTTGGACCGGTGTCCAGTGCTGAGCTTTGGGACACCTGGGGCTGTTGGTGGCCAGTCCATCCAGATATGGAGAAGAATTCATTCTTCAGAGTAAACTGAGGCACTGTTATAAAAGAAGAATGGATGTGAGATGCCAAAAAAAAGTAATAAATGTCCACCAAATGTCCACTACTATGTCTGATACTAGTACTAATGTACAGTGATAATAATTTGTAGTTCACAGATTTTTTTCTGTAATGACCATGTTAGGTCGGAGAGCGGGCACTATTTTCCTCATTTTCCAAATGAAGAAATTAACGTTCCGGTTTTATAACAATCATCCCAGTAAAAAAGCAAAAACAAAAACAAAAGAACAATGTTGATGATCAAACCCAAATATTTATTTATTTATTTTTGAGAGAGAGAGAGAGAGGGAGAGAGAGAGAGCGCGCACACAAAAAGGGGCAGAGAGAGAGAGAGAGAGAACTCCAGGCAGGCTCCAAGCTGTCAGCGCAGAGCCCGATGGAGCACTTGAACTCACAAACTATGAGATCCTGACCTGAGCAGACCACTTAACCGACTGAGCCACCCAGGCGCCCCCCCTCCCTTTAAAGAAATGTTTTTTTTTTTAATGGTCAAACCCAAATGTTTTGATTCCTAGCCTCATCTCTGTCCACAGAGCCACATGACCTGTGTATATTAAGAAGCTATAGGATGCTCCCCTCCATAAGCCATGTTTTAAAAATTGTGGTTGCTGCTTTGAGGTCATGGGTAATATTTTCACTTGTCCCGGATTCGCTTTAGTATTTTACTGTATTTCTAAGGGCAGCTGCCTGTAACCAGTGACCTAGGGGCTCACTTCAAAGGCGTAGTTGCCATTGCCTGGCTTGCATCCCTCCCCACGGAGCGTGACCCCACCCTCCTTCCCCTATACATCTGAGCCTTCTACAGATCGCTCTGGAGGCTTCTTTCAGACATTTCAGAAATATCTGAAGACAAGTGATTCAGAGAAATGAGGAGACAACCACTGATTCAACATTAAACACAAAAACTATACCAAACAGTCTTTCATCTCTCTTTGATGGTTCAGAAAGTAAAGTCAAACTGAAGTTGGAGATGCACTTGGTGTTTTGGGTGCTTTGAGAGGACTGTGTCAGGTGCCTTAGAAACGTTTAGATGTTTGGGATCATAGGGCCATACGGGGCGACAGAAGGAGGGAATGTCCGGGAGCCTGCCACCCTGAGCTTAGACGCTGGTCTAAGGTCTGTGGCAAGGACGTCTCTGACAAGGACGGGGTGTCTCTTGCCTGGAAACATGCCACTGTTTGGATAGAAGTCAAGTCCCCTAGGCAGCTCCGGCTGGCAGGAAAGGACCTCACCATTCAGGAAGGCTCAAGCAGAGAAGTTATTATTTTAAAATCTAAAAGCAGCTCGCCTTGTTCTTCTTTCCTTGCACAATGTGAGGGCCTGACCCCTCCTTTCTGAAGTCTCACGTGGTAGCTTGTGTTTTAAGTGCCTTCAAATAGAAAAATGAGGGAAAGGGCGCCCATGGAAGGATGGGTGCGTGAATACTCCTCCTTCTGGGCCGAGAACAGAGTAAGAGAACATTACCTGAGGGGGTGTTTAGGTTAAAGCTAAGGAAGGCTCTCCTGATGGTAAATAACAAACAACTTTTAGAAAATATGGTTGGTGGAGGAAATGACAGAAACTCCCTCTCTGATGAGCTTTCAACAATGAACTGGTTCTCTTGTCTAGAATATTAGGATAAACAAGATCGCTTTCAGAGTCCTTTCTCTGATTTTGACTTTATTGGAAAGATCCACAGATTGCAAAATTAATTCTCTCTATAGGGTGATGCCTAAATTATGGCTGTCTTGTTTTGCTTTAATATTGTTTCTGTTTTAGAGAAAAGGATGTGTGTGTATTGTAAACATTTCAATCAGAAGAGAAATGTACAAAAGAAGAAAATATCTCCTAAAATCTCACTATCCAGAGCTAATGAATATATTCTTCAGAACGCTTCTGATTGCAAGGAATAGACACTTAGCCTGGCTTAGGGGACTTTTGTGGCTTAGGTAATTGGTAAGTCCAAGTTCAGGTATGTCTATGTTCAGATTATACTATATTTCATTTATTTAAAAAATTTTTTTTAAGTTTATTTATTTTGAGTGAGAGTGAGAGAGCACGCACAAGCAGGGGAGGGTAAGAGAGTAGGAGAGACAGAATCCCAAGCAGGCCGCATCCGAAGCACCATCAGTGCAGAGCCCAATGAGGGGCTCGAACCCACAATCTGTGAGATCATGACGTGAGCCAAGATCAGGAGTCGGACACTTAACTGACTGTACCACCCAGGCGCCCCTTATTTATTTTTTAAATTTTTACATTTTATTTTAGAGAGAGTGCATGTGGGCGGGTGAGAGTGGCAGAGAGAGAGGGAGAGAATCTTAAGCAAGCCTCATATTTAGTGCAGAGCCCGATGTGGGGCTTGATCCCATGACCCTGGGATCAGCCTGGGCTGAAATCAAGGGTTGGTCACTCAACTGACCGGACCACCCAGCTGCCCCCAGATTATATTTTAAAGAATCTCTGTCTCCTCGGTGTTAGCTTAATTCTCAGGAAGGCTCTCCATTTGGGGCAAAGGTGGCCCCAAGCAGGTCCAGAGTTAAACGGTCTTTGCTGCCTTCCATCTCAGGAGGACAGAGTGCCTTTCGTCGAGGTTTCGGCAGATGTCCTCTTGCTGGGGTGGCCATGCCCTGGCAGAGGGGCGGACCCCGGGGCCACCAGCCCCCGCTGAACTGTAGGCACTGAAGGGAAGCGGGAAGAGTAGCTTCCTAAAGGGAAACTGGGCGGTCGTTTCCAAATGAAGAAGGCAGGCAAAAACTAACACTGTTAATATTTTGTGGAATTCATCCGTTTCTGCTTCTTTACAGGCCAAGTGCATTGCTATTCCAGGAAGCCAAAAATAGGTTTGCTCCCAGCAGGTCCTTGTGAGGAGGTGCTAAGTTAGGATTGATTCTTCCCTGTGATGGTAATGCCACAGAGCTACCTTTGTTTTTCTGTCGTGCTTCTAGCTTTCCGTCTGTCTCCTTCTGTGACTTACCCAGAAGTACAAACATATATTACCTAGGCAAGGGGTGAAGGAACAGACATATATAAGTTTTTACAAAATCAACTATTCACAGCACTGTGCCTGAAATTGACTGCAGTCTAAAATAAACCTTTCAGGCTGTTAGTATTAAAAAAAAATTTTTTTTAGTGTTATTTATTTTTGAGAGAGAAAGAGACGGAGCACAAGTTGGGGGGGGGGTGCACAGCAAAGAGAGAGGGAGAGACACAGAATCTGAAGCAGGCTCCAGGCTCCGAACTGTCAGCATAGAGCCTGGCGTGGGGGCTTGAACCCATAAACTGTGAAGTCACCACCTGAGCCAAAGCTGAACACTTAACTGACTGAGCCACCCAAGGGCCCCCAGCCTGTTAGTATCAAAAAGCCAATTAGGGGCGCCTGCGCAGCGCAGTCAGTTAAAGTGTCCCACTCTTGGTTTTGGCTCAGGTCATGATCTCACAGTTCGTGAGTTCGAGCCCCGTACTCACTGTGCTGTACTGACAGAGCTTGCTTGGGATTCTCTGTCTCTCTCGCTCTCTTCCTTTCTGCGGCTCACGCTCCTCTCTCTACCCCTCTCTCACCACCCCCTCAAAATAAATAAATAAACATTTTTAAAAAGAAGCCATTAAGAACACAATCAGAGGGGTGCCTGGGTGGCTCAGTCAGTTAAGCCTCTGACTCTTGGTTTCAGCTCAGGTTATGGTCTCCTGATTTGTGAGTTCAGGCCCTGCATCAGGCTCTGCACTGACAGCATGGAGCTTGCTTGACATTCTCTCTCTCCGTCTCTCTCTCTGCCTCTCTCCCGCTCACCCTCTCTGTCTCTCTCTCAAAAATAGATAAACTTCAAAAAAAAAAAAAAAGAACACAATCAATCAGAAATCAGGGAATTCTTGGGAGGGGACATCTCAACTTGCCATTGACTCTAGGGATTTTGGACAGGTGTTTCAAAGGCTGAGCAGAGATGCTTTAGCACTCACCCCAGTGTCCATGTTGCCTCAGTCTGAATCCCATTGTATCCCCCCCCACCCCCCACCCGTGTGACGTTAGCTCTGGCTGTTAAGAAAGGCTACTTGTTGCCAAGGTCCCGCCTCCTCCTTCTCTTCCTCTTTGCTGCTAACCAAGGAGATTTGCTGATTAAAAGGGCTTCAGCTCCAAGGGTTCCCATGGCAACAGCCTCCTTGGAGGTCTTTGTTGCTTGCTAAAACTTTGATCTCTTAGAGTGGCTGCTGCTGTTTCTCTCCAAGATTTACAAACAGAAGAAGAGGGAAAAAGAATCGGGGGAGAAGAAAGAAAAAGTTTACTCCTTGCAGAAAGGAGAGAAGGAATTAATTAAGAGCCACACTCTAGCCATAAATCTGGGGGTCACTCCTTTGGAACACCTTTGGATTTGGGCTGTGCCCATGGTTTCATTTGCGGACTCAACTGTACCTCAGGTACCTTGGCCACACGTGAAAGACCTCAAGTGGACTTGGTTCTACTAGGAGGGCAGAGCCATCTTTTGTGTCTTCAGTGGACACTTGTGCCCTCAGGTATCCAGAGGGGCCAAGATAACTGTGCCAGCCCCTGTGAGAGGACAGAGACCTAATGAGAAGTGAGCTCTTTAGGCTTCAGCCCATCGCCGTCTGTCCCCAGCCCTCGCTCCCAGCCCTGGCTCTGCCCTGAGCTGACCTAGATGCCTCTGTTGGAAGAACTGAAAGGTAGCCAGGCACCAACTGGCGTAGGGCTCTGGCTAATGACCGTCCGTAACAACCATTCTACCGTAGGAGCGGCGGACTGGGGTTGGCGTTGCTGCTAAGAGTTGGGATCACGACTTTTACTCTTTGCAGGAACCCTCCACGGCCTTTGGACCTCTCTAGCGCACACCGCACCCTTGCTCTACGATAGGCACCGTGCAGTCGAGTCAGTTTTGCTTCAAGTATGATTTACATCGAAATTATGGTTTACATCGAACTACTCTTTTTTGCCTACTATGTCCCTAGCACCGTAAGGATACGAAATAAATAAATGACGCCAGGTTGTCCCTATAAAAATTACTGCCTTTTGACGAAGAAACATATTATATTTCTGAAGCAATTAGAGAATACGAGAAAAGATAAGACTGATATTAAATATCTCGGCTGTTGGTTCTCAAGAGGAGGGCCACTGTGCCCCCCAGAAGACATTTGGCAATGTCTAGAAACACTTTGCTTGTCACAGCTTGTGGGGTGCTATGGCATCTAGTGGGTAGAATCTGAGGAGGCTGCTGCATGCACAGGACAGCCCTCCCCACACAGTTATCTGGCCCCAAATGGCAATAGTGCCCATGTTGCAAAACCCTGATCTTGATCAAAGGTCCATCTGGATACTTGGCAAGGTCTATGTGAAGAGCAAGGGCTTTGGGGTCAGATATCCCTGGACTCAGTGCAGCGATACAACCTTGAGCCTGGGTTTCCTTATCTGTAAAAATAGGGAAGGGGCAATAAAAGTTACACGGTAGATCTACTGTGAGGATTAAATGGCACATAATAAGAACTCCCACCGGTTCTCATCACCCCATCTTATTGCCAGTGTGTTACCCTTCATCTGAAGGCGCCCTCTCTAGGGAATTCTGCGCTCTGGGGCTCCTGCTGGAGAGCTGATCTCCCTTTAGCCCGCCCCATAGGCAGAGCCTTTAATGGGCCATCTGTGAATCGGCGGTCCTATTACTAATAGATGCACGTTTTCTCCATGACATGTGTGCAGCGCCTTGCCAGTGGTGACCCAGGAAGCGGGAAGCTTCCTGCTCGGGGGTTTCAGGACATTCTGACCCAGCATGCTATGTGTTGGTTGCTATGTTTTGGTTGCTGTTGGACGTCCGGATTCCTCAGCGGATGTTCCTTAGTTAACTACAGGGTGCTCAGTGCCTAAATGCAAGGAGTACATCACACAGGCCATTTGATGAAGTCTGGAGGGGTTTGGGGGAAACACCTGACTTGCATGAGGATCTGGATGGCTCTGGAAAGACTTCAGATTGGACGACTTCATAATTTACCGCCCACATCAAGATACTTGACAGTGAAAAGGGGAAACTTTTAATAATTACTGTCAAGACCACTTGATAAGGCATAACTCTACTGTCCGCACTGATATGACGCGCACCCCGTGAATACGACCACCTCGAAGGCTCTCCTTTCGGTTGAAGAGAACAGAAGACGCAGGGAAGCTCAGTCCCTCACCAGCTGAACCCTCGCTGCTAGTTAACTTGCGGCTCCTCGGCTCCTCGGCTCCTCGGGATGCGCAATATTTCGCTGGTGGACGGGAACCAGAGGGGCCCAGCCCGGCGCCGGTGGTTCGCCTTCGTGCCCGGTCACCGAGGATGTTTTGCACCAAGCCGTCCGCAGGGTGAAGGGTGTCGGTCTAGCTCTTCGGGACCCGGGTCGTTAAGGGAACAAACGAGGTCTTGAAGGCGCTCCCTGCCTTCCCCGCTCCCCAGCCTCCACCCCTCTCCCCCAGGCCCCCCNGGGGAAAGAACTGCGGCCCCCGAAAGCCGGTCCGGAGACAGTCGCGCCTTCTTCTCCGGGGCCACCTGCTGCCCTTTGAGCGCGAAGGTTCGCGCTCACACGCCGGCGGTGGCCGGGCCCGGCGAGGGGAGCCCCGAGGTGGGCGCCCCTCACCCCCAGAGGGAAGGGCAGGGTCCCCCACCGTCCCAGACCCACGCGCGGCGCGCCTCCGAGCCTGCGTCAGACCAGCAGGGCTCGGGGGCTTCAGGGAAGTAGCCATTTTTGGCGTCTTGAGTTTGAGTTCCCTCTGACAGTCTGTTGGATGGAGCGCGTGAGCTCAGAAAATCACACCGGGTCCCAAGAAAGTCCCTTTCCTTCTTCCGTTAAATCCCACCTTCCCCCGTGTCGGTTCGGATCAAATCTAGCCTCTTCTGTATTTCATCCCAGGCCAAGTTGTGCATGTTATAGGACGCGTAATACTTGGCATCTCCTCTCCCTCTGGGGGCTGGGAGCTGGTTCACTACAGCGCTTTGCAAAGGCAGAATACTTTGCAGTCATTTCATTATTGTTTATTAGTTTGTAGCAGAATGGTGAATGCCGCCTAATTAGCTCATACTGTGTTATGAGGTGTTCAGTAATCACTTTCCGGTCACAAGTTTAAAAGATGCTGAAAAATGTAGCCATCTCTACCATTTTTTACATCCAGAAATTATACCTTAATTATATAAGTAGAGCAATAATGCCACAGGCATAAATTTCAGGGTTGCTGCCTGCACATTCCCTGCAAATACTAGGAGACTACAGAGTTGTTGCTATATATATTTCTAAATTAAGGATAAGCAAAGCTTGAGAGGGGATGAGGTATTCGGAAAAAATACTGCAATGGAGACGGGTAGGAGCAGTTTTTTCTCCCGGTTCGACTATTAGCTGTGTGACTTTGAGTAAGATTCTTAAACTCTCTGAGCCTCAGATTCCTGAAAACATGGAGTGGGTGATGGATTAGATGACCCTTGAGACTCTTTCTAGCTATAAAACCTATTTCTAGAATCTATGTGAATAGAAGAAGTCACTGGCTTAGGCCAAGCTTATGATCACTGCCAAAAAGCCTGAAGCATTTATTAACAGTTAATATCAGATGGTCCAATACTAGTCATTTTGTGGAGAGAATTCACTGTCAGAATTGTTCTCTATGACTTACAGTGACCTAAAATGTAAAAGCTATAAAAAGAAAAAAATATATGCATGAAACGCTTAAATACAGTTTATAAATACATATAAAGGAAAGGAAAGCTATACCCACGTTTCCGATGGATAATCATAAATTATATTTATTGAATGCATGGTTGCTATGGGAATAGAGAATAAAAACAGGGATGTGTGTGCACTTGGGAAATTTCCAGTCTGTTTGGGATTCCAGATAGCCATAGAAACAACTTTACACTTAAGAGGGCCAGAGAAAGCCATCTGCTCTCCTAAAAGACTTAGGAGAGAAACGTTTTGGACGGTTAGGAGCTGAGAGACCAGGGGGTGGGTACAGTACACCCCGAAAATGGATCTAGGGCATGTTAGGGAAGCTCAGAAGTGGGATGAAGCCCAGATGTGCGTTAAACAGAAGGGAGAAGAAGGGAATCATGGCAACGGGGGAAGAAAAGTATTCCGGATTGTCCCGAGCAGAAAGTTCGTTAGCCTGGGATCCTGGCAAGCCTGAGGAGGACCCCGAGGCACGAAGCTCAAAGATGAACGAAGCCGACCGTGCTGTGCATCCTGGTGACATCCTGAGTGCGAAGGAAGTTTTGCTTTTCCTTCTTTCTGTAGGTTCTAGTGCATGAAATAATGTGTCGGTTGTCCGCCAGTAATTGAATAGCAGAGCTGGGATTTGAAAACAAATTTCTCCTAAACCCAGAATTCTAGTACCTTCCATTGCACTCTGAAGGTTTGGACTAATAATCGGAGCTTAGATTTCAGTTTTATTTATTTATTTATTTTTAATATTTTTATTTATTTCTAGGAGAGAGAGAGCGTGAGCTCAGAGAGAGAGGTCAGAGAGAGAGGGAGATACAGACTCTGAAACAGGCTCCAGGCTCTGAGCTGGCAGTCGGCACAGAGCCCGACGCGGGGCTCGAACCCACGAACCGTGAGATCATGACCTAAGCGAAAGTCGGATGCTTAACCAGCTAAGCCACCCAGGCGCCCCGGCATAAATTCTTAAACAGGGGACCTGCTGCATAGGTCCTTAGTTTTGTTGAACAGATGTGCTTAGAGTTTGGTCATGCTGAGTTGAAGAAGGAGGGAAGGCCTCCAGGTGGAAGTGAACAGGAGTTAATTGAAGACATAGAGTAGTCGTCAGAACTGTGAGCAATCCATGCACTATAAATATGTGAGTCCCTTCCAAAGGCCATAGTTGTACTCGTTAGAGTAGAGAGAAAAGCAATAAAAACAAAACAAAACAAGAAAACAAGCAAAAAAAAGAAGATAGCAGAGAGGACTTGCAGTGAGTGCGTGCAGGTTAGGTGGTAGGAAGTGGCAAAGAAGAGACAGAGACAGTTGTTTCAGCTAACGTTTGCATGCGTGTTGCGTCTCTCTGTAAGGACTGCCTTTCACACAACATCGCCTGGTAGATGTCATCGTGTGGGGTGGCGTTGTGCTTCCGTCCCCCTAGAGAGCAAGATGGCATCTGGGGACGTTGGAGGGCTAGAGGGTGCTCCTGGCCTCGAGCCCTGAGCCCAGGGGAGCCGAACATACTCCAGGACACAGAATGGCGCTTAATGAGTGAATGAATGAACGCTTCCTTCATGTTCTTATTAAAAGCCTGTTTCCTCTGGGACAGAAAGCACTCGCACGGGCAGGGAACCCGAAGTGCAGCCGGCAGCTCTGCGCACCGTTCAGTGGGGATTTGCTCCTGGAAGCCCGGCGAGGCCCTGCTGGGTGCGGAAGGCCGCCACACACCACGCAGTCTCTGCCCCCAGGGGCTTCCAAGCTGTGGGTGGAGGCGCCTGTAAAGGAGTCCGTGCTGCTGAGTGCTCACCAAGGTGTGCTCGGTGCTCCCGGGGAGCATGGAGGCGCCCCTCGGCGCAGCGCTCTTCTGGGGCTCTGTGGGGACGGATTTCAGAGCCTCGCAGGCCGTGTGCGGTGAGGGTTCGAACAAAGCAGGGGCTTGAGGAGTGTATTAGCTGCTTCTGTTAGTAAAGCAGGCGGGTAATCCTGCCTTGAGGACCCTGGTTACTAGGAAGAGAGCATCTGAACCTCGGGAAGTGTCACCAGGACACGTTTTGTCGTGAAACGTGCGAAGATAGGGCCGTGACTAGAAGAGAAGTGGGAAAGCAGGCAAAGACTGTGTCCCTGGGGAAAGGCCTCGTGCTGGGTGCAACCTGATGTCAAAAACGTAAAACAAGAAAGAAAAAGACTGGTGAGAATTGGATTTGGAAGGAGGCAAGCCCGTTGGCCTTCGTACACCTTGTGAAACAGAAGCAGGTGACTAACACCGAGTTCTTACGGCGACACCGTGTGATAAGCTGCCCAGGCTGGACAATGAGCCTCCCTGGCCTAGGGTCCACATCTCCCCCGGTCACAGTACACGTTTCCCTGTTGACCGAATGATGAGTGAATGAGCTGGAGACCTTCCAGAGGTGAGCTGGTCCTCAGGAATATGTACGACAGACAGTTGGGGGGACCCTCGGTGTGTCAGAACACAGCTGCGCCGGGAATTCCATGGTTACGGAGGTCGTTCCGTTCACAATGCACGTTTCTGCCCTTATCAGTCGCCGAAAGGACGTGACTGGTTTTGGCTACACACTTAGTGATGGTTTTGTACGAAGCTGACACTGGCGTGCATGTACCAACTGTTCGTATGCCTACTTTGTTTGGTCTGTTCATGTGGAAATTTCTTAAAAGTAATGGATTCTGCAAGGCTTGGGGAAAACTGTTTGAGTGCTTACATAAAAACTGTATTTTCTTCTGATGGTGTGAGCTGTGGTTTGAAAAGCATAAATGTGGCCTTCTATTTGCAGGGTCCGCTTTCTATCCTCTCCTCAGACATTAAAGTGACTTCTAATTGCCCCACTTAAACGGAATCCTGGAAGAATTGCAATGATTCACAAGTGTTGTTAAAGTGCTACTGAAATCTGGAAAGTATTTACTGCAATTGTTTGGACTTTCTAAGATCAGACCTTCATCGGATGTGATAGAATAGGAAGAAAAAATACAACATTCCTAACTGGCAACTGCATTTCTTAGAAATGGTTAGGCAACAAGCTGGAAGCAGATGATTTTCAGAAATATGTTATTCCAGCATAAATCTACTTGTAAAAAATGCCTTTAGTCCCAGTAAAATATAATTGTGGTATAAAAGCCAGACAGCTTTGCACGGTCTCTGCTGTTGACATGGTATATTGTCCGCTACCCCAAAACCCCGTTGTGTTCTGAATTCTGAAGACATTACATTTCACTGATTCTAGGGCAAGATTCTGTCCCCCACGCCATCCTGGGGCTAGCACAACCAGGTGCATTATGGGAAAGCATCATCTTCTTCTGAAGCATCAGCTATTGGCTGTTCCCTAAGGGAGAATGAGAAGCTTGATGTACGTCTTCCAGTTGGAATGCCAAGCTTTGTGAATCTCCTGTCTGTATTTCTGACACCACCTTATCCTTAATTTTTTTTATTACAAATGTAAAAAAAAAATCTAGAAATGAAACTCTCTCCGTTGTTTCTCCATGATGGCCATTCCAGGTCCCCAGAAATAAGAAAGGCACACAATTTGCTGTGCAGTGCTGGTTCTTACAGATTTTCATTTGAACCTAGGTTCCTAGAGTTCATATTCGCTGACATTCTTGGTGTAGAAGCAATGTCGGAACACCAGCCTATGGGGAAATCTGGCTTTTGTATTTTACCTGCTCATAAATATTTTGGCTTATATATACCCATCAGTGGTTGCAAGTGTGTGATCTGTGCGCTCCATACAGCCCCAAAACATACTTTGTATGGTTTGGTGTTTTTTTTAAAAAAAATCTACGAATCGGTCGCCAGCACTGAAAATGAAGATATTTTGCACAAAAACCAGGGGTCTGGCTAATCTTGAAAAATAGGAAGACCTGCAGCCATGAAGACACATCCCTGTGGGTCTGCAGTTGGCTAGACTTGAGCAGTAAGTGTCTACAGACACATAATCTGCTGTTCCCTACACCGTGTGTTACAGTATTCGCTACAACGTGTTACGGTAGTTAGCTCTACCGTGTGTTACATTATTCGTTACACCGTGTGTTACATTCGGCTAGCTGCATTCACTTGCATTACCTGCTGTCCCTGTCAACATACAGAGCTGAGTTTGCAACTCTAATCACGAAGTCTCAGATTTGAGAACCAAAAATACTATAGGTTGGGTGACCATATAATTAATTGTCCACGATAAGACTCAGAGAGAGTAAAAGGTAGGCTATTAGTATTTACACCAGGCACAAACCGGGCTATATGGTCTCCCTATTTATAGGTCACTTTATTCAGTCACCTCATTTGACTAATGAGAAAACTGAGACCTAGAAAGAGGAAGTAATTTGCCTATAGTCACCAAGTAAACTAATGGCAAAGGTGCCCTAAGTACCCTGATTGCCAGTTCACTGCTTTCTCCAATATAATGTGTTCTATAATAGGGATGAGCACCATATTTTCCTTGAATGTATAGATTTTTTATAGTTAATAATTATCACCTGGCTAATTTCCTGTGAGTGTACAGATCAGTAGTTTATATCATCAACAACATTTATATTATAAGTGTAGTTAATTATGGGCTATAGCATATCTAGAGATGTTTAAAACATTGGCAGGCTTGAGAGCTTAAGACTAGACACAAGAAAAGCTTCTCATTTTACTAGATACAATAAGAGGTACATTCAGAAGTGATAATTTTCTGGATTTTTTAAATCCAGATTTTATTTATTTCTGAGAGAGAGAGAGAGTGAGTGAGTAGGGGAGGGTCAGAGAGAGAGGTAGACACAGAATCTGAAACAGGCCCCAGGCTCTGAGTTCTCAGCACAGACCCCGACACAGGGCTTGAACCCATGAACCGTGAGATCATGACCTGATCCAAAGTTGGACGCTTAACCTACTGAGCCACCCAGGTGCCCCTAAAAAATTTTCTTTTAATGTTTATTTATTTTTGAGAGACAGAGACAGTGTGAGTGGGGGAGGGGCAGAGAGCCAAAGAGAGACACAGAATCAGAAACAGGCTCCAGGCTCTGAGCTGTCAGCACAGAGCTCGATGCGAGGCTTGAACTCCGGAACAGGGAGATCATGACCTGAGTTGAAGTCAGACACTTAACTGACTGAGCCACCCAGGCGCCCCTGGATTTTCTTTTTTTAAACCACCATTCAGTAAGCATCCCATAACTAGCTTTCGAAAAACATCATATATTGACTTTTTGATCATTGGCTATTGGCTGGTAATTAATATTAATTATGTCTCTGAGAGATGGCCAACATCCCAAATTCCCCGGTCCTGGACCAGCTGTTTCCTTGTTGGGTGTCCAAGAGATATTTGTACACACAACACTCCAGATGAGACCAATTCATGCTCCGAATCACTTGCTCAGAATTTGGCCCCAGATTTCTGTCTGGTATCCCATCCTAGATCACGCGTGAGTCTTCGGGGCACCTCTTTGACTTTCATGAAGGCTTAGGCCACAGGCTAGCCTGAGAAACCTCCTTCAGGATACATCTTTTCCAGCGTCCCACTTGGCTCTCGTGTGTTCTTCTAAGAGACCTTGCAAGCAGCAGACCATCCTTACCGTGTCAGCTGCACAAGATAGACAGACAGACAGAAAGAAGCCTTTCCTGCCAAGATAGCCCAAGTCACTCATTCTATCCTTCCTTCCCCTTGGACTGTGTTGTGGTCCCAATTAATTTTTCAGATGAGGAACCGTGACCCATGCGGGAGACATGACCAGAGCACATTTTGCCCCGTTGACCTTGTGTAGTTAGGGACAGCCAAGGTAAAGTAAGTATCCTGAGGGGGGAGGGGGTCTCCCTTTTTTTTCTTTTTTTTTTTTTGAAGTTTGTCAGACCTTCTTTTCTGTAGAGTGGTTTGACAGAGGCAGGGACCAGTGACCAACCATGCCAAGCCAACCCTTTAGATTTGAAATATAAACTACACAGGGGTAACTTTTTCTCCAGTGCACCTCAACAAGCTTGTTTTCTAAAGGAGCCCAGTCCATATGCATGAAACAGACCCCTAAGTGTGTTTTCAACAGTGACATGCGGCTACCGAGCCTTTGAAGTGTTTAGTATTTTGGCTACATTGGTATGAGTAAAATATAGTATTAAATTAATTTCTTTTTCTTTCTCCTTGATATGATTACTAGAAAAGCTAAAATTACCTGTCGCTCACATTATATTTCTATCGGATAGAGCCGTTCTAGAGGCATATGTTATGCACGGAACTGAAGTAAGATTCCATGGCGTGCTTAGGAGCTACCATAGTGACTTTTTGCTAGCAGAGGTCGGAAAGGAGAGCAGTTTGCTAGTTGTTTCATAATGCAAGGCTTGTTTATTAGCAAGGCTTCAGTGTGGTAGAAACATCTGGTACAGGTGCAAAAGGGCCTTTACGTTTACCTTGAAATGAGAACTTGATGAAAGCATTCAGTGCTTCTTTCTATAAATCAGGCTAGTTTGTTTTTTTTTTTAAGTTTTACTTATTTTGAGAGAGAGAGAGAGAGCATGAGTGGGTGAAGGGCAAAGAGAGGGAAGGGCAGAAAGAGGGAGGGGCAGAGAATCCCAAGCAGCCTCCGCACTGTCCCTGCAGAGTACCATGTGGGGCTCGAACTCATGGACCGTGAGATCATCACCTGAGCTTAAACCAAGAATCAGGGGCGCCTGGGTGGCTCAGTTGGTTGAGCGTCCGACTTCGGCTCGGGTCATGACCTTATGGTTCGTGGGTTCGATCCCCACGTTGGGCTCTGTGCTGACAGCTAGCTCAGAGCCTGGAGCCTGTTTCAGATTCTGTGTCTCCCTCTCTCTCTGACCCTCCCCTGCTCACGCTGTCTCTCTCTCTCTCTCTCTCAGAAATAAATATAACGTTAAAAAAATTTAAAAAAAAACAAACAAACAAGGATCAGAGGCTTAACTGACTGAGCCACCCAGGTGCCCTAAGTCAGACTAGTTTTTAAAAGGACTAACCTCCCCCACATCTTCCCCAGTCCCGGTTCCTGTGCAGCTCTTTGCCTCCCGGAGCCCCGAGGGGGCGCCTGTTCTGACACCAGCCGGCTCATCAGCTCATATGCCGTATCATGCAGGAGACACTTGGGTTCATACGCTGCCAGCTGTGGGTCCCATATGGAAAAGCCATACCATATACATATGTATAGAGTATTTCTGAAACCAGAAGGAGTGTAGAAGAGCGTGTAACTCATCTCGCTTTATCTTTTGCTTGCCTTTGAAAATTTTAATCATTGAAACATCTTTAGGCTATAAATAGAAGCATGTAGTGAGACAATTCTGACTTAAAACCAAATATGTACTTTTGTTTTTATATGGACATAGGACTGTGTATGGATGTATGAAAATGTAGGTTGAACGTTTGGACACAGTTGGGTTTGACTTTCCAATAAAATGTGCGGAGAAGAATGTAGAACTGAATGGAGATGGTGTGTCAGTCTGCTCAGGCAGGGCTCTTCATATTCGAAGCAGAGATTTCCTCCTTCTATAAATAGTTGGAGAGAAAGTTCTGTCTCTGCTTCCATCTGGTTTAGGTACAGAGTTCACGTAGATGGCTGCCAAAGATTGATGGAGACAGTCACTCTCTTGACGGCGCCCCGCCCCGGTGACTTGCCTCTCCCGCCCCAAGGAGCCTGGGCCCATGGCCCCGGGCACGGATGTCACCACCCAGAGCTGGCCTTCACCCTGTATTTTCCCTTGGAGTAACCTCTTT
Source organism: Crocuta crocuta (assembly GCF_008692635.1). Lineage (NCBI taxonomy): Eukaryota > Metazoa > Chordata > Mammalia > Carnivora > Hyaenidae > Crocuta > Crocuta crocuta. The sequence continues at coordinate 2,593,671 of NW_027529596.1, forward strand.
CCTTCTTCTTTTCCTCCGCCTCCCCCAGGCAGGACAGGGCTGCTTGCTGACCTCTTGCCCAGTTTTGCCGAGGACATTATGCCAGGTACTCAGTCATTTAACTCTTTGTTGGCTTCATTTGCTGCCACCCCATCTGTCTTGCTTCTGCATTAGTCACTAATTGCTCCTTTCGTTTATTTGCACATTTGTCTGCATTATTGCTGTGTTCTTTTCCAGGATGAACGAAGCCCAACAGAAGAGCCTTTAGATTGTATTTCTTCTTCTGTCACTAGGCCCTAAAAGGATAATGATAATTAAAAATAAGCTGCCATGGGGACCCTGTCCTTCAGCGTCAGGTGTGCCGCTGTGGCAAGCCCCATAACCAGTCAGTATCTCAGCTGTGCCCAGTCAGCTCTAGGCATCCGTGACGAAGTTAGGATTTACCTGCATTTCCTTAGTCCCTAAGTCATGTGTTACCCACTCAATAGTGTACGACCGTGTCACTCTGAATTGCTTTTTTATAACTTTATCGAAACATTTTTTAATCCTCATGAAGGCAGTACACCCCTCCTCCCTTGAAAAGCACACATTTACAGACCGACCTTGCTTTGTAGTCAATTTCAGGGGCTTCTGGGATCCCAGAAGTCTGTGGGCTCCATGGACCACATGTCAAGGAGACCCCAGATGCACACCTCTGTTGTGTTACGTAGCTGAAGTTGAACGCACCGGCCTAGACAAGCCAGCATCAGTTCAGCGCAGCACTGTCGTTCCAAGTGGAAGGAGGTTCAGAGAGAAACAGGACTGAACTGTGGGAAAGGACATATCCGAACTCAGGGCACAGGAAAGACTTAGGATTCATTCTTGCTTTGGAGGGCTTCTGCCAAAGGGTTAAGAGCTGCATAATAACTGGGAGCAAGAGACAGATACAGACGATTCCTGGCCATTGGTTTTGACTTTACTCAGGTTTAAAAATGTCCAAAGTCTTCACAGTTGAATTTCACTAACTATTCTTCCATGAATTCTCCTGTTTTGCCATTAGCTGCCCAACCCAAATATAGACCTGCTCGGTGTTGATGTTGATCCCTCGGACACAAATAAATATCTCTTTGTGATCCCCCTTATCCAGAGTGCTGTCAGTGTGTATCCATTTGTTCATTACACACAAACACACACGTACAATGTTACAAAGCATTGGTTCAAACTAGATGTTGTTTCCCCCATCCTAAGACAAGAGTTACTGTATTTTTCATATCTGGTCCTGGTCCCTTGAACGTCCCTCCCTTTTGATTCCAAGAATCCTTTCATGGATAACATTCTTTTGTTTCTCCAAGATAACCCGCTAGTCTTTTACCCTTGACTCCTTGACCCAAGACTGCTGTAACCACCGTGTGCCACAACGGCCATCCAATCCTCAGGTCATCCAGTCCTACAGAATGTTACTGGGCTATTGCTAAGGTCCAGGACAGAGCCCTCAGCTGTCTGTTGTCCTCAGCAGGAATGTTCTCCAGACCATTCTCACCAGGCGCAGGGCCTTCTCATTTCCTCACTGAAGAGATGGTGACCTGGCTACATTGAATGTATTTCAGGTGGATGAGAGGAGGGACATTCAGGAAATAAAGGTTTTTGGTTTTTTCTCTGAGGAAATTATGTTCTAGACAAAGGTCAAATAATTTTATCATTATCACAAAACCTTTTATATAACTCAAATGTCATATTCTCAAGCTCCAACTGAATGCCCATTTTTTTTTTTTAATGTTTTTTATTTATTTCTAGGAGAGAGAGAGAGAGAGACAGCGTGAGCAGGGAGGGTCAGAGAGAGAGGGAGTCACAGACTGAAACAGGCTCCAGGCTCTGAGCTGGCAGTCAGCACAGAGCCCGACGCGGGGCTCGAACCCACGAACCGCGAGATCATGACCTAAGCGAAAGTCGGACGCTTAACCGACTAAGCCACCCAGGCGCCCCCTGAATGCCCATTTAATTGAAGGAAATTTAATAACCACAGTGCAAGAAAAACAATATATACTTAAAGTTCACTGTAAAGGGATTTTGGGTAGAGGGCTTTCAATCAAAATGAATTACGTTATTTTTTTGACTTTTAAAGGAACCTGTGGCTCACTCTAGTCTGTGCAAGGCTATAGGAAGTTGAGTCCTATAGCCAAATCCCAAAAGCACAACCCAAAGCCACTCGAGNAATTGAAGGAATATTTAATAACCACAGTGCAAGAAAAACAATATATACTTAAAGTTCACTGTAAAGGGATTTTGGGTAGAGGGCTTTCAATCAAAATGAATTACGTTAATTTTTTGACTTTTAAAGGAAACTGTGGCTCACTCTAGTCTGTGCAAGGCTATAGGAAGTTGAGTCCTATAGCCAAATCCCAAAAGCACAACCCAAAGCCACTCGAGGGTCACGGTCCTTTTTATCTAAGCCAAATGGAATTTGTGTCCTTTCTCTTAATCTTTTGGATGAGCAAATGAACTAAAATTTGTGGCCATCCTCTGGTAGAGGTGTGAAACTAGCAGGAGTTAGCAAACACAGCAGCAGAGTCACCACCGCCCTGAGCCATCTCGCCACAGCGATGCTGGCTGTCGAGCACAGTCAGCCAGAGCGTGATCAAACCAAGCCATTCTTGGGGCGTGGGGGCATCGGATTCTCTGCCTGAGTCTTTGTCTCTAGATTTCTCTAGCCATGGTTTGTTCCATAGGTATAAGAAAAAGATTTCGATCTCAGCCTTGATGCTTCCTGTAGGAAGCATGTTACAGGACTGGTCGGCAGGGAAAGTAGATGAACACACAAGAGACCTGGACCACTTAAATATGTTCTAGTTTAGACCATGTAGACACAGAGGACTTTTTCTCAGGACTAATACATATTTTTAAAAATATTTTAATGTTTATTTATTTTTGAGGGGGGGAGGGGCAGAGAGAGAAGGAGACACAGAATCGGAAGCAGGCTCCAAGCTCTGAGCTGTCAGCACAGAGCCTGACGCGGGGCTCGAACCCACGGACTGTGATCATGACCTGAGCTGAAGTTGGATGTTTAACCCACTAAGCCACCCAGGCGCCCCAGGACTTGTATTTTTGTCGATAAGAACAACTTTGCCACAAAAGGAACATATTCACAGAACCCCCTGCTTCGTAGCTCAGCAAGTGAGCCTCCTCCTCTCCCCAGCCGGGAGTCTGTCTGTTCCCATCCCATACTTGTTCTGACACTACAGTTGCTACGGTGAACCTTTTTCCCAGGAGGGGGCCCTGAAGCCCCCCCGCCCCCGTCACTTGTGCTGGTCATGGTGAGCTCCGCACGTCCTAGGTAACCCTCCTCCCTCGTCCCCGTCCCCCCCCAGCCCTGTAAAGTCTGCGCTTCTCCCTCAGAGTTACCCCTGAGTTTGGAGAATTGTGCCCTGTCAGGAGATCCCACCCCCGCCACAGGAGCCAGGCAGGGAGTGTGCCCGCCCCAGCGGTGCGCCCCCCAACGGTGGTTTCTCTGTGCGTCCTTCCAGAGTGGGTGTTCGTTGGCCTGGTGCTCCTGGGAGTCTTCCTCTTCTTCGTCCTGGTGGGCGTGTGCTGGTGCCAGTGCTGCCCTCACAGCTGCTGCTGCTACATCCGCTGCCCGTGCTGCCCAGATTCCTGCTGCTGCCCTCAGGCCTGTGAGTAAAGCGACTGACCGGTGGGGAGATGGAGAGAGGGCGCAAGAAATGTCGCCTCTCCGTCAGACAGCTGTGTACCCTCAGTCCCATCTCCACCTCCCTTCCTTCCACCTTAAAAGCTGGTCGTTCAAGGCCCATGCCTCTGATCCTGAGATGACCGAGTGTTTGCCTTCTCCCCCCGCGTGCACCCTTCCATACTTCTTATCCTCACCAATCACCCCTGCCCGTGCCATTCTCATTGGCACTAGTGAAGAAAGGAAGGGCGGGTTCCAGATGGTCAGGTCGTGGGCGAGGCTTTGGCGCCGTCCTCAGGCACTCAGGCTCAGGCCATGCCTCTCCTGTGCAGAGAACGCTTTTTACAAGCAGAGTATGCAGACTGCAGCCTCCAGTACCATCCAGCCGGGAATGAGTTTTATTTGTCCCTGTGACAGAATGGTCCACAAAGGGGCGAGCCCTCACCTGGGGATCCACAATTTTACCTTAATTTTTTTAAATGTTTCATTTATTATTGAGACAGAGAGAAACAGAGCATGAGCGGGGGAGGCTTAGAGAGAGAGGGAGACACAGAATCTGAAGCAGCTCCAGGCCCGGAGCTGTCAGCACTGAGCCTCACAATTCTACCTTAGTGGATGAGCCCGTGTAGCCACTAAGTTGGCACCCCAGCCATAAACCAAATACATCTTGAAGGAGAAAGACATACGTGTGTCTTCAAGATCCTTAGGCGTAAAGCAGTTTCCCAGAAGAGTTAAGTTATTTGCTCTGCCTTTGAGATCACAGAGCAGAGCCGGGTGCAAGCTCATGGCCTGGCTCTAGAAGAGGTTTGGGGCCCTCCTGGCACCCAGCAGGGTGGGTGGCCTGGTGCTAGGCCTGCTCCGGAGGGACGGAGGCAGCCTACAGACAGTGCGGTTAGCAGTGGGCCGCGCTGTCACCGCAGAGGCTGCCATGACGGCTCCTAGTACTGCTTAATTACTCGCCTGTCAGGTACTAAGCACTGTAATTCCTTATGTCATTGCTTTTGGTGGAGCAGGAGTCCAGGGGGCTGGGGGAGAGTGCTTCTGATGAATCAGTTCAGGCCTAGGAGAACACACACACACACACACACACACAGGCACACACACACACACAGGCACACACCCAAGAGCTCCCGGAGGCGCAGGCTCAGGGAGTTTTGGTGTGAGGGTTGTGGAGGGCGGGACCATAATATAATCTCTTTTGCTCTTCATCTCCCTCCACAGTGTATGAAGCAGGGAGAGCAGCAAAGGCCGGGCACCCCCCCTCTGTCTCCGGTGTCCCCGGCCCTTACTCCATCCCCTCTGTCCCCTTGGGAGGAGCCCCCTCGTCCGGCATGCTGATGGACAAGCCGCATCCACCTCCCCTGGCACCAAGTGACCCCACTGGAGGAAGCCACAGTGGTAAATGTAGTTCCAGACGGCCCCGCCCCGCGCTCCTCTCTGGCTTCCGCTCTGGCTCCTTACTGATAAGAACCGTCAGCTCAGCGGTTCTTCTTTGCAAAGTGATGGTCGCCATTCCAGAAGTGGGAGCTCTCTAGCTGTACCAGATGCCATCTGGATATCAGGCTTTCCAAGGGCCGCGGGATGCCGCCGCTTCCCAGGCTCCTCAGTAACTCAGATGATAAGGAGGCAAGGCACCCATTGAATGTTGGTCATCCAGTTGACACAGTTAATTCAGCCGTCTCTAGTGTTCAGGGCTATCGCAGGCCCTGTGCGGGACAGTAAGAAGTAGAGGACACGGTTTGCCCCGGAAGCAGTAGGCCTAGCCAGGGAGACAGAATAGACTTTTATTAGGGACAATCAGATGCTGTAAAGAGTATGGCGCTGGGAATTCAAAGGAGAAAGAGCTGGAGCAGTTGCAGAGTGTTCCGGGAAGGTGAATTTGAGCTGGGCCTAGAAGAACACAGAGGAAGAGGAGAGCAGAGAGGGGGTTCCCGGGCACCCCCAGGAAGGAGTTTTGGTGGAAGCCTGGGGCTGGAGGAACAGGGTGTGTGTTTGACAGTCTCCAACCTGGCTGATGGGAGGAAAGGGGATGGCTTCGGCGGGGCCTCATCCGGGTGAAGGAGGGCCTTGAAACTACCCAGGAGAGCCGGGCTCGTGCCATGCGGAGGCTGGAGCCACTGCAGACCGGTTCCTGAGTTCCCGGAGGGGTGACGTGCTAACACGGCAAGTGGTAACGGAAGAGAGTGGGGTCGGCGGTCCCCAGCTGCCATGTGATTGAAGCCGCTCGGGGTGGGAGAGCATCTGGGTCTGATGGAGGCCATGGAAGTTGAAAGGAGCAGGTAGATCTGAGAGATACTTCAAAAGAGGAAGCAAGGTGACTGTAGGGAATGAAGGAAAGGGGAGGCTTCAGGATGAGCGCAAGCTGTCCAGTGATGCACCCCATAGACAGAATTAAGTAACAGGTAGGGAGAGCTTATTTGGACGGAGATTAGCCCCGGTATTCGGGGCATGATGAATGTGTGGTCATTGGCAAGGGCACAGGGGGAGAAGGGTGGAGAGACGTTAAAAAGTAGCTTTCCTGGAGGTGTCCGAACAGGATCACAGAGTAGGAAAGGTTAGACGTGTGTGAAGTATATTTGGGAGGTAACTTAAATCCCTAGGTCTGGACGAGCCAGTAGGGTTGGTAAAACAGACACTTCTCCTCTGGAGGGATCTGGACTTCCTTCGGTGGGTGCGGGAAGAGTGCCCCGCCCACTGAATGAACTGTCAGTGCTGGACCGTGGAAGGAGTGGATATCCTCAGTGAGTAATTGGTATTTGTGAGGTTTTTTTTTTTCCCCTCTTTTTGGAACTATTAGTAGAGCTCTGACGTCTGAGCCTGGGAATGAGTCACAGACTGAGAAGTAAAAGTTAATGATCAAGGACACAGGGAATTGGAGAGAGAAAGACAAGGCAGCTCACCTCCCCAGGGATGGAATGGGCAGGGCGTTAATGGAGGCCGTCTCATGCCCTGTTCGTAGCTTCCCCTTTCTCCAGTCTTTTTATCCTTCCTCCGACCGGAACCCATGCCGACTTCCTTTCTGAAAATGGATTCTCATAATGAGATGATTCTTATTCATAGGGTGACAGATACTTCCTCTCTCCCGATTTCATCCTTTTCCTGGTTTCTGCCATACTAACCAACTGCAAGAAGTGGCTTAAAAAATAGGAACGCGTATTATTTCCCACAGCAAGAAATCCTAAGGAAAAGTGGCTCCGGGTCGCTCCGTGGATCAGCTCGGGCTTAGTTCTTTACATCTTTGGTTCTGTCCTTCTGGGCTGGCTCCCTTTACGATCCCCTGATGACTGCCATAGTTCCAGGCACTAAATGCTTTCGGAGAAGAAAAAGTTATGCTTCTCCCTTGTGCTGCTTTTCTCAAGAAGCACTGTTATAGGAGCCCCTCCCCCTTCTAATGGACTTCTGGCAGTTTTATTGGCAAGAGTTGTGTCCTGTGCCCATTTCCACACCAGATTGGCTTGAACTAATCAAGATTCATCGCTTCGGCCAAAAACACCCAATCACCTTGAAAATGAACAAAGTCGGGGCTCCGTTAGCAAGCAAAATGGGGAAGACGCACAACCTATGTTAGTCACCGCTAGTCTGGCTCAGGGTGTCATTATCTGGTCCACTGAGTCAGGATAGAGTTCCTCATGATCCCCTGTGGGCATGTTTCTCTACTCATGGCCCCGTGGACAGAATTATTGATGGCATTTGGTTGTCTGTTAAGAAAATGGTGGCTTCAGCCAACGTTCTGATGCACATTATTTTTTAAAGAATGTTAGAGATCGTAAGAAATGCTGACTTATAAAGATGTAAATTTGGCCTATTTTATTTTATATGCTAGTTCAATTTTAGGGTAATCATCTAGCAACGGTGATTTTTCAGATTACAGTTGTATACAGTACCCTTTTGAACCCTCTGGGTAGATGGAAAGGCATCTTTGATGAGCTATGTAGAGTACAGCCAGTCCGTTACCAACTGGGAGAGAGAAGAGGTGCCTTGATTCTCTCCCTCGTTCTTCTTGGCAGCTATTTGAGACCTCTGTTAAATAGAAGAACTCTCCTCCTGTCCTGCTCTGGACTCAGCCTCCTTAGCTTTGTCCAGGTTCTCTCTTTATGGAGTATCCACACGCCACCCCCATCTCCCCTGTCATCGCCAGCTTGTCTTCCTCTAGGGTCTCCTTCCTAGCAGCATCCAAAACATGCTTAAATCTCTTCCATTAAAATAAAACAACAATTTGCAAAAAAACCCCGTAGTCCTCGGATTTAACTTCCCTTATCCCTTTTCCCTCCTCGTGGCTAAACTCCTTCAACGTTCGGGATATTTCATATCTGCATTTCCTCTGCCTTTCACCAGCTCCTCGACTCCATCTTGCTATCGCTTTTACTACTCCCCAAACCAGTGCTTGTGAAGATTGCCTTAGTGCTAAATCTAATCAGCACTTCTCAACGCTTAACCTCCCTCAAAGCGCTTACCACCCCTGCCCCACTCATCTTTCTTTGCCGTCCTCAGCACTTCGGTTAGTGACATCTCCTACTTATTTCTCTGTATGCTGGCGGGCCTTCCTCTGTACGCAGACGCTGGCGCTCCTGTTCTGTCCAAGGTCCTCTCCCTGGGAAATGTTATCTACTCCCATGGCTTCAGTCATTTCTTCTATGCTTGTGGCTCCCACTCACTGTCTCCAGCCCCACTTCTGCTCCTCGGTCCCATATACCCAACTGCCTGGACATCGCGCAGGCATTTCAAACTCAGACTGTAGGAAATTGAATTAATCTGCCATTCTTCGCCTTCACGTCTCTTCCTCACTTCCCTCATCCAGTTGGTGACCCGGGCCCTCAGATTATACCTCAACATAACCTTGAATCGGCCTACTTTCCTCCGCCTGTATCGTACCATCCAGTCCTTGCTCCGTCATCTCTCACGCTGATTAATGCAACTGTCTCCGGCATCGGCTTCCCACAGCTACACTTGCCTTGTTCTAATTCATTTTCACATCTACCTGGCCTCCCCTCATTCTTCTTACAAAAGAATTGAGTAGGCAAGTCGGGTTTTGAAATGTCATTTTCAAAACTAATAAGGATATGTGTCTATATATATGCCTACTGTATGTATACAGAGAATATGCAAATTTTAAACATCACTTCTCCCACAACGGAGCTGCTGTCACCCTGGGGGTGGAATCTGGCACCTGTTCCATCATCCATAAACAGCCTTACTTAGCTCATTAAGATAGGACGGGAAAAACAAGGCTATATCCATGGGTATCTGCCTTCGAGACTCCTTTTGCAAGTTTTAGAAGTTAGACTTGGCTGTGGAGGAGAAGTTAACTGAAAACTAGCTAATATTCAGTTAACTGGGTCAAACATACCAGCTCAACTACTTTAACAAGAAGAATTTTTGTAGTTTGGCATCGAAATGAGTATCCCAATATTCCCTCTCTGCTAGAACCAAAGTTGCCATGGCTAATCGATGAGAGGAGCTGAAGTATGAGGAGCCACACCAACCAAAGGACTTGGACCGGCCAGAACTTGAAAAGATAAATAAGTCCTCCATCCATGCTAAACTGAAACATCCCTGGGGAGTCATTTTCCAGAAAGTGCTGGACTTTGGCCAATAGTCCAGGGCCTGTCTTATTAAACTATCACCATACGTCAGAGAGTTCCCGGGTCTTCAGGCAAATTACAGATAAAAATCAGCCTGACACCATTTTATTTGTTCTCAAATCAAGAAAAAATTTAACGAATGCCTACGAATTTTCCCTCACCGAATTTGCAGCCTAGCAAAATGGGCACTTGGGGGGTTGCGGGTGGAAAGAAAATGAGTAACATCATCCAAAGCAGTATATGATGAGACTGTTCTCTGACGCAAGCTCAGAGAAGGAAAAGTCTCACCTGCTTAGAGGGATGAAGAGAAGTTTTCTGGTGTTTGAAATGCTCCTGAGCATACGTGTGACAGAGCCAGATGCTGCCAGGATGAGAGAACTAGTGTTAGTTCTAGTTGCGGTGTGCCGCACAAACTTAGTTTTTGATCTAAAAAAAAAGAAACACCTTTTTACAAGGAGACTTGCCCAGCTTTTTAGCTACCGACACCAAATAGATGATTCCTCTAAAGTCTAAATATCAATAATTTGCCTTTGTCCTTCTTGGCAAACCAGAGGGATTTAGATTTCTGACGGCATTAGCTGTGTGACTGAGAAGTCGAGGCAGAAAGTGTCCATTCCAGTGGAGTCTCTTCATAATGCCGGCGTGGAAGGTGACGCAACGGTCTTTATTTGAGGCTGCAGATAGTTACCGTGACTTTTCAGGGATGCGATAACCTGTCGTACATAATCAAATCCGTCTCACAAGGGGGAACACAGTTCGTTATAATGACACAGAAAACAATCTATGCTCTACTCCGAGTTGCAATTAACTGAGAGGTTTCCAGCTGTTGCTCAGAGAGGCCACCATCTCTCACCACCAGAGAACAGCCGGTACACTGTTCCAGAAGGCAACAGCTCCCCACCTCCACTTCATCGCAGTATGGCTGAATGTTTACCGAAACAGTGCTTCCCTTCTTTAGAACACCTAGCTAAAGGCATAGCTCAGGTAGGATGGGTCCCTCCCTAAAGCCTAGACACATGCTAGTTTCCTCCTTTAAAAAATAACCATCAATAATAGCGAAACTGACCTAAACCTTGCTTGAGCTCCCTCCAGCTGTCGTTCAAGTCCTCCTCTTCCTGGCCAAAGCCCTCTAACCAACCAACCACGTGGCTGCTTCTGCCTTGCTCTGCAATCCCTTGTAATATAGCTTCTATTCCTGATTTCTGTTCGTTCGTTCGTTCGTTCATTCATTCACTCATTCATTCATTCATACCAACACGTGTTTTGAGTGTGTGCAGTGTGCTAGGCTCTATGCTAGTGCTGGCGATGGAGACGTAGCTCTGGTCCTTGTGCTCAGCAAGTTCACACTCCAGACAGGGAGGCTCCATGGAAAATACTCTCCAAAGACATCATTACCCCCAACACCGTCTCCAGACGAGCACCAATTCAGCTCAAACAAACATATGTTGAGTGCCTCCTAAGCACTGCCCCGGGCTTTACACTCATCTAGAATAAGAATTCTTTTCCTTCAGAAATCTTTGGGAAGATTAGGCATTTCTACACATAACTTGGAACAAACTAGAACGTATTGACGGCCATACTGAAAGTTCAAGGTAAATGGCTTGTAAGAGAGAAATGAGATGGACAGAGAGAAGAAATAGAACTTTCTAGCTATGGGAATCAGAGAACACTTTTTGGATGTGGTGCCATTTGAGCTGCCCGTAATAACTACAAAGAACTCCAAGTACTCTACTGATTTGGTCTTTGTTGTCCTCCTTTTATTTTCCTTTTTAAATGTTTTCTATATTTGTCTTCTCTTCCTTGCGAAGAGAAAGGTTGGGAAGACTTAAAGTTGGGGAAGTATTAGTTGCATTTTATAGACATTAAACCCGGGTCCTTGATAGGTCATCATTTATTTGAAGCCCCTCAATAAACCAGCAACGTGCCTACAATTACCCAGTTCCCTATTTCGCAGCCCTGTGTTTCACCCATCAGACAGAACTGCCTCGGAACAGACCTAGCAGTTCCGTGAGATAATTGCATTTTAATTGAACTGTCTGTACTACTCTGTAACCGCCTCTGCAGAGATGGAAGAGTGTGTAGCTTGATAAATAAAATCATCCCTACTAATAATTGCTTCTGCATAAGGATTATGGATCTAACCTCCAGGAGAAGGTGCCACTTAAAAGCGTGTGCTGAGATTCATTAGTTGTTGGGTTTTTTTTTTTTAAAGTAATTCCACAATTTGAGATGAATCTGAACTGCCCAGAATGTTCTCACAGAGAAAATCGGTGCACCTGCAAACGGGTGTGGGGGCGTTCTTCCAGTTTCCAGTGCCAGGGCTGTGATCAGGGTGCTGCGGAGTGCTGTTATTTTAATCTTCCATGGACTTAGTTTGTGTGCGGGACTTTGTCCACAGCCAGTCAGGTGACCAGAGAACAGGAAGCACAGCCCCCTCTGGAGGCGCATGCAGTCATGTGGTTTCTTTATGGTATTCGCCCCGCTTTGGGGACAGAGAACACAGGGGATGGGGTCGCTTGCTTCCCTCCCGCTGGAGAGGCCCGACCGGCCAGAAAATAGGACTATGTCTCAAATCCTACGACGCAGGGCACGCCTCCGAGCATTTCCTACTCTGAGCTCTCTTGCCTTTCTCTTCTGTCTTTCCCACCGCCCCTGCTCCGAGGTTCCAGAGAGGCTTCGGTCCGACTACATGGCCTCAGCCCCGGGCTGCCAGTTATTCTTGAGCAACCTATGAAATCCCTCTGAATCAAAGTTTTCTCAACCATAAAATGAGGCGATAGAAACTTCATTAGGGGTTGTGAGGAATGGATGTCCATCAAAGCACGTCGCACAGAGCCTAGCACATTACGGTGCCCAGCGAGTGTTGTCTCTTGCCATTATCGTTCCGGCCCCATCCCATCCCTTCCCTTCTCCTTCTCTCCTTTCCCTTATCTGTGAAGATTAGACTTGCCTGTGTCTGATCACCCTTGGGGCTGGTATTGGACTTGACTGATACTTAAGTGATATGGGGCTTACACAGCCTTGTGCCTGACAACATGGGTGATGGGGATGTAGGAGATGGTATTATCTCTCAGGCTTTAGTTTAGTTTTGTTTCTTTTATTGAGCCCTGAAAATAACACCTGCTTGTAACCACATAGCGGCAGGTTGAATTTATCACGTCTAGAATATGGTATTCCATTTCCTAAAAGGAAAATGTGAAAGAAATAAATGGAACCATACTTAGCCATCCATGTCGTTTGCATCTTACTTTGCCCAAATGTGTATTATGATCTCTAATTCCAGTTATGGAATTTTTGCTTCATCTCCCAGGAAACTAGAGGCTTTCGGGCCACCTTGGTCAAGGTCCTTCATGTTGGGCTGTCTGTTTAATTTACATGTGCTCCTACCAAGTGAAGATGTGATCCTCAGATGGTATAGAGTGATCTGTCTAGGAAATGGTCTTTTTTAAGTGTGAGTATACTTCCCTGAGCTTTGAGAAGATGAGCTTTAAGTGGAGCTATAGGAGGTCAGAAAGTAGGAAGCAGAGCTTAACAAATGACCCAAAATATGCTGTAATAGAACTTTGTTATTTACCTGCTGTCGCTCCATCCCAGGGGCACCGTCTGATGAAAGGGATCTCAGGTATGGTTCCATACGTATAAGTATAGATGACTATTCCTGGGGGATTTCAAAAAGAGTGTTGTAAGCGGGAACCATGTTTTTCTCTCGGTAAAGTAAATGGAGGCCCCCTCCTGCTTTTTTCAGCTCACCTGCCTGTCCTTTCCTTAACAGTTCGCAAAGGCTACCGGATCCAAGCTGACAAAGAGAGAGACTCTATGAAGGTCCTGTACTACGTCGAGAAGGAGCTGGCTCAGTTTGATCCGGCCAGGAGGATGAGAGGCAGATGTGAGCATCTGTTCGTTCTGTGTGGTCTGTGCATCAGGCAGGAGTTCGAAGCTCAAGGGGATTTGGGGGATATCAAACTCGGGCGCCCTGAGCTCTCAGGGTTAGAAGGAGCAGCAAGGGAGCTGGTGGCATCCTGAGGAGACGAGCTTCCTAGTACACAGAAGGGAGAGAAAGGGCTTCTGGTGTGAAGAGGAGAGGAAGCGTCTATCGCCTCGGTTTATGCTGCCTCTCCCCCTGGCGTAGCCAGCGTTCTGGGCCTGTGCAGTCCTGGGCTTGGAAGTATTGTATTTGAAGAGTCTCTCCCTCCTCCTCTCTTTAAAATATATTCACAATAATGACAAAAGATGTGAGGTTTTCCCCCCAACATGAAAGCCCCATCACTGAACAACAAACAGGCCAGCTGCTGACTTGCTAAAGGGGAGGCCTCAGTGAAAGTGAAAGAACAAGCCTGCCAAGTGAAGCTGCAGAAAAGAGGGGCCTGCGTTCCTCCGAGATCCCCAGAAGCAGAGACCGAGGGGCTAGCAAAGGGGCTGCCCCTCTTGTCAAGGGAACTTTTAAATTACTGAGCTGCAGGGCCCCAACCTTCACTCACTCCCAGCCCTTGGACCCTTTGCAGCTGACACAGCTGATTTTTTGGCGTGGATTCCAAATGACGGTCCACGGTGAGAGGCAGCACGGCGCAGGGCCACCAGAGATTCGCGAAGCATCAGAGGGTGCTGGCCGGCCTGGTAGTGAGGTCACCGCGTCTCTCACTCTGAACCCTCCTTGCCTTGGAAGCAAGGAGAGACTTGATGGAATTGTTGGGGAAACAGTCCCAGACTAGAGGCACTTTATTCAGATTAAGGACAACGTATTCCTCCCAGTTTGCGATGCTAAATTCATCCTGTCTGAGCTACAGCCATTGCTGCAGCCTCCCACCGCACTGACTATAAAAAGACAATCTCCAGATTGGAATGTCAGGAATGCAGATGTCACTGCTCTTGACAAGTCAGTTGTAACGTGTTGTCATGGAGCGCCGTAAGGGGACCGAGATAGGGATCAAGGAGGAGACTGGGAGGCAATCTGTGAATCTCACAGCTCGGAGAAAAAGTTAAAAACTGAGGTTAAAACTCAGAGGACGGATGCTGCTTTCGGTGATGCCTCCTGCCACCTGGATGGTCTCGAGGGACTGACGGGTCACTAATGTAATGGACTCCGCGTCCAGGGGGACCTTAAAGACGGGTGAGGTCAACCTTTGCAGGGTACAGAGGAGGAAACAGAAGCCCAGAGGGTGGAAGTGACCGGACCAGGGTTAGAACCCAGCTCCTCTGATTCCCAGGCCTGTGCTCTTTACACAAGAATTTTTTTTTTCTTTTATAGTTTCTTGTCAAGTTGGTTTCCATACACCCGAAAATTCTGAGCAAACTGGAGGGCTCCGTGGCGGCGGCAGCTGTCTCTGTTTAGCGATCACAGCCTTTTACCTCCTAGGACTTTAGAACGTGAGAGCTGAAGAGACTGAGGTTGTTGAATCCACCTCCCTCACTTTACAGACAAGGGAAGGGAGGCGGAGAGGAAAAGGAGCCAGTGCTGGAACTGCACGCACGGTTTCCTGGAACTCGCGGGCTGACGTTACAATAATTGCACAGAGATGAAGTAGGAACATGGTTCCCTTGACTTTGAGAGGTTCCCTTCCTGGAGAGCAGACACCCCGGGGTGGGTCACGGACGTGGGGCCGTCTTGAAGATCTCATTGTAAAATGGCTCTCCTGGTTTCAGGCTGTGGCAAGATTCTGTAAGAAAATGGGAATTTCAAGTTCATGGATTTGCTAGCCAGTTAGATCCTTACGCTTCTTGTAAGTGGGGGGTTGCTCTTGGGATGTTCTTAGTCCAGAATCCCAGTGCCGGGATCTGCAGACTGCAGCTAGCAGGGCGACTGTGTTCCACCTCCTGATTTTGTGAAAAGCTTGTACTGCAGCAGAGCGATGCCGCTTCACTCGCATATTGCCTGTGGCTCCTTTGGTGCTGCGAGGGCAAAACCTAAACTATGTGCCGTCCGGCCCTTCGCAGACCAGGTTTGCCTCTTCTGTCCTAGAGTGACATCATTCGGTGTTTGCGAAGCAGGGCTGTTGATGTGTGTGTTCAGTGTGGCAGAAGCGCTACAGCAGCACACATCCCGGACCGTCCACCACGATGAGTGTGAACAGAGCCAGCCCTCTCACTACGTGGGGAAGGGGAAGCCCATTACTCTCTGAAGTCTGAGGGAAGTTGTGAGCCAACAGTGTGGTTGCTCAGTGGTTTCACTTGATGCATTTTAGAGTTCGCTTCTGTGCTGTTGCCAGGAGATGAGAATTCACGGAGACCATGAGAAAAGGAAGGTTCTAGACTTTTTAGTCAGTAGTATCTGAGTTATTTTCCTGTAAAACGGGCGCTAACCAGTCCATTGTCCTTAGAGGAAAAGGTTTAAAAATTAGATTATAATTGAAAACCAACTGATTGCATGACCAAAATGAAGGGCATCCCAGGAAGCCCGGACCTGGTGAAACAGGACCAGGGCACTGTTTGTGCAGTCGTGGGGAGGCCCTTCCTTTCGTCCGTGGGCGGGAGTCAGCAAAATTCTCCACTCCTCCAAGGACTGTTGTTGGGGGGGAGGTAGAGGGGAACGAGACACATATTTGTGCTGCCCACATCCTGTCTTGACTTACCTTTTGCTCAGCAGCCAGGCCTTACACCTTGTAAATGTTGATTTTGATAATATTTTGAAGTTCTAACCAAAGGATTTTAGAAAACAAATGGATCCAGTTACATTAGAAATAGATTCGCTGGGTGTGCTTTTTAAGTAAAGTGATATTCAATCCATTTCAGAGTTCTATAAATAAATAGTTGGGTTGTGTTTTTTGTTTTTTTTTTTTCTTTCCAGACTGCGATTCTGGTCTTATTCACAAGTGCTTTTGCAAAATGCTACTTGGGGCACTTGAGGAAATGAGAACACCGTGACCCACCCCCTCCTTACAGTTCTGCAGCAGGACAAGCGGACGCCCATAGTGCAGCCCAGTCCCCCTGTCCTTCCCGTACCTCTGCGCAGTGTGCTAGCCACCCATGGCTGCGTGCTCTTGAGCCCTCTTTAGGAGGCAAAGAAGTCTTGGTAGGCCCTGGACATGGACTTGGTGCCAAGTGGGAAGGACAGTCCAGGTTCCTGGCTGAGTATCCAGGAAGGGAGTGGAGCCATACTAGGTGTGCAGCCCCCTTGATGCTGCGGACAGTGCTCTGTGGGGGGAGGGGGGGGGCTGCACAGGCTGGAACGGGCGGTACTGGCTCTGAAGGCCCCTCCTGGGACTCACACACTCACACAGCAGTAGGGCAGATTTTGTGGACGGTGACTTCTCCTTCTGCCCCCTTTGGCTCCATGTGCCTGGGATCCCCATGGCTTCCACAGAACTATCCACGAAGGCAAACACTGGAACAAGGAGGGTGACGCCCTGGGAGGAAGCGAGCGGCAGAAGAGCCCGGGTTCTGGGCGGCCCGCCTCCGGTGGAGCCGGAGTTTCCGCGTCCCCAGAACAGGGGCGGCAGGGAGTCTTCGTCTTTGTAAGCAAGTGGGCTTTCGGATGGAGCCCGTTCCCGCTGAGCTCAGAACACAAATACCGTTAGTTCGGGTCTCGAACCAACCCTGGACAGGACTGAGGTCTTCGGGAGGGGCCTCCCCAGAGCCTCGGCGTCAGCCCGTAGCGGAGTTGCCATCCGAGTGGGTGGACAGCTCCGGCGTGTCTGGTTTTGTCCCCGCAGATAACAGCACCATCTCCGAACTCCCCTCCCTGCACGACGACAGCGGCTTCCGCCAGGCCTACCACCAGATGAGGAGCAAGCAGTTCCCCGTGTCGGGGGATCTGGAGAGCAATCCTGACTACTGGCCGGGCGTCCTGGGGGGCGGCGGCGGGGCAAGCCGCGGCCCCTCGGCCGTGGACTATACCAAAGAGGATCCGGAGAGCTTCCGGCACAGGTGAGGGGCCGCGGCAGGCGGCTCAGCTGCTGGCCTGAGGTGGCCGGAGCTGGAAGGCAGGATGGCTCTGAGGCTGTTACTTCTTTTTCCTTTTTTTTTTTTTTAAATGTTTTATTTATTTCTGAGGGAGAGAAAGAGAGAGAGCATGAACAGGGGAGGGGCAGAGAGAGAGGGAGACACAGAACCTGAAACAGGCTCCGGGCTCTGAGCTGCCAGCACAGAGCCGGACATGGGGCTCGAACCCACGAACCGTGAGATCATAACCTGAGCCCAAGTCGGATGCTTAACCGCCTGAGCCCCCAGGTGCCCCTAAGGCTGTTATTTTCTGATAGCATCTCTGCCTCCCCTGCCAGGTTGTCCTGCCACCTCTCTCTTTGGGCTCCTGAACACCCCCTCCTCACACTGGTTAAGCAAGGGAACACTTAGGACGCCGCGTGTGTTCCCTTTGAAACGGGCACTTCATTGAACCTTAATGAACCTAAGTAACCTTATGAACGTTTCCCTGCCCTCCTCGTATTTTATCCTCTCACCTCTGAAACTTCCCACCCGTCACCCCCATCATTTGACCATTGGTACGTGTGAGGTAAACTGCCAGGCGTGTCACCCTGTTGTATTTGATTCTCCTAACTAGCAGGCAGGGACTCTGGACGTCCCCGGGTCAGGCTGCGGGGGCGGGGGGGACTGGAATGTACAGACGGTAAGGAGCTTAGTCGAGTCACATGACCAGTGAGTATGGGGGGCCGAGACGGGCACCGTTTGTGTGGCCGCCTCCCACTGGACGGCGCCGCCACGCTCCCGTCCTTTATCCTGAAGGTCACTAGGCCGTGTCCTTTCTCAAACTGCCCGGCTGCGGGCCACTCGCACAGACAGGTGGCCCTGGGCTCTTTGTGTGTCAGCGAAGAACACGGGGTGTCCCTGGGCCACAGCGTGTGTGGTGTGTGTCGTGCCGCAGGCCAGCCCGCCCACGCTGGCCGGGACGGTGTGAGGCGACAAGTGGCTGCCATCCACAAGTCCCATAAAGAGACCGGAAGGCCCACTGTGTGTTTCCACACCGTGTATGTCACGAAGTACTTTGATCGACACAACTCCGTGTTGACGCTCGGCCCGAATTCGGGAGCCAGCCACGGGCGCGCTCGCTTTGCTGCCTGCGAGTCCGAGGTGCTCACGGCGCCCTGGGGCGGGGCATGGGGGGCGCACGCGCAGACCCGGGTGTCGGCCCCGCGGGCCGGCTGACCTCTCCCCTCTGCCCTCCGCCCCCAGCCAGCAGCGCTCCAAGTCGGAGATGCTGTCGCGGAAGAACTTCGCCGCCGGGGTGCCGGCCGTGTCCATGGACGAGCTGGCC
>NW_027529596.1:2612245-2619163 GCF_008692635.1 Crocuta crocuta
CCCACAGAGGTTTGGGGGGTGGGGGCTTCTGAGATCGGCGTGCGCGACGTACTGCGCACGCGGGGTGTGCCCTCCTCCCCGTCTCCCACGCCTGGCGGGGAGGGCAGGTAACTGGCAGAAAGCTCCCGAAGCGTTCACTTCCCAGAGAAGGCTGAGCGCTACCGCTGGTTTTGAAGGACAGCTCGCTTCTCCTTTCACCCTGTGACACTTTGTGGAGGGTACGCCAGGAACTGAAGGAAACCTTTGGGCCCCTGCCCGGTTAATTGTCTCTTTTGTAATTGGCCTTACTCGATTTTATTGTTTTCTTTCTAAATGCCAAGAGCACCCGCGTCCACCCCGCGGCCCCCAGATGCGAGCTCTGGAAGTCATAGAATCGCGGGGGGACGGTCCCAAATGTCCACTCTTGGTTGCCACAATGCCTCTGCCCCCTGTGCTCTGAAGGCCACTCTGCCAGCCCGAGTGCTCACCCTCCCCCCTCAGTTACCCTGCCTCTTCCGCCATCTTGTTTTCCATAATTCAAGGTGGACCTTAAGTGTGCAGTATGGGGAGAGAATATGAATGGAAAAAAGTGTTGGCATGATGAGGAGCCCCCCCCCCAAAACAATTAAGTATCTGTTGTTGTAAGAGTAGGATGAGATGGCGTCAAGTACCATGAGCAGGGAACGAACTTCCAGGTTATGTGGGTTTAGGGAGCACCCTCGGCACTAGTTGTTGTGGGGCTGGAACGTAGTCAGCCCGAAAGGGCGGGGAACTCAGTGTGTGGCCCTGGAACTAAGTTCTGTCAGCTGTGTGTTGGCTTCAGCACCCACTGAGGCTTAGGAACAATAGCCACAGAGTCAGGGAGCTCCAGGCTCTGAACAGGTAAGTTGTAGGCTCTGCTGTGTTGTGTCCGGTTTCTTTAACCATTGTGTGGCTTAACACTGGACTCTTTTCTGCTCTTTTCCAGAGTGACTTTCCAACCAGGATGTCCCTTGTGGTCTGATGTTTGTTTTCAAGGCGTCTCTCTGGGTGACTAGAAATCAGAAGCAGACTCTGGGGACAAGACACAAATCCAAGAGCCAGCGGGCCCGGGACCTTCTCTGGCCACCACCTCGGAAGATTTGGCCTTTGCTTTGGCAAGGGATGGGGGGCAGTCTTTAAGGGGGGGCTGATTCCAAACTGCAGTGCACATCTAGCTCTTGCGAGAAACAAGAAGGTGACCACGTGTGAGAACATTCCCACACGTGGAGTGTCTCATCCGCTGAGTTCATCCTGCCTAATGTTCTTCCTTAGCCAAACCGATTGGATCCCTTTTCCAGTTCTTACAGGGAGTTAGCTCTGGGCTGCTGGTTCCTAGAACATGCCTCTGCCTACGGTATGTTCTTCTGTACTTCCTGGGCTGTGCTCCGAGAAGGAGGAACTTATTCCTACCGGTAGAAGAAGGCCTTGTACTGACAACAGAAGATAGCTTTAGGCAAAATATACCTTTTATCCCTATCTCCTCCCAGCCACTAGTCAATGACTGTTGTTCCGCTAAATTCAGAGGGCCTTTGGTGAGCTCAGTGACAGTGACCTGCTGGGCAATTACAGAAATGACTTCAGTTTGCCTTTCTGAATGGCAGTTCTTGAGCGGCTGGAGCAAAACAGAAGAGTGTACGTCTTTGAAAAGCTGTGTAAGTGGTGTTTCTTTTCCCATCCTGAGAACATAAACTGCTTTTTCTCCTTCTGCTGTGCGCCGTGACATCTGAGTCTGGGACATTAAGGGCTCTCCTCACCCTCCTTCTCCCGGACTTTTCACGTGTCGGTGCCACCCACAGGACGCCACCTCCCTCTGCACTCTGATTAAATGGTCATCAGGTGCCTTTTGATAAATGCCGAAAATACTATACACATGAAAGAGGAGGAAGGGAAAACAATGGAGACAGCGGTAAATAGAGAAGAATGAAAAAGAATTTAAGAGGAAGAGACGGTCCGATTTCATTAATATTTTGACTGTGGGCCATTTTCCCACAGACTCCACTTGATCTTCTCCGGTTTTGTACTTCATTGACCGTGAGTTGTTTCTGGCACCCCAGCTCAGCTCTGCCAGGACACCAGAGATGTGTAGGGTGTGCATCTCTTCACCTCATCAGATTGCTGCTCCAGATGCTTTGGGAAACAAGTGATCGTGCTGTCTCAGGAAGGAGCACTTCCCATTCCCACCCTTGCCTACATGATAGATTTTGCCTAAATCCCAAAGCTGGATATTTCTGGACGTTGTAATTTGTGTAGACTGCAAAAAATGGCCATAAATTCTTCCCTTCTCATCAAGAGGTGCGGTCTATATCTCTACCCCTTGCATCTGGGATTGGCCACGTGATGTGATCGGGCCAGTGGCCCAAAACAAATGTAACACAAGCAGAGACTTGAAAAACGTTTGTGCATGGGGCCTCTCCTCTCCTGCTGCCCTTGGGAGCCCTGCAGTTGCCACTAGGTGAACGGGCCTGGGTTCTCCTGCTGCACAAGGAGGAGAAAAGGCCAGTCCCCCTACCACCCTGGCAGCCCATCAAGTCTCCGCTGCTGGCAAACACATGCGTGGGCCAGCCAAGACCCACGGGACACTGCCTAGCTGAGCCCAGCCCAAATCGCTGATTCCTACTCAAGGCACGAGAAGTTGGTGCATCCTTTAAATGTTCATTTCTCTTCATGGAAAAAGTGACTGTTTCTTCTTGTCTGGATGATTTTAATCCCTGACTCCATCTAACCTAGGTGTCTCACAGCCTCCACGTTCTTTGGCAAACGTTTGTCAAAGCTTTTCACCCCACGCTGTTGCGGCGGGACACACGGGTGGGTCAGATCACTGGAGGGCAATGATGCCTGGCCTCCTAGCAGTGGTAGATTTTCTCTCATCGAATCCCCGGGCAACCTCCGAAGGTTTCTTCTTCAGCATCTCCTTGGCCTCCTCAGAGCCACCTGATTGGAGCTGGGCCCTATTCTCAGTACCAGTCCACTGGTATCCATTTACTTCACGACATCGCCAAAACAGTCCTGGGTGTGCAGTGAAATAAAGAAGTGGCTGGTGGTAAGGCTCCGAGGATGAGTGGATAGCACTTCTTGGAGGAGAACTGGCCTACCAAGGGACTTTGTAGTGGCTTTGGCCTGTCTGAGAGGAACCAGGGACAGTTCAGCCCACTGCTGGCACTTCCAAGGGTGGGGAGACACAAGCCATAACCCTGGTGCTGAGTTCTAGACTTGCTGGTGTCCCTGGCCTCTAAGAGTCAAGGTCTAGGCTGTTTGTTTTGGCCCCAGTTCAGATGGGAAAGATGATGAAACATCGTCATTTCTTAGTCACCAGCTTTGGATTTCAACTTGCTCAGGCAATTCTAGAGAATCTTGGGTAGCTGTAGTAGCTATTATCTCTTTATACTGAGCACTGTGTCAGGCTTCTCTCCACCAAAGAGCCCCATAGCACCAGCTGCAGAGACCAAACACATTGCTTCTGTTAGCCGAGGGCATGTATGATTTTGGTGAAGGTTAGGGGAGTCATGGAAAAGAATCGTTAAAACTGGAAACCTGAAATTCCAAAGACGACAAAACTACAGACAGATGATACAACAAAAAAACACAAAGATAGCAGGCAGGGGAGAGAACCTGGGGAGATAGGACCAGGTTGTCCCCTCTAGGGCTGCATAAATCACTGAAATTTCTAGGCCTTCGGCCAAGACAGAACACTTCTTTCTGGGTATGTGGACGCATACAGGGTTGACTGCACAAGTAAGTAAAGCTGGCCGTCCTCGGCACCCCGGCTTTCCTCAGTGGGACCTCTTGTTTCTTCCCTGAATAGTGTTTCCCACGTAGGACAGACTTCTACATATTAGCTCCCTTCCTAGGTTTCGTTGGGGTACAAAGTAAGTCTTGTGTTAAGGCATAATCTCTGTCCGTTGGGAACCTGCAACTGAATAGGGAAAATAAGACATGCCCGAGAAAGAATTAGATTTTATGCATATAATGTGAAATATCGCTACGGAGAAATTCTAACAAACCCAGAGAATTAAAGTTTTTAAATTTAAATGGGTATATTTTGATATTTAAATGTTGTGTGTCTTTGTCCATCCATTGTATGTAAAGATCTGCTCAGTGTTCTGAAAAGTCAGTATTAAAAAAACCTGACCGCAAGAGGTGAATTAGGACGGGGAGAAGTACCAGGCCGAGGGCCCAGTGGGACGATGCAGGAGCTGCTGTGTTGGCCTATGAGTCACAGCTGAGTCGGATGTGTTGGGAAAGGGGGCGTGGATGCAGGTGGCGGGAGGTGTCCCCTAGAACTGCTTCTTTAGACCCTGCAGAGACTCACTAGGAAGCTGGGGGCGTTTGCTATGACCGGGCGGC
This sequence comes from Crocuta crocuta, assembly GCF_008692635.1. NCBI lineage: Eukaryota > Metazoa > Chordata > Mammalia > Carnivora > Hyaenidae > Crocuta > Crocuta crocuta. Next base: position 2,616,590 of record NW_027529596.1, read on the forward strand.
ACGTGTCAGCCGTCCCACCCACGCGTGCTCACAGGGCAGCTCTGCGTCTGCTCCTCCGGGGGCTCAGTTCCGCAGCTGTGAGTGTTGCTGGCCACCCTCAACTACACGGAGCAAGTCTGGCAGAGATACTGGGCGTCTCATCTCCCTTCCTGTGATCCTCCTCCTGCACCCGGCACAGGACTGTGCAGACTGGGCGTGCGACGAGGCTGCCGCTGTAGCCCCAGGCCCTCCGTGCTGAAAACAGCCACATCTGTAAATATTTCTAAATGGTCTGAAGGACTTCACAGTGGTAATCTGATGAGACTTGAGGCGGCCATTGAGAGAGGCCAAAGTCACGGACGCTGTTGACATCCAGCCCCCCTTTTCCTTATAGATGGAGAAATAAACATCACCGTTAGTGAAATCACAAATCGAATTCAGCCCTGTAGACGCCAAGCCTATAGATCTTTGCTGCTGGATCAGGGTTCCCCAGAGTGCCTCACCATACACTTCACTGGATTGATGTGAAGCATGTATTGTTGGATCCTGTCTTGGGGCTCAATCGGGTGGGTCTGCAGCACGGATTTGCTCTTTGAACACACATTTCAGAAGAGTCCTGTGACCAGACGCGTTTGGGACATGCTGCACTAGATCTAAGGGGCATCCCGAACAGTCCCGAGGCCTCCTTGGCCTTTGAAATGTTTCGTCAAACATCTTGGTGAGGTCCCTTTTACCCTCTTGGGGCTGACGGTGGTGAAACACCCAGCAGTCTGGCTGTCACGGGGGTGACTGGCTGGCCAGGGCCCAGGGGTAGGAGAGCTATCTGAGGCAGAGAGAAAGGAAAGCTAGGAGCACTCCCAAGAGCCTGTTCTAGAAGTTTCTAATCCTGGAATAGTGATCTGTTGTGACCGTCTCAGATCTGACAAGAATTCCAGGTAATTTTCTCATTCCCTTGAAGTCATTCTGAGCAAAACTTAGATCATGAATAGAAAGAAAAGAGACCATTGAGGAGATGGCAGATCATTGTTTGAAAGCTTCAAATGACCAGCCTGGCGGGTCAGCACCCACTGCCGCCCTAACGCCGTCAGTGGGGTGGACAAGAATACTAGGATCTACATTCTCTACCCCCACAACATCAGACTTAGATGATGCCAGAATTGTGCAAGAGTTGAAAATTGATTTATAGATTAGAGGTCTATAATTCACCAAAATAGGGCCTCAGGTACTTCAAGTCCTAGAGGAAAAAAAGTGCCTAGGTTTTTTGTTTTGTTTCGTTTTTTTTTGTTGTTGTTGTTTTTTCTGCCAGGATCCTACCTCCTACTCACCTGGGAAGCTGATCCACGGAGCTGGAAATGAGGGGCTTTGACCACCAGGGCGGAACAGAAGTGATGTTGAGCCGCTTTAGGCAGCACCCTGAGTTTTGGCTTGCCTGAGGGCGATAAGGTTACTACTCATAGTATTTGTGTTATTTTTGTGGTGTATTCCTGTTTACAGAGCACTTTCACATGCATTCTATCCTCTGATCCTTACCTACCCTCCTGCGATGGAGGGGGTGGATGTCGTGGCCTCATCAACCAGAATGTAAAGCTGAGGCTCAGAAAAGCCAAGTGATGGGCCTATGTCCAAAGGCTTTTAAAGTTACAGAGCCAGGCCGCCGTCTGCCTAGGATTCTCCCCGGGCGGTCCTGCCGCAGCGGCAGCCCCGGGATCAGGCCCAGAGTCCTGGGCCCCGTGCGCACCCACACGCCCTGCGGGGTGGGGAGCGAGGCTGTGAAGCCGGCGCTGGGGCTGCCCCGCGCCCTCCTCGAACGTGGCTCTCCGTGGAGCCAGCCTCCCTCGGGGACGGTGTCTTTCTCATCAGCCCTGCTGGGGGGCTGGGGGGGGCAAGACCTTGACAAAAACCCGCTTCAGATTTTAGACCCCTTCCTGAAGAGGAGTTTCTGAGCCGAAGCACAAATCTGTCTCGACTCGGAATTCCGGGGCTGGGGGGCAGCCTGCTTGGGAGCGAGGTACCTGGCGCCGGCACTGTATTTGGGGATTGCAGGGGCAACTAAAACGGTCCAGATGGCGGGGACGGCGCAGCGGGTGGTTAGAAGTGTCCGAGTCCTGCTGGGGCCGGACACGCGCCCACGGCTCTGGCGCCTCTCTCCTGCGAGGGCGGAAAGGGACGCGAGGACCTTGGCCCCCGCGTCGGCTCTAAGGAAAAGGCGCTTTATGGACGGAGGCCTCGGGCGCTACCCCGTGAGCGTTTTCCTCGTGGGAGCGCCCGGGAGGGACAGCGGGACGAGGGGCCCCACGTCTGTGTCGTGGGAGCCGTGGGCCCAGCCGTTTTGTGCCTTGTCTGTGGCATCGAAGCTAAAATGTCGTATCCCTGTCGCCCATGAGTTTTTTCAGTGTCAAACATATAAAGTGAATTTGGTTGTAATGTTTTAATCTGAATAAAGTGTTTCACCTACGTTTGTTATCAAGAACTCATAATTAATAACTACGTTTAATCATGATCTGACGTTAAAAGACTTCGGCAGGAGAAAAAAATCGCACGCGACCGCCTCGGACTGGCGGAGAGGGGAGAGGGACGCGGGGGGGGGGGGGGGGG
>NW_027529596.1:2619611-2623248 GCF_008692635.1 Crocuta crocuta
GGGGGGGAGGGCACTAGGGCGCAAGCAGGTTTCCACAGACTTCCATAAGCTGGGGCCTGGCACGCGCTCATCTCCACAGACTAACATTCAGGCGGGGAGAAGGGAGACTGGACAACGTGACGGGGTTTGGCTCATTGTCAAAGACGCCACAAGTATTTGCTAGAAACGGCACCGGGAGAAGGGAGGACGCGAAGCTATTTGTGGGAGAATGTTTTCCGTTCTGAAGAGAGCTGAACAATTCCGGAGCAGTCCACCGACAACCTTTGTTCGCGGAGGAAGGGGGCAGGTCCTCGGGAGGCAGTCATCTGCTTACTAGGCAGGCCTTCCCAGGGGAGGCTCAGATTTTAGGGTCCCGGTTGGATGGAAAACCTGTCAGTTCCTGAAGCATCTGGACTCTATTCCCTTAGTAGTTAACTTAAAAGTGTTCCCAGGTTGATTTAACTAAAAGATAGAAGACTCCAAAACAATTGAACTGCTATTATCTCCTCTGGACTTACTGCCATTTGGCCCATTGTTTTAATTTTATCTTGATTTTCTTTTTTTTCCTTTCTTTAAAATGTCTTTTTATTTTATTTTGAGAGACAGAGAGCGAGCNGATTTTCCAGCTTTATAAAACATTGTGTTTAGAAAAATAAAATATTGATTTCTAAAGTGTTTATTTAGAATCATCCAATGTTTTTTTCCTACACATCTTTCTGCATTTCAGACCTTCTTTAGAAATCTTTTCCCCTCTTTCTTTTTTTTTTAAGTTTATTGAGAGAGAAAGAGAGAATCCCAAGCAGGCCCCGTGCTGTCATTGTGGAGCCTGTGACGTGGGGCTCAGTCTCAGGAACCTGGAGATCATGACCTGAGCTGAATCAGTTGCTTAACAGACTGAGCCACTCAGGCGCCCTCCCTTCTTTCTGAAGGAAATGTTCTCTAGTGATGGTCTGTTGATAGGATTCGCTATAGTTTTTGTTTATCTGAAGTCTTTACTTCCATGTTCTTAGAAGATAATTTCACTGAGTATACAATTTTAGATTAACAGTTATTTCCCCTTCCATTCCCTTCTGGGTTTATTGTTGCTTGTAAGTCAGTTACCAGTCTAATTATCCTTCCTTTGTTAGTAATCTGTCTTGTCTCGCTGGCTGTTTTTAAGATTTTCTTTTTGTGTCTAGTGTTCTTTGGTTTAATTAACCTGGTGTTTGAGCGCCTGGGTGGCTCAGTCGGTTAAGCATCTGACTCTTGATTTCAGCTCATGTCATGATCCCATAGTTGGTGGGATCAAGCCCTGCCTCGGGCTTCATGCTGACAGTGCAGAGCCTGCTTGGGATTCTCTCTCTGCCCCTCCTCAACTCTCTTTCTTTCCCAAAATAAGTAAATAAACTTAAAAGAAAAAAAAAACATGGTGTGGATTTCTTTTTTACTTATTCAGATTGGGATTTGTTGAGCTACCTGAATCTGTGGATTGGATTTTCCATTAATGATGGGAAACTGTCAGCTGTTAATATGTCAACTATGTCTTCTCTTTTGAGAATTCCAATTAAATGTCTATTAGGTCTTTTAATTCCATCCTCCATATTGCTTAATCTATCTTTTGTATTTTTCACCTCTTTTTCTGTGATGTATTCTGCATAATTTCTTCAGGTTTATCTTCTAGTTCACTACTTTTCAGTTGGCTTTAACCTTCTTTGAGTTTTAATTTTAATTAACACATTTTTCTTTTTTTTAAGTTTATTTATGGGGGGGGAAACAGGTGGAGGAGGGACAGCTAGAAAGGGAGAGAGAGAATCGCAAGCAGGCTCTGCACTATCAGCATGAAGCCCAACACGGGGCTCGATCCCACAAACCATCAACTTATGACCTGAGCTGAAATCAAAAGTCAGATGCTTAAACAACTGAGCCAGCTCAGTGCCCCTAGATTTTGCATCTCTAAAAGCTTAGTTCTTTTTCAAATTTGCATAGCCATCGTTGGCACTATCTTGCTCCTTACTCTTGTAGACAATTCTCTCTTATATCTTTGAATACATTAAATGTACTAATTTTATACCTTAGACCCAGTAATTCTATCTGCATTCTTTATAGACCTTATTGTAAAGTTTGTTACTTCTGCTAACGCTCACTCAGGGTTTCTTGTTTCTTTATGTTTCATAGTTTTTGATTTTGAATTCATTTTTGGTAGAATTCCATATTGCATTGGTGCCAGTCAAGAAAGGCCTTTCTTGCTCCTTGCCTGTCCACCCTTTCTCCATAATGACCCTACGTACACACAGTGACTGTGAAGGGTCCAAGAGAAATTAGTAATTGAGTGAAGAGGGAATGGAAGTGCTAAGTGGGATAAATCTAGAAGGTACATGCATTTCTCTAATGCAAGCTTCTAGACTAAAATGAGCCTAAGGTCATTCTAGACTAAAAGCCTAAGCCTTTTCTCTCTAAAGAGAGAAAGAAGCTTTAACTTTACATATTGTTCATAGTTTGATCACTCTAAAAGAATTTCTACTTTAATTATAAAAAGACTATTTGGGGGTTAAGAGTGAACAAAAGGCCGTTTATTAGCCAAGAGTGACCAAAGAAATTACGGGTCTATTTTATTCAAGAAGCAAGGAAGGATTAGATCCATAGGATGGATTAAAATTAAACAGTTGTGGGGGAACATACGCTATTTTTTGTTTGCACCCTATTGATTCCCATTTGTTTAATGTAAAAGTCATATTTTTATTATAGACATTCAATTCAAGAAATAAAGAACTAGGTTGAGCTAGGTTTCAAAATTAGGTTCTGAAAAATCTTGACAGATACATCCTAATAATACTCATCACCATTTAGGTGAAAGATTTCCTGCGGAATTTGGTTTTAAGCGGTTCCTGAATGCTTAGCAGGTGGTCTGAGGTGACTCACCAAATAGGCAGGAGGTGTAGAGGTTGCTGGAAAGCCTGCTCAAGAGAAGGGCAGTGAGTTAGCCTGACACGCCCCCTAGTGGCTCACATCCACGGGCATGCCTCCCGTACTAACTTCCAGGACTCGAATATTGGATACAGGGGTTCCTCACATTGTTATATGTGTTATATGTGTTATATTTTCAGGGCAGACTTTTCTGGAAGCCACGTGGGGGAAAATCTCATGTTACTTCCTTGGGACAAGTGGGAAGGAAGCACGTGCCTCCCTTGATTTAAAGCTATTTTAAAGTGTGCTTGTTAAAACCATGGAGTTAGAAGTCTTTTCTGAAGTCAGGTCAGACTCTGATGCCAGAGTTACGATGACGCCAGTTTCTCATTAACAAGCAAAAATTATGTCATTGAAACATGCAACCAAAGGATCTAAATACTCCATTCCCTGGCCTTTGGCTGTAAAATGATAAATCAGTCTCTTTCTTTCTCTAAAAAACAAGCAGAGAAGATTCTATAGTCTCTTTTATGAAAACGCTTTTTAATTACAATCCTTGGTCTCAGGAGCTGTTTTCTTATACTTTGTTTATGTATCTTGTGCAAGGGCCTACCACCAAATTATTCTTCCTGGCTTATTTTGGTTTTTCCTGAGATGTTCAGTGATCAACAGAATAAAGACAAAAAGATATAAATGCCAACTTCTGTTTAGCACTGTTCTGATAAAAGATCTTTGTTCAGCTGAATGGAATTCATTTATAATACACATATTAGCC